>NC_139977.1:12189570-12789570 GCF_963993115.1 Abramis brama
TCAATTCATCAACGATTCAGCTCGTGTTGCTTTCATCATTTCACTTCTGCCTGGGCAAGCACTTCAGTGGGCACAGTCTCTGTGGAATTCGGGTTCGGAAGTCGTCAAATCCCTCTCCGGTTTCATACAACACTTCAAAGAAGTTTTTGGTCAAACAGCTGCCGATCTATCAGTACATGATCAACTCTACAATCTTCGTCAAGGCCAATCTTCTGTGAGTACTTTCTCTTTACGATTCCGCACTTTAGCGGCATCCAGTGGTTGGAATGAGGCAGCATTGATCACAGCTTTTCGTCATGGTTTGAACCCTAACATTCGTCAGTTGATGGTGGTTTACGACGACAGTCTGGGAATTGAGAAATTAATTTAAAGATCCAATCGAGTTTCGCAAAGACTATCAGCCTGTGATTCTCCGACTCTCACTGTATGTCCTCCGCCCACGGTTCCATCAGTCACTCCTCCAGCACCAGAGCCTATGGATCTCGGCTCCGCCCATCTTCCAGCTTCAGAGCGTCAACGACGAATTCTTCATAAACCGTCTCTATTGTGCATCTGATAATCGTCTTCTCAGCTCTTGCCCTGTTCGACCTCCATGCCCAGCAGTAAGCACAATTCAAGTCTCACCTAAAATTGAAGCTTTAACTCGCACCACTGTGCATGTATTAACTTCTCGTATTTGTGTCTCAGCGCAAGCCCTTATTGACTCTGGTTCGGTGGGGAATTTCATCTCCACACAGCTTCTCCAAAAATTGAACATCTGCAAACATCGCAATTGTCAAGGCCTCCATGTACAAACCATCCAGGGAAAACCGCTGGGTCGAGGTCGAATTCGTCACTGTTCACCTACTCTGACGCTGCGTGTTGGTTGTCTTCATTCAGAGGAGATTTCTTTTATGGTGCTGGAGGAGTCCACCGCTGAGCTCATCCTGGGACACCCCTGGTTAGTTCAACATCAGTCGACGCTTCACTGGAAATCTGGTGAAGTATTACGTTGGGGTGAGTCCTGCCATTTGTTCTGTCTATCATCCATCAAGAAAATCCCTTCATCATCGACGCCTCAGAAGAGGTCCAAAGTTCCTGTTTGTTCCACCTCGGTTGAGAGCCCTGAAGTAGAGCATCAAGTAGAGATTCCAGTGGAGTACCAGGCGTACCAGGATGTGTTCAGCAAGAAACTGGCTACTAAACTACCACCTCATCGGCCATGGGACTGCGCAATCGACTTGCTACCTGGAGCCACTCTACCTAAAGGTCGTATCTATCCACTGTCCATCCCGGAGCAGAAGGCCATGGAGGAGTATGTGGAGGAGGCTTTACAACAACAGTTCATCCTCACATCGACCTCCCCTGCCGTTTCAAGTTTCTTCTTTGTGGGTAAGAAGGACGGAGGCTTGAGGCCCTGCATCGATTATCGTCATCTCAACTCTCAAACCGTCAAATACAGTTATCCCCTTCCTTTGGTCCCAGCTGCCTTGGAGCAGGTGCGTGGGGCTCGCATATTTTCGAAACTGGACCTTCGGAGTGCATACAACTTGATCCGTATACGGCATGGAGATGAGTGGAAGACAGCGTTCGTCACCCCATCTGGCCATTATGAATATCAGGTTATGCCCTTCGGGCTGTCCAACGCTCCAGTGGTCTTCCAAGGGTACATGAACGAAGTGTTCCGTGAGTACCTCAACCGCTTTGTGATTGTCTACATTGAAGATATCCTCATCTATTCATCTTCAATTGCTGAACATCATCATCATGTCATTCAAGTACTAGAGAAACTGAGAGAACACAAGCTTTACCTGAAATTGGAGAAGTGTGAGTTCCATATCACCTCTGTTCAGTTCCTGGGTTACATTATAGATCAGCATGGTATCCAGATGGACCAGAGGAAGGTGGAAACAATCCAAGACTGGCCATTACCCACATCTGTCAAAGAACTTCAAAGATTCCTCGGTTTTGCAAACTTCTACAGAAGATTCATCAAGAACTACAGTCTCATCAGTGCTCCTCTCACATCTTCATTAAAGAATCGACCCAAGTCTCTGTCCTTGAATCCCACAGCTATCCAAGCCTTCCATCTCCTCAAAGAAGTCTTCACGACAGCACCAATCCTCATCCATCCCAATCCAGAACTCCCTTTCATCATTGAGGTCGATGCATCTTCCACTGGGGTTGGAGCGGTGCTGTCACAGCGGCAGGGTGAGCCTCCCAGACTCCATCCATGTGCCTTCTTTTCCAAAAAGCTGTCCCCGGCGGAGCAAAACTACGACATCGGCAACCGGGAACTGCTAGCCATAAAACTGGCTTTAGAAGAATGGAGACATTGGCTGGAGGGAGCAAATCACCAGTTCGAAGTAATAACAGATCATCGCAACTTGGAATATCTTCGTGAGGCAAGAAGATTGAATCCTCGCCAGGCCTGCTGGGCACTCTTCTTCACTCGATTCAACTTCATTGTTACTTACCGTCCAGGAAGTAAGAATTGCAAGGCAGACGCTCTTTCCAGACTCCATCATTCATCTTCAGAGGACCTCAGTACTGAAACCATCCTCCCTCCAGCCTTAATCCTCAGTCCCATTCTCTGGGACATCGACCAGAAAATCTCTCAGGAAAATTCTCGCCATCCTGCTCCGCTGGGAGGTCCAGAAGGGCGTACTTTCGTACCTCAACATCTTCGTACTCCCCTTCTGGACTCTGCTCACACAGTTCCGGGCTCTGGACATCCAGGTAGCAAGCGTACCCTCTCGAAGATGTCTCCAGGTTCGTCCGTGGCTGCTCAGTCTGCGCCATCACCAACACTCCCAGGAAACTACCTGAGGGTAAACTTGTGCCACTACCTATACCCAGATGCCCTTGGTCACACATCAGAGTGGACTTCATGACTGACCTTCCTAGATCCGGTGGATTTACCTGTGTGCTCGTCGTTGTGGATAGATTTTCCAAAGGCTGCAAGCTGATACCTTTACCTGGTTTACCCACGGCTTTAGAAACAGCTGAAGCATTGTTTCATCATGTATTCAGAAATTTCGGCATTCCAGAAGACATCGTTTCAGACAGGGGACCCCAATTCATCTCCCGGGTGTGGCACGCCTTCAAGCTCCTCGGGGTCACTGTCAGCCTCTCTTCAGGATATCATCCACAGACCAACGGCCAGACTGAGTGGAAGATTCAGGAGATAGGACGTTATCTGCGAACTTATTGCCACCAGTACCAAGACAGCTGGAACCGATACCTCCCCTGGGCGGAATACGCTCAGAATTCCCTCACTCAGCGTACCACCGAGCTCACCCCCTTTTAGTGCTTCCTCGGATATCAGCCACCTCTCTTCCCTTGGTCGGGTGAGCCCTCGGAGGTTCCAGCTGTCGACTTTTGGTTCCATCAGAGCGAGGGGGTATGGGATTCAGCTCATGTGCATCTACAACAGGCAGTGCGGAGGCACAAGGATCAAGCGGATCGTCTACGAGCCGATACACCCCAATACCAACCTGGTCAGGTGTGGTTATCGACGAGGGACATTCCCCTCCGCCTGCCTTGCCGTAAGCTGAGTCCTCGATTCATTGGACCTTTCACCATCCAGAGGCAGTTGAACGAAGTAACCTACAGACTCAACCTTCCACCTCAGTACAAGATCTCTCCTTCCTTCCATGTCTCTCTCTCCTCAAACCCTTCACTGACCCAGTCTCTTCTGTTCCCTCAGATTCCACCTCGGATGACGTGCCTCCTCCTCCCGTTCCTGTGGAAGAAGAGGCCATCTACAGCGTTCGATCCATCATGGACTCCCGGCGGCGAGGTCCCCGTCTGGAGTATCTGGTGGACTGGGAGGACTACGGTCCAGAGGAGCGTTCCTGGGTGCTCCGTGATGATATCCTAGATCCAGCCTTACTCTCCCAATTCCATCCTGACCGGCCAGCTCCCAGGGGTCGTGGTCGACCTCGTCGCCGGCAACATCTCTCTTCTTCCCAGCCGTCAAGAGCCGCCTCGGGAGGGGGGGGTACTGTCAGGATTCCATCACCATCTCCTTCCACTCATTCCCTCACTCCGCCCACTCAGTCATTCACACGCTCATTGTCACCTGATTACTAATCACCGTCACCTGGACCTCATCATCAGTTCACCAATATATACCTGCATCAAACATTCAGTCATTGTCTGATCTCGTCTATACATGACACAGACTCTCTGCCATACTTACCTGTATACCTACCTTCGATCCCGATCTTCTCAGCCAGTCACCATTCCGTCTTCTAAGGAACTCCTTCATCATCATCATCTGCAAGAGAAAGAGACTTGGTTACACTTCAGTTAAGCTATCATCTGAAATTCAACTTACTGTTTACTCACCTGTTTCGCTGTACCGATCCATTCTGCAAATTAAAGCATTTAACTTACCATTCTGTCTGCTTCGTCTATGCCAAACCTGACAATACAGGGTTGAAGATAACAACATATATCTAATAACACCCTTAGTCAATATCTTTTGTGCTATATAGTTAAAACATTTTAAATAATAGAATACTTTTGGTTGGTCCATGTCCATTTAAATGTGGAAATGTTAAAATTTTACAGGTTTGAACAAAGAATGAAGGAAAAAGACAAATTACCAGATTTTCTCAAATGTATAAAGCTAATTATTTTACAGTGCCCATAACCAAACCCTAACCCAAAACCCTATAGTGAGTAGATTTTGAGTAATTATTACACCGTAACAATGACACCTTAAAAAAAGTGAAACCAAAATTCCACTCAAATTTACTTTAAATTATATTTAGCCTCTAAAAAGTAATTCAATGGGACCTGTTAGCACAACTTTAATAAATGCATGGTTGCAAGTTAAAAATTCGAATTGTTTTAATTAAACCTTTTAAGTTGCAAACATTATTTTGTAAATTTCTGTTGACATAATAATGTTGATCATTAAATCAACTTAATATTGTCTGTAATTTAAACAAATTTCTGCGTTAATTGGCTTTTTTTTATTATTAGGTTGTAGTAACTTTTATATTATATTAATTATAGGCAGTGGATTTCTAGTTCCCAGCATGCTTTGCATATGACTGGATAAGGAGAATAAATGTTGAAATTGAGTGTTCATTTATTTGTTTTTAGTGAAGGGAAAGACCTATTAGTGTTTAATGCTGTTATGTTTGACATTTCTGTTAAGAGTTTCTGTAATGTTAGATACCTGAAGAGTAGATACATGAAGGTAAACACTACATTGATTCTATAAGCAATGACTTATATCAATATCTTACTTGTTCATTAAATATGCATGTTAAATAAGTTATGTTAGCTATGATAGCTGTTGATTTGAACTGAAATAGTTCCAAGGCTACAATTCTGGAAGTTAGACCGACTTAATTTTTTTGAGTAATCAACTTAAAAATTTGTGTTTTTGCTACAAATTATTAGGTTCCTCTAACTCAATGTAGCTTGTTGGTTGAATGTAAATTCACTCAATGTTGTCATAACTAAAAAAAAAAATTGCGTTAATTTTTTTTGTTGAGCCAACACATTCTTTTTTTGAGTTTATTTAAATATAATGGTTATGAATGAGGACATGCAAACTGTCTGATATTCCCATGAAACATTTATTTAAACACATATGTGGCTAAGTTCAGTGTACTGTTAATTATATCAGAAGCAAGTCATGGCGACACATGGTACCGTTTCGTGAGGACAAGCCATCAAACATCGCTGTGGGAGATTCATTAAAGCCTTAATAACCTGTTGACAGTCGCAGACGGCTGCCACACTTAAATGTGTTTGTGTGCTTCGACAACACAGTGTTTTTTCTAAGATAGTGCTTAACCATTTTCTGAATGCTACAATAGTCTTAGCTATTAGTATAGAAACCCTTTCTACAAACCAGTTTTGCAGTCAATTTTCTGAAAGTCATTGGTATAAACTGTTCATTCTCATCCTTTATGATAACATTTTCTTGATACATTCTCGCATCTTCTGTGTCAACCCTGTTCAAAGTCACAGATAGCGAATACATTTGATGTGGATACTGATGTTTTTTCTCTCCACTGATCTCACTGCACCTTCAGCAACATGTTAAAATTATTATACTTTTCCAAATGATAAAAAATTTTCCACATGCAAAATTAGGAATGCGCACTCACCGGGCATCATCTGGTTTACATGTTTTGTCTCTTCAATCTCACAGGCAAATTTCAAGAATAATCTGTCTTCAAGCCTGCTGGCATTGCGCCTGGTTGTTTGCTCCGTAGGAGAACCATTGAGCGATATTAAGCCCACCTCAGGGACTCCATTGATGGGTCACAGTGGAAAAGGCTCCAGCGTGTGGTTTCCAGCTGTTCGCTTTGATCCGGATTCAGCCCACCCTGATGAGCAGCAATTCAACACATCTCACCAGGTGAAAGCACAGGAAAAGAACTAATCGATGCTGAAAAAAGGATATTTCCAGGTTTTCAGTGCCTCAATGTGTTTTGCAGTCGGTTCCTGTGTCCATCGAGGTTCACAGCCCCCTTATCGGTGGTGCGAGGGTACGGGGGGTTTGGCATGCGCTTGCCTCCGTTGTCATGGTTGCGGGATGGAGTGTCGTCTTCAGCTCCTGCTCTACCTCAGTCTGCCTCTGTGCCGCTCTGACTAGCTGTTCTCTCTCCGTTTTTTTCCCTTTTCCATCTTACCCTCCTCTCTCTGTCTCCATCCCTCCCTCCCTCTTGCAGCATCCCCCCAGTTCCCCTTCCCCATTCTCTCTCCCCTCCTCTTCAGCACCCAGGTTGTTTTTTGGTGGTTGTCATCTCAAATCCTGCCTATCTCCTTCTTCGTCTTGAAGAGCTACGAGTGTTTCTCTGTTTCTCCCCTGACATTAATGTGTTGGTGTTTCTCTCCTGGGCACTTTGTTTTGCTCACTGGGAATGACAGGACAAGTACAGGTGCTTGGTTGGCGACAGCTCAGCCCACTGGAGAAGCAGGCAGATGTGTGGCGTTCAGCGTTGCGGTACGTTCACTCGCCCTTCTAGGCACATTTCTCCATGGCTCACATATTAGTCTCAGCCTCAGATAGCACACCCAAAGTCTGTTCACTTTTGCTACTTCCGTTTCATCCCATAAAGCCATTTAGAGTTTTTTGGTAAAGGCATTTAGGCCCTGTTTACACCTGGTATTGAGATGCGATTTGTCGATCGGAACACGGGTGGACGACGCTAAATACAGGTGTAAACGGGGTCTAAAACGCTTTGAGCTTGTCCACTTTTGACCACTTCCAGAGGTAGTTGAAAACACATTCGACTGGATTGCTTTCGTAGTGTAAACGTTCATATGGTCGAATACATTCAAACAGCCACAAAAGACAGTCTTCTCTCCGCCCACTGACGTAAACATTATGGGAAGCGTGCTAGCCAGATGGGATTTAAACTTTTTCAGCTGAAGACCCAAGTATTTTTGAAGATCAAAACCAAGCACAATGTTCTCTTACCATTCCTGATTTCTAACACTCACTCAGTGTTCGGTGTGATCTTGTGGCTGTCAGAGCTGAAACGAACGCTGATGCTCTCCGTATGTTTTTCCGTCGTCCGTGCGTTCATATGTAAATTACTCAAGCTTATTTCGTGCATTAGATCAAAAGATCTGAAAAACCTGTATATTTACCCACCTATAGGCCCTTCCCTTGAAGAAATCAGGACAGAAGTGGCTGAAAGTGGACAAAAGAGACAGATTAAAACATAAGGTGTAAATGGGAATGTGTCTCCTTTGTCTATAGTGATCGGATAAACCAAAACACATCTTAATTAAAAACTAGGCATCATCAGTGTGAGATTTATCCACCCTAATCAGCAATAAAAAGAAAAAACAAACTGTAGCTGGTTGTCGTGCATGTCAGTCAGTTGGTCGCTTCTATTTTAGACCATTCTATTTCAATTTTAGTTTCATTTGGTTCAATTCCCAACTATTTGCGTCCCTGCTGAAATTGTATAACTATTCTTCCCAAACTATTTAATCCTGTTTCTATTGTCCGTTAACACCAAGCCAATTGTCAGCTGTCAGTCAAAGTTGGGCCATTGTTGAGTTTCTGTCAGCTCAGTTTTTGCAGCACTAAAAGGACTCCATTGGCGGATTTGTGGCCAATTGGGCTTGTTAAAGGGATAGTAGTTCACCCCAAAATGTTGTCATTACTTACTCAGTTGACGGTAGTCATTGACTTCCATAGTAGGAAAAAAAAAAATACTATGGAAATCAATGACTACCATCAACATTCTTCAAAATATCTTCTTTTGTGTTCAGAAGTAGAAAGAATCTCATACAGATTTGGAACGACTTGATGGTGAGTAAATTATGACAGAATTGTGGGCAGTGCAGTCAGTCAAAGTCAAAAGGGCACACACAAATGGCTCATCTAATTTTACATCTTCATCTTACCTGAGCATTCCCATACGCAAATATTTTCATTATGAAATAACCGTTTGGAATCGTTTGGATGGTTCGGTTTTCTTTGTCGCTAGTTCTCTGATGTCGGTTTGGTGTGTCACAGGCTTAAAAGAAAGAATACATGAATTTCACATGTGCAAATACCAAATAAGGCCCATTCACACCAAGAACACTACACAACTTTTGTCCAGATTTTTGCAGTCTAGACAAGTTGACGCTAGTTGGCGAAAGTCAGAAAAGCTATTCTGCAGATATTTGGCAGTCAGATGATGGGCACAGACTAACTTCAGACTTAAGATTCCATCAAGTCAGAGGATATTTTAGAACACATTATTTTCATTTGTCATGGGTTTCCTAGTAACAATGTTCATTTTTTCTGCATGAGTTTGTTGTGTTCTGAACGACTTCAAAGTCTGGTATTTTGTGATGTCCATGTTTTCTGCTGCTTTAAATCCCCAATCTCTTTAATGTGGATTCTGATTGGTCAATCGTTTAATCGTTCATCAGCTAACATTTCTCATCCACTTCATGTGGTCACAAATGATCTGAGTTATGATGATTCATTAAAACCCCGCACTTTTACACAAATTGTCTCATTTGTGTGCAATTGTATTTTAGGTAAAGGAATTTTAGGAGAAATAAAAAGCTTAAACTTAAATGAAACAAAAGATAACTTTAATGATTCCCATTCAGTCTGGACTGCATTTATGATTTAGTTGGATGACTGCTGGAAGAGCCTGAGGAACCCTGTTAGATAAGCACACTAATGAGTTTATCTGGTTTAATAGTGCACCCCTAATAACAAGGCTTGCATAATGAACATTTCTGAATGAATTTCTTTTCATTTACTAATACAGTATAATTATGTAATGCTTTGTGTCTCCAGATATCTTATCAAATTCATTTTCAAGAAATCAGTGACCTTTTGGCACAGTTGCTATAATAATAACCCCAGTGCAGTAATCCCTGGTGGATTATTCATCATGTCTAGTATGGCTGTGGGCTATGGCATGTATAATGTATGGCTCCTCTGCGCTGAGATTTTGACAGCAGTAACCAGTCATTCACATGCAATAATTACAAGACAGCACTATATTGATGATATCTAAGCATTTCTTGTTATTCTCCACATTTTTCTACAATTAGCTCCGCTTGATCATTCAAACTGTGTCTTGTAGATCATTTTGGTGTGCTATCTGTTTTTTAGACATTGCATTATATACAAATCTAATCAACTGTGTTGATGTCAGGCTGTAGAAAAACCAAAAAAGGTATTGATAATTTTCTGCCAGAATATTATACAGACATTTCCTTTAACCATATACACAATACAATGCAATGCGTAATTCAAAATATGGGTAAAACTCCTGTGAAAATCAATATGGAAAATTCCTTCATATTAACACAATACAAATTCGGCTCTATTTTTACAGACATTTCTTAGATTGCATACTGAATGCTATAGGTCTGGCATTTATATGTACACTACTGTTTCAAATGTTTGGGGTTGTAAAAATATATATTTTTTGTTAATTTTTATGCTCACCAAGGCTACATTGATTTGATCAATTAAAGGCAAACATTATTACATTAATAAAATAACTGTTTTCCATTTTAATATATTTTAAAATGTAATTTATTGTGATGGCAAAGCTGAATTTTCAGCATCATTACTTTAGTATTCAGTTATACATGATCCTTCGTGAATCATTATAATATGCTGATTTGCTGCTCAAGAAACATTTCAGTGAGATTGGGTAAAAAGTGACAGTGACAGTGATGAACGCTGCATTTTTGTTACGTTGTGGTTCAATCACACGAAGGAGAAAATTAAATTCCAATAATTCATCTTTAATAATAAATCAAAACAGAAACAGAAAACCAAACTTAGTGCTAACCAGAACCGACAAGAGACTGAACTAAACAGGCGGTATATATACACAGGTGGCAGGTGGACACAATAGGTTACTATGGTAACATATAGGCACACACTAGGAAACTAGCTCAACTAAGGATGACAGGAAATGAGCACAGGAACTGGGAGCACAAAACTAAGCCAAAACAGAACAGTTTTACCCAAAGTAAAAAAAAAAAATTACTCTCTACGACCAGGTAAAAAGCATTTCTGTGCTTAGCAGAAAATAGATTCTCAGTGCTTCGTCACGCTGCTGCTGTTTTTAAATATGGAGCGCTTGCATTGAAAACACTGGAAAAAAATACGCTGGCCTCAGATAAAAAAATGTTTTGGTGTACACATGGTCTAATGCATATAATAACCCACCAACACTCATAAGTGAAAGTTCAACATTGTACAAATAGAACGTCTAGGTTACCTATTGTAACCCCCTGTTTCCTGAAGGAGGGGACGGAGACGTTACGTCAGTGATTGACGAGAGCGCTATCACCTTCGAGTGTTAACAGAAACAGAAGCACTTTGAGTGAGATTTGCATCGGGAAGCACACCCCGTGCTGCGGGTATATAGGAAGTGTGCAGAGAGACACTCACTAAGTTTTCGCTGAGGAGTCGAGCCCGGTCGTTGATCGGTGAGCCCAGGGATTGTGGCGACGGGACGTAACGTCTCTGTTCCCTCCTTCAGGGAACGGGGGTTAGGTAACCTAGATGTTCCCATTCAGTCAGTCACTACGTTTTACTTCAGTGACTGATGAATTGGGATCCCTAAGAAAAACGCCACAAGCGCTGTGCCTTCACCCGTGTAAGCCCCCCCCCCCGCACCACTGGGGTGGAAGAAGGACAGGGCTTTACACAGAGAATATCATTCAGTGATTACCCATTCAGTGAGAATATTGGATAACACTGGGAAAGCGTGCCTATTCCAACTGGAAAGGGATGCTACAGAGACCACACTGCCCTCTAGGGAGATGTATGAGGAGTTACACATATGGACTGGCCAGAGGGCAGTGCTAAGTTACATATGGAAGGTCCATGCGGAGGATCGAACCTAGCCAGGGTGGAGACAACACAGACAGGGGAAAGACACAGGCTAGCCAACTGGGAAGCTGTACAGTGGAAGAATACACATATAGGATCGCCCGAAGGAGAATCACAACATATGTTTCAGGAGTAGAGCGGAGTAAATCTTTTTACACACATTGCAACAGTTAATAGCCCACTTAAAGTGCCCACTTACTTTAACTTAAAATAAAGTGCCCACTTAAAGTGCCCACTTATAGCCCACTTAAAGTGTTTATTACAAATACATTCCTAAATACTAAAAATTAATAAATGTAAATGAAAAAAAATTTGCGTTGCATTTACAATCCTGTAAAAACAGCACCCCTACTTCCCGCACCCCTGCATGCTACTCTGTCTTAAGCTACATTTACACGACAACGTTTTTTTTTCTCATGCGCATGGCGTCACCGTTTTCACAAATTTGTGTTTTTGTAATATAGATGATAACGATATAGCTTTCAAAAACTTGCACTTTGAAACTCGTTTTCAAGCCCCCAAAACGCCATTGTCATGTAAATGAATGGCCAAAACGCATAAAAAGTTTGGCATTTTTAGTTGAAAACGGTGTGGTGTACACAGAAGGCAGCATATACAGCACTTCATGTGGGAAGCATGCCTATGATGCTTTAAGCTGCCTAGCCAGCTCACTAGATCTTGGATCATAGCTGAAAATGTTGACTCACATAATTCACAGTTGTGCCAAGTGATGACAACAGCAAAGTAATTCAGTTAAAATGTATTTGTATGGTACTTTACACAATACAAATCTTGCCGAAGAAGCTTTAAGAAGAATAGAATAGCCCCTCACAAACCCTCAGCAAACAACCCAAAGCCGACTCTGGCAGGAAAAACGCTAAGATCTTGAAGCCAATACAACATAAGCTTACCTAAGCTAAAACTTTAACACTGCTCTCTCGCTGCCATGCACATTGCGATGGAGCAAAACTATCAATTGAAGTTTAAATAGCGAGAGATTACCTGCGAGAGGGAGGAATAAAGACAGGAGTGGCTGCATCCAGCTGCGACAGAGCTGGAATTCAGAGTGATTTGACACAGGCGACACATGGAGACAATCGGCTTAGTCTGTTACAGACACTTGGGGAAATCTTTCGCTTTTGCAGTGGAGGACTTGTCGCATTGTGGAAAATCAAGCTGCCACTGACACAGAAAAGCTCAGCAGCCAAGAGGAGAAAGAAGAAGAAGAAAAGGAACAGACAGGGAAAATGTGACAGAATGCTGGAACGCTTGTCTGTGCTGTGCGAGAACAGTTTGTGTGCCAGAACTGTTTTTGTTCATTGGTTTTTTATATATATATATACATACATACACTGAACAAAATTCTAAACGCAACACTTTTGTTTATGCCCCCATTTTTCATGAGCTGAACTCAAAGATCTAAGACTCTACAGGTATGTACACAAAAGGCCTATTTCTCTCAAATATTGCTCACAAATTTGTCTAAATCTGTGTTAGTGAGCACTTCTCCTTTGCCGAGATAATCCATCCATTATAAAACGGATAGTTCCGGTCCTTGATTCTGATTGGTTGAGCCGCGTTCGAAGCCGTTGTAAATTACTCAACAAACATACACCTGTCATTACATTAGTATTACTGCGCAACTGCCATTTGTGATTCTTTGTTGCTACGGTTGCTGCATGTGTTGCTTGGCAACCTATTTGGAACTACATTGCTTGGCGGAGGAATAAATGTATTATAACGTTATATTTTTTGTTGTTGGAGTTTCTTTTATAAATAAAATAAATATTAAAATGAATATTTTTATGGAGTAAATCAAATCAAATCAAATCAAATCAAATATATTTGTATAGCGCTTTTTACAATACAGATTGTATCAAAGCAGCTTCACAGTATTAAAATAAAATAATACAACAAAGTTTGTTTCTAGTGGAATTTATTGATTGATAGAATAAAATTAAATATCCCCAAATATCCCCAACTGAGCAAGCCAAAGGCAACAGTGGCAAGGAACCGAAAAACTCCATCAAGTGACCTAATGGTGTCCTAAAACTCCATCAGGTGACCTAATGGAGAAAAAAAAACCTTGGGAGAACCCAGGCTCAGTCGGGGGCCAGTTCTCCTCTGGCATTTATGAACTAGAGGCCGGATTGTAGTTTGAAACTGTGAGATTAACAATATTATATGAATGCCTGGCTGAAAAGATGCGTCTTTAATCTAGTTTTAAACTGGGAGAGTGAGTCCGAGTAACGAACAGTATCAGGAAGGCTATTCCAGAGTTTTGGAGCCAAATGTGAAAATGCTCTCCCTCCTTTGGTTGATCTGGATATCCTAGGTATGACCAAAAGCCTCGAATTTATTGATCTTAAAGAGCGCGATGGATTATAGGGTGATAGAAGATCCGTTAAATAGACTGGAGCTAAGCCGTTTAGGGCTTTATAAGTCAGTAGCAATACCTTATAATTAATACGGAACTTTATAGGTAGCCAATGTAGTGATGATAAAATCGGTGTTATATGATCATATTTTCTTGATCTAGTAAGAACTCTAGCGGCTGCATTTTGGACTAACTGTAGCTTGTTTATTGAGGATGCAGGACAACCGGCTAATAAAGCATTACAGTAATCTAGTCTCGAGGTCATGAATGCATGAACTAACTTTTCTGCATCAGAAACTGATAGCATATTACGTAGCTTAGCAATGTTTCTAAGGTGGAAAAAGGCAGTTTTTGTAACATACGAAATATGATTTTCAAAAGACAGGTTACAATCGAGTATAACACCCAGGTCTTTTACTGTAGAGGATAAAGTAACAGGACATCCTACAATGTCAAAGTTGTATTGTGAGAGGTTCTGTGGGCGGTTTTTTGAACCGATAAGTATTACCTCTGTCTTGTCTGGATTTAATAAAAGAAAATTACGCGTCATCCAATCTTTTATATCTTTAACACACTCTGTCAATTTGGATAAATTAGCGTTTTCATCCGGCCGTGATGAAATATATATTTGAGTGTCATCAGCATAACAATGGAAACTAATTCCATGTTTCCTTATAATATTTCCAAGTGGCATCATATATATTGAGAATAACAGAGGGCCTAACACAGATCCCTGCGGCACTCCATAGTTTACTGGAGTTATGATCGATTTTTCTCCATTTAAATAGACAAAATGGTAGCGGTCAGATAAGTATGATCTAAACCAGCTTAATGCTTGTCCTTGAACACCAGTATAATTTTGAAGTCGATCTAAGAGTATTGTATTATCTATAGTATCGAACGCAGCACTTAGATCAAGTAAAACTAGTATTGAGATACAGCCTTGGTCAGAAGCTAAGAGTAAATCATTTGTGATTTTAACGAGCGCAGTTTCAGTGCTATGATGCGGCCTGAATCCAGACTGAAACTTTTCATAGATATCATTTTCTTGCAAGAAAGAGCCCAGTTGAGCGGACACAACTTTTTCTAGTATTTTAGACATAAAAGGTAGATTTGAAATGGGTCTATAATTTGCTAGATTATTATGATCTAATTGTGGTTTCTTAATGAGAGGTTTTATAACTGCCAGTTTAAATGTTCTTGGAACATGACCTAAAGATAAAGACGAGTTAATAATATTGAGGAGACCACCTTCCACTACAGGTAACACTTCCTTCAGTAGTTTAGTTGGTATAGGATCTAATAAACATGTTGTTGTTTTAGATGAAGTGATAAGTTTATTTAACTCTTTTTGTTCTATAGTTGTAAAGCACTGTAATTGTTCTTGCGGGGGGGAAATTGAGGCTGAATTATAAGGCGAGATTGAGGATTGAACATTTACAATTGTGGTTCTGATGTTTTCTATTTTCTCAGTGAAGAAGTTCATGAAATCATTACTACTAAACTGTAACGGGATATTTTGTTCGGGTGACGTCTGTTTATTTGTTAGTCTAGCCACGGTGTTAAATAAAAACCTAGGATTGTTTTGGTTGTTTTCTATTAGTTTGCGGAGATGCTCAGCCCTGGCCGCTTTTAGGGCCTTTTTATAACGTGACATACTGTCTTTCCACGCGATTCTAAAGACCTCTAAATTAGTTTGTTTCCATTTACGCTCTAAATTACGGGTTTCTCTCTTTAGAACATGCGTAGTATTATTGTACCATGGTGCTTTAATTTTCTCTGTAACCTTTTTTAATCTAACGGGTGCAACAACATCCAATGTTCTAGAGAGAATGGTGCTCATAGTGCTAGTTAGTTCTTCTAGTTCATCTGTTTGTTTGGGTTCAGGCAGCAGCTGAGACAGATCAGACAAGCAACTCGAGAAATTATCTATGGTGGATGGAAGGATTGTTCTGCCTGGTCGAAAACGCGGCGCCGCATGACATATTACAGCAGTACGTAATATGCAAGTTACCAAGTAATGGTCAGTGACATCATCACTTTGTGGAATGATATCTATATCGGTTGGATCGGTTCCATATGATATAATTAAATCGAGTGTGTGATTAAGACGATGAGTTGGTCCGGTGACGTTTTGCTTGACCCCAAAGGAATTTAATAAATCTATAAACGCAGCCCCTAACGCATCATTTGGATTATCTACGTGTATGTTAAAATCTCCAACAATTAATGCTTTATCTACATTGACCAATAGATCTGAGAGAAAATCTGCAAACTCTTTTAGGAAATTAGCGTAAGGCCCAGGTGGTCTATATACAGTAGCCAAGGCTAGAGATAATATGGATTTTTTTCTAACATCTAAGAGCGTAACATTTAGTACAAGTATTTCAAACGAAATAAACTTATAACCCGTTTTCTGAGTAACATTGAGAATATCTCTATAGACCGCTGCAACACCGCCGCCACGACCAATCAGACGGGGTTCGTGCTTATAGGAGTATCCTAATGGAGTAGACTCATTTAGACCGAAATAATCATTAGGTTTAAGCCAAGTTTCAGTAAGGCAAAGTACATCGAAGCTATTATCCGTGACTATTTCATTTACAATAACTGCCTTAGGTGTGAGTGATCTAATGTTTAGAAGACCTAGCTTTAGAAATTGTTTTTGGTTACTAATAGCAACATTTTCTGGTTTAATAACAATTAGATTTTTTCTAGATCCTGCAGTAGATTTATTATTTGATCTCACTAAACGAGGAATAGACACAGTTTCTATGCAATATTCTACACTATTTATATCAGTTAATTTGGTGCAGCAGAGACTATGATTTGAACTTTTGGTTACTAGTCAAAAGGTATTTAACATTTTGGAGATGTTATCTGACAGAAGATCCGATCCGAATCTGCTTGGGTGTAAGCCATCAGCACGGTAAAGCCTAGGACGCTCCCAAAACAGATTCCAATTATTTACAAAGAGCAGTTTCTGCTCATTGCACCATGATATTAACCATTCATTTAGCGCGAATAATCTACTAAACTTTTCATGACCTAGTCGGTACGTGGGAAGCGGTCCTGACACAATGATCGTTATATCAGGCGATGTGCTGCGTACCGTATCGATCAGATTCCTGAAGTCTTTCTTCAGAACCTCTGTCTGTCGCAGCCTGATGTCGGCCCCTCCCGCGTGCAGGACCACAGTTCCGACGCGCTCGTTCAGAATCTCGGGAACGTGAGCAGCGATTTCAGAAACACGAGCACCAGGAAAGCAGTGACTATGCACCTTACTTTTATTTAACGTAGCTTGTACGTGTCGAACGATGGAATCACCGATGATCACAGCATCGCGTTCTGTTTCGCGAAGAGGGGAGAAGCGGTTTTGTGTGGATATCTCGAAAACCGGGAGGGTCGGAGAGAGTTTTCTTGGTCTAGACCTGACTCGCGTCTTCCGCTGCGGAAATATCCAGGCTTCGTGGTGGCATGTTGGAGCCGGCGTAAACGAGACCATAGCTGATCGCGGCCTCGACGCTCGTGACCGATGCTGAGTAACGCACGGAGTAGACGAGGTCGGAGTTTGTGTTGATTTGTGTTCATCGGCTCGTGATGTTTCAAGAGCTAACCGCCGGTCTATCAGCTCGGCTTTTCTCACTAAAAGGTCGTGGATCTGTTTTTCAACAGCTTCCAGCTCAGACTGCAACGCGTGTAGCTCAAATGTATCCTCACCTGCACCAAAAGGTAGACTACTTACATCTGATATATTCGCCATTTTAACAGATGGACAGTAAGTTAAGTTAGCAACGACGCTACCAGTGATGCTATCAATATTAATACTAATTTATGGCTTAAGTCTTGGATATAATCCGTCTTTTTAGTGGTACGGGTGTGGAGTAGACGCACGATAGGCGAAAAAAAAAAAAATGTTTGTTTATAAATGAGTGCGGAGAAGACGCGTTCAGCCGTGATCCACGGACGTAACCTATAAGAGTATCCAGCGTTGGATCACTAGGCTTGAGACACGTCTGCTCAACAGTCCGCGTTGTAACTATGAGGTGAGGAAAAATAGAAAATGTTCGTTGTAAGTGAGTTTAAAGAGAAATCAAGAATTATAAATCAATCGATGGAGCTCCAAAGACAACAACGCGTTCAGACGCGACGCATGCGCATTCGATCAATCTCGCCTTATAATTAAAGTAACCGTTTAACTCCGCTCCACATCGTGCCTAACAACGGCCCTTAGCGTATTACATTTATAATAATAATTATTATTTTACAAATGTTCTCAAACTTACACAAAGACATTAAACACAGTAAATATTTGGTTTTTAAAGGAATAAATCACATAAACATGAAAATTTATAAACTTGACGATAAACTATTCCAAACCTCTATGCCTTTTTTTCTTATTCTGTGGAACCCAAAATAAGATATTTTGATATTCTTCTTTTCCCCCCTTTTTTTGTCCCTGTTGTGGTAATTTAAGTTCATGGTATGCAAAAAACATTTATGCTAAATTCTAAAAAAGTTTCAATGTGTCTTACATATTGGTCGCACCACATGGATTTGACATTAACTTTCATTGTATGGACAAAAAACATATTTTCAAAATGTCTGTGTACTAAAGAAAGAAAGGTTTGGGATGACATGAGCGTAAGTAAAAGATGACTCAAAGATCTTTATCTTTAGGTGAACTCTTCCTTTAAAGATGGCTGCACTGGGATCTACATTCATATACAATCAAATAGAGCAATTTTACCATGCTTTTACCATGCTCAGCCAGCTGTCAAGGAGGTTTGGCATGCAACTGAAGTACATACATGGCTCCCTCAGGTGGAACTGCTCTCCTTTACCTTACAGAAACCTATAAGAACATAAATTACACATATCAGGACAAAAATATCTGAATGAATGGCAGGTGCATCTATCACAGAAACTGCAGTTTTGACAGGGAGAAAAAAATACATTTCCATTTAATCATTTAGCAGACGCTTTTATTTAATCATTAAACGAATGAAACAAACAATATAAAAGCAATCAAATTAACAATAGGGCAACAATATGTAAGTGCTGTGACTAGTCCCAGTTAGTCTAGCACAGTACATGTAGCAAGGTTTTGTTGTTGTTGTTGTTTAAGTAATAAAAATAGATAGAATAGAATAGTAAGGCTACATTCACACTAGTGCGTTTTCATTTTAAAACTCATTTAGCTTTTGCTACGGTTACGCCTGGCGTGAGTTGCGTCCACACTACTTGAGTTTTTGACCCTCGAAAGACTTTAGGAAATGCTGCAGACCCTGTTTTAGTTTGAAAACTCGGGGGTTTCATTTCAATGTAGACTGACCAAAAGGTTGAGATCAACTACTGTCGGATCCTCTGGTCTGGAATGAGAGGTAGAGTTGTGTGTCATCAGCATAGCAGTGAAAGGAAAAGCCATGTTTCTGAATGACAGATCCTAGTAATGACATGAAGATGGAGAAGAGAAGTGGTCTAAGCACTGAGCCCTGAGGCACCCCAGTATAGCTAAATGTTGCGACTTAGACACCTCACCCCTCCAAGACACCCTGAAGGACCTACCTGAGAGACTTGAACCACTGGAGTGCAGTTCCTGAGATGCTCATTGTCATGAGAGTTAACTGCGTCAAAAGCAGCAGACAGATCCAGCAAGAGGAGTACTTATGATTTTTTAGCTGCTCTTGCCAGTCTCAGAGCTTCAATACCCGAGAACAAGGCAGTCTCAGTTGAGTGGCCACTTTTGAAGCCAGACTGGCTGTTGTCCAGGAAGATGTTCTTTGTGAGAAATGTAGAGACTTGGTTGAACACGACTCGCTCAAGTGTATTATTAATGTTGTTTTCTAAAAGTGCTGGATTTAGAGTGGGTTTCTTAGGCAGTGGGGTTATCAGAGCCTGATTAAATACTGTGGGAAAGTTACCAGTGTGCAGAGAGGTGTTGATGATGTGAGTGAGTGCAGGTACAAATGAAAATAGGCGATAGGATCAAGAGGACAGGTAGTAGGGTGATTGGAATGCATGAGAACGGAGAGAAGGTGGGGAGAGTGTGTTTGTTTGCTGTTAAGATTTGTTTGTCAGTTTGTAGTGTGGAGAATTGGCTGCTGATGGTTGCTGTTTTATTTATGAAGAATGTGGCAAAGTCATCCGCTGTTATATACACTGCCCAGCCAAAAGAAAAAGTCGCTGTTTGGATTACAAATAGACAAATGCTTAAGACTCTATGATTGGATAATTATTGCAGTGATTATTATGTTTCTAGCATGTTATATGTTTGGCAACAGTTCTTCTAACCCTAATTGATGGAGTGTGTAGCTTTTCATTTCTTAAACAGCCATGTAGGAAGACACATCATGGTCATATTCCAGGATGACAATGTCAAGATTAATCAAGGTGGATATTGTGAAATAATGGTTAGGAGGAGCATGAAGGATCATTTTCTCACATGAATCGGCACCTCTGTGTCCAGACCTTAAATTCATTGAAAGTCTTTGGGATGTGCTGGAGGAGACTTTACAGAGTGCTCGACTGTTTTTAATACAAGATCTTGACCAAAAATGAATGCACCCCTTGATGGAAATAAATGTTGTGATGTTATATATATATAACAGAGAGATAAATGGTCGCTATCATGTTCTCACTGATATCACATGAGTATTGTTTTCACACCAGTTCAGTGATCCACTCTCGAAACAAAATGATGTCTGCTGCTGTGAATATCACATGTGTAACTTGTATTCAAGAGGGAAGCAAAGGCTCTTTTACAAATTTGTCAGGCCATAGAAGGAGAAACAGACTTGGGAAATCAGTATGAATGGCTTCCCAGGCGACCCACAGGAGCTTTTCACAGTCAGTTCAAGTTAGGCTCTTGGCTTGTTAGTTGTAGATCTTCTAAAGTCTAGATATCCATGAGAGTCATTTCTCCCACTGGATGGTCTCTTAATTACCCTTTAAATGCCTGAAACGATCCCATACGCAATTTATAGTCATGATAATCAATGTGGCAAGAAATGTTTTTCTCTGTATGGCATCATATGTCCAGAGGGATTACAACATTAATTCAGTTATTAAAACACATGCCAAGTTCTTATATGGTTTTGACTTTTATGCTATTTTAATAATCACTTCAATAACCAGTAAATTAATTGTCCTTACACCTATAATACATGTGAGTGTATCTTTTGTATCTTTAAAAAAAAGAAGATTTTTTTTAATTATTACAATTATAAAGTTTTTAAAGATTTCCATCACATATTTTAAAACCTTGTCATGTTGTAAAAGTAAAATGATCTGATATTTTAAGTGACTTATTGACCTTGACACACAGGTTTCTACATCTTGATTGCATCACATTTTGCCCACAAAAGTGTGATAAAAAAATAAAAAGTGAAGCATTTCTTTTAATAAAAATACCAAACTACTTAATAAGGCTTTCTTTCTCAATATTTATTTTCTTTAAATCATTTTCAATATGATTTCTTCATTATGATATCAAGACAATTGTACCACCTTAACTTAATGACACCAAAAACATTTTAATACACACATGATCCAAAACAAGTCATTGTATGCATGTGAATTGCATTTTAATATATTTTGAAATAAATTCATAGATAGAGGATAAAAAATTAGCATCACGTCATGACCCACAAACTGGACCTAGTCTGTGAGTGAGAGCATTATAAAAACTAGAAGAAAAGGAAGCAGTGACCCTAAGGGGACATAGTGAAGAAAAAAAATATGAGATGAGAGGAAAAATAAGTCAATGCTTTTCTTTCTCTCTCAAATGTTTTGCGTTCCACCGAGAAACTTTGCGTTCCCTCACAAAAACAAAAACTTTGCTTTCGCTCGCAAAGAGCTCAAAAGGTTTGGCGAGCGAACGCAAAGTTTCTCGAGGGAATGCAAAACATTTGCGAGAGAACGCAAAAGCATTGACTTATTTTTCAGCACCATGTCCCTTTAGGAGCTAATCAGCCCAGGCTCATTAGAAAAACGTACCTGTCGCAAAATTTTTGCAAAAAGTTTTGCGACAATTTCAAAGTAAAATTTCCAGTGGATGGCGCTAAAAGCGTGTTTAGTTTTTTCCGGAACAGATTAACGTGAATATGGCAACATTTTATTTGTATGTAGGCCATTTGTAGGCTACTTATCACTGCAGTTCTGAATTGAAATGTTAGGTGAGTGGCGCTAAGCTGCTCCATCACGTTTTAAAATAACGTACACCTACACTAAACCCTAAACCTACCCAATAGCGTTAACAAAATCAAATGTGGCATAAAAACTCAATTGTAACCATGCCATTTTATCTTGTTTTTTAACTCTTGTAGTTGAGCTCTTTTATCGTGACTCGTCTTTCACAGGATTTGCACCTGAGCTTTCCGCATTGCAGGTACAATTCTGTACCAGTTGAGCTACCGAGCGTTTACAAATCATGCAAGAAGTGTTTTGCGGTCATAACATAATATTGTGCAAGGAGCCTCGTAAAAACAAATCTTTATTAATTCATAATCTGCCCCGCAATCATAATTGTGTATGAAAACGATTAAAAGTGCTTGCTGTTTTACTGCCTCTATAGTGTTCATTTCTGTTGGAAACTGCAGTGATATGTAGCCTACGTATTGGTACGTATTTTGCGTTTTGCAAAAATGTTGCCACTGGTAGCCTACGTTTTTCCAATGAGCCTGTGTTATTTTTCTGTTTGGGGTGGGTGCAGGAACGCATCGCCTCAGTTTCAATTGATCTCCAGCACTGGCAGAGCATCATTAACTCGCACTGCAAGCAAATACTGAAGCACATGAAGCTCTAGCAGAAGGACTGCAGCTTAACGTACGCTTAATAAAATGCCAATGCATATCATAGGATGATCAAATCATAGTGAAAAATATTAAGACATAATCTTAAAATATGAAAAATAGGATGTGCATTAATGGATTCATTTCCTATAATAATGTCTGTACATTATTTCTCAGCCTACATACACTCTTGAAAATAAAGGTTCTTTATTGGCATATGGTTCCGTGAAGAACCTTTAACGTCTATGGAAGCTTTGCATTGCGCAAAAGGTTCTTTATAGTGGATAGAATATCCTTTAGATTATTAAAATGTTCTTTACACTAAGAAAAAAAAGGTTATTTTAAGAACTTTTCACTGAGAGGTTATTTGGGGGACCCACAATTCTATAAGAATTCTAGATAAGAATCTAGAGCAAAAGTTCTATGGCATCAATGCAAAAAAAACCAACCTTTTGGAACCTTTATTTTTCAGAGTTTCTGAGTTTCTACACCCTGGTGATTCATTCTGCCTATATGTGCAGGGCAGCTGCAAAGCCTCTTGGGAATGAATGGATGAGTCCAGAGGCAATCAGACGAGGTGATGACAGGAGCACGGGGTCTTCCGGTCAATAAAGCCATTAAACACCCAGCCAGAGCACAATACACATTACACAATGCACAAATCAGCTGCACAAGAGCAACAGTGTGAGTTATGCATTATATTTCAGATTTTGTAACAAAGTCGCATCAATTATTTCACTTCAAATCTGTCTATGACCTAAAAAATGCAGCCTGGAGTGACATGCTATTAATAAGCAGAGCAGGCTAATGTACTTTTAAGTAAAGGATTCCACAACGTATCTGTCAGGGCATTAAATCTAATCCAGATTTGAGCCTGCCAGGCAATAATGAAGTGAAAATGAGCTTTCGACAAATAATTGGTCATGTGCTAGCTTACTTTATGCTCCAATCCATCTACTATGTGGCAGCTTTGATGCACTGAATTACAATGGAAGACAGGAGAGAGGGGGGGTGGGGGGTGGGGGGTGTGGGGGTTGGGCATGCTGGAGGGTGAGAGATTTGGGAAATTTAGGAAAGCCCAAACCCATGGCGACTATATGCAGATGCAGATTACAACAATAAACCCTTACATCATTAGTGTTAGCATGTAGCTTCATGATCTGATACAAATGGGGCTTGTGATAATGTGATGTTTGAGTTTGTCTTTATTCCTAACCCTCGTGATGGAGAATGTTCCAGATTTATTTGTTGCAAACTAAATAACCACTGACACTATGCAGATTATATATTTTTTAAATGGAAGAATTTATTGCACCTTTAGACAAAGTATTCAAAAAATCTAAAAAGTTTGTATATTGTTTTATGTTTTGTATCATATTTGATCATGGCTCATATAGGCCCAGTATGATATACTGCGGATATGGAGCTCATACTCTAGGGGGGAAAAACACATCAGTTTTATTCAGAGGCCCAAACTGAGCTAAAATATGCAATTTAATCAAAAAAGTAAGATGAAATTCTGATAGCTTGTGAGATTTTTGTAACAGTATAACAAACTACAGTTGTCACTCTATATCTGCCAATAATATGTCTATTTAATATTAATATTGAGCATAATATAAACATACATATATATATATATACATATATATATATACACACAAATAATATTAAGATTTATACAAATAATATTAAGATTAAGATAATATTAAGATTTAAATATTTAAATGTTGGGGGGGGGGGCATTATGTATTGCAAAACATAATGCAATACAATGATGATTGAGAGATGTACACATAAACATTCCTCAAAAACATGATGGATAATTTTCTAAGATATATATTTTGATCATGATTTTTTCTAAAAAATCAATAATGTATAGCTAACCAAGTAAACGTAAGCTGCTTCAATCCATACTACTAACAATATAAAAGCTATTCTTAAGTTTACTTTAAAAATATGTAAATATTTCACAGCAAAAAAGACGTGTACCACGACCTGAAGGTGGACGTTTTTTAGAATTATACAAAAAAAACATTACACTTGATAAAAAAATAAAAAAAAAGTTTAAACTATCAGTCAGATGACAAAAGGCATGTGGAAAATTACTTAACCAGTTTTTCAGCAAAGTTTTGATCATTAAATTATGAAAGGCTTTATATGGCTCAAATATATGGAGCATAAATTAGGCCTATGTGATATTAAATCCATTCATTGCAGAAGACGAGACACTAGTGTGAAAGCATAACTAGATGCATATCCTGACAGTGAGAAACTGAATTCAATATTGAATATAATATCAAAATATTGATAGTCTGACTATCAGTACTGTAGATTGTCATGTTGACTGTGAAGTCATTCATATGCATTAAAAAAAGAAGAGGTGAGCATGTTCAATTATTAGATCCAAAATTTGCTATGTATTCACACAGAGGCGTCATTTTTTTCATGGAGCACAAACCCCAGTGAAATATTACTAATCAATCCTCGTCTGACATTGGAGATTACCGTATCGAGCTGGGAATCATTTTACCTGATAATATTTCAGCAATCATGTCACGTGTGTTTAGCATCAGATTTTAGCACAAGAAATATGTTTTTATTTGAATTTTTATCTAATTTTTTTATTTAATCGTTCAAACGGGTTTGAAATTGTTCGTGATTCGGTTTGATCCGTTCACTCACATAGTGAATCATTGGCAGTGGTTTCTCAAATTGAAATAGTAACAGGATATTTTATAAGACAAAACAATAAGAGCTTTATTGTGTGTGCAGCTTGTGAACAACAGTTTATAGACATTTGGTACATTTTATTTGGTACAGAATGCTTTGAAACGAGTTCTAGGCCTTGATTTCCATGAGTTCAATTCCACTTTGTCATCTAATGCAATGACAATCATGTATTTTTAAATATGCCTCAAAGGTTCAAATACATTTTGGGGCTGTATCTGTGTCTCTCTCACTGTCTGTGTGTGTGGTATAGGCATTCTATATGTTGCTGGTAGTTTGTAATTCCATTGGTCCTTTTATTTGCTAATGTCTTTTCGCAGTATAAAACCAACACTTGAGGTGACATCACATTAAATATGAATGGCTTGGTTCAGTTCTCATGGGAATATCCACAGGGCTTTTCACAGACTTTTGACACATTGCTTTTCTCCACATACCAGAAAAACTGTTATTAAGGAAAGGTATTCTATCAAGTGGGATGGCAATTCAAAAAACGACTACATCATTGAAATATATTTCAGAGAATGCACGTGTACAACTTCACAGAGGGGTGGTTGATTATGATTTCACTTTTCTAACTTTAGTTAGTGTGTTTAGTTTTATGCTCAGCTCAAACAACATCTGCAAAGTTACAATGCTCAAAGCAAAGGGAGGTATTTCCTTTAAAGGGATACTCCACTTTTTTGGAAATAGGCTCATTTTACAACTGCCCCAGAGTTAAACAGTTGAGTTTTACCGTTTTCGAATCCATTCAGCCGAACTCCGGGTCTGGCGGTACCACTTTTAGCATAGCTTAGCATAGATCATTGAATCGGACAAGACCATTAGCATCTCTCTCAAAAAAATGACCAAAGAGTTTCGATATTTTTCCTATTTAAAACTTGACTCTTTAAAACTTTAATTTTCAGGCGCTGCGTCATATCATTACGCCTGCTGCACTCATGGTACGGCAGCAAAGTTTCTTGATTATTACGCAGGATTGAGAGTATAGTTCCTAGCCATATCAGCCTAGAAAATCGCAACTTTTCATTTTCCGTCGGTCTTAGTACACGATGTAACTACAGAAGAGTCAAGTTTTAAATAGGAAAAATATCGAAACTCTTTGGTCATTTTTTTGACAGAGATGCTAATGGTCCCGATTCAATGATCTATGCTAAGCTATGCTAAAAGTGGTATTGCCACACCCGGAGTACGGCTGAATGGATTCGAAAACGGTAAGACTCAACTGTTTAATTCTGGGGGAGTTGTAAAATGAGCCTATTTCCAAAAAAACTGGAGTATCCCTTTAACAGAAATTGCTTTTTAAGGACTGCAACAAACAACTGACTTAACTCCCGGGTTAGTGACATTGTAAACCCTAAAATTTACATAAACCCCGCCCCCGGGAACACGCAACAAAGGGTCCATGAGAAGAGGAAGAGTTGTTGTAGTAGGCTAGAGCACATTTGTGAGTCTGCTCAAGCTGTCGCATTTGTCTTTTTTACATTTATTGCAATACAATTGCCTCACTCTGTAGGCATCTTACAACAGTTCCCACACTAGCGATTTATAGACTATCATGACAGAATATGCTAATCAATGACTTGAAGATAGTTAACAGGAGCTGATGGAATTATTGGTGGCGCCCCCGTGGGCTGTCCCATGGAGGAGGGACCTCCTGTCCCCAAGAGCGGGGCACAATATGGCACCCCAGTCCGGAGCTGTGGAACCTGTAGTGGCCGGTCAGTGGAGCCCGCTAGTGATGCAAGGTTTGCCACAACTGTGTACTAAACACTGTACTAAACACTGTAGTAAACAAGCTTGTGCCTTCATCTGACATGAGCTGTTTTAAAGTTTATCACACTGGCTCCCTCGACAAAAAGTGAGTTTAATCTCCCCGACTGCCTCTGTAGTCCTATTTAGCCACTTGTTAGCAACCCCCTTTTTCAAGACATGTAACAGCTTGAAAAAAAAAAAATCACATGTGGGGTAATAGTGATGCATTTTATGTCGTAGAATAAAATGTGAAAGTGTCTTGAGCTTGTTTTCACCACAGACCTTATTTCAGCCATTTAACCAAAATCCCATTCAAAAAACCCATTGACTTTGGGACGATGGAACCGGAATTGCTAAAAGGCTAACTCGTTTGTGTGTTTTGGCTTACAAAGTGATGTCATACCTGTCCTGCACCACTCTATTGGGCTTCAGTATTCTAGGAAAAAGGGAATTTCCCCCTTAGATGTTTTACTCCGATATACATCACAATAGGGAAGAAAAGACTCAACTTCCGTTTCATGCCGACTTTGTGCATTCACATATAAAGGCAGTCCATTGTCAACAGTGTAGTGATGTATGAAGCACTGTTCACACACTTTCAAACCAATCTGAAATCACTCAAACAAAAAAAAAAGTTTCATCATTTGGACAAACATAAGATTGCGCCGATTCCTTTTGAAATGACTGGTATTTGTATATAGAACTGTAAATGTGACCACACCTTTACATTTGATTGACTTTCTGATACTTCTTGCTACTGAATGAAATAGTAAATGTAACATTTATCATGCTGTCTGCCATTTTTAATTGATTTTCAGCTTGCTGAACTGCATTCTGGGAATTTTCTGCCTTATTGGTCAAACTGTTTCTATACAAGATACTTTCAAAATTACCCTTAGAAAAGTAAATGTTTGATTTGATCACTTAAGCATGTATTTCACAACCATTATGAAGGGAAACAATCATTGTATTTTATAGTATGAATAGGTGTAAGTGTAATTTAGACACACATTGTCATTGGTTTGCAATGGCACTGCCATTCATAAATCCTCATGGGACAGTAAAACATCCACTGGACTAGACGAATCTGTTAGTAGGTCTTCTGGGTACTTTTAATTTACTGTTTGTTAACATACTATTTCACACTGATTTAGCTTTCTCTAGGTTGTCAAATGCACAGCTTTTGCAATTGGTGCCATTTGACATCTAGTGGTTCACTGCAGTCATTGCACTCAGATAATGTTATTAAATGGAGAGGAAAAACAACTCTTAAAAGAAACTACCATTTATCACTTTATTGGTAACATTGACAAAATACCCCAAGTATTTACACACTACATTGAACATTTTGCAGACAAGAAAGTCACTTGAATCATTTGAGATCTAAAAATGCCATGTTTATTTCAAATCACAGTGTCACCTATACATAAAAAAAATAAAATAAAAAAACCAGAGAGAGAGAGAGAAAAAAAAAAAAGTAACAATTGAAGGTGCAAATAAGAGCTTTCCCAGCATTTGATCATTTGCCTCCGGTTAAAGCTGAAAATGTCCCCACAGACTCTCCACACATAAAATTATCAATGTAATCATTCAAAATTACACAAATAATAATATAACCGCACATCACAAACAACCTTTCAACAACGCAGGAAGCTTATGTGGCCGAACGGAAAAATGAAACCTTAAATCTATCCACAAATTGTGCATTTTGAAAGCTGGGAGAATAGAAAAAAAAAGA
Organism: Abramis brama; assembly: GCF_963993115.1. Taxonomy (NCBI): domain Eukaryota; kingdom Metazoa; phylum Chordata; class Actinopteri; order Cypriniformes; family Leuciscidae; genus Abramis; species Abramis brama. The sequence goes on from NC_139977.1 coordinate 12,218,298, forward strand.
AAAGAACTTTAAGTCAACAGCCATACAGAAACACACCACTTTAAATAGTTTTAAAAAGAGTATGTACTGCTACCACTTTGTTTATTGTCGAACTGTGGAAATATTTTGCTTTTGCCAATGCAGTTTAATAGCAAGCTGTAACAGGACCACCAGCAAACCCGGCATTGAGAATTTGGTTGTCTGAAATCAGAGCTTGCATGCATTGGGCTTGTCTACTGGTGATCAGTGTATAGCAGCCTTGACATCAAGACCTTAAAGTTTCTTGACATCAAGACCTCTTAGACTTAAACTAATTGGCAGCGAACAAATAACTTACTGCTCAATTAGGGGGGAAACAAGTTCTTTAGTCATCGTCGTCATCATCATCATCCTCTTCTTCCTCCTCGTCGTCTTCATCTTCGTCGTCATCATCTTCAACCTTGGGTTTGGATTTGGCAGATGATGCCCCTCCGCTTTTTTCTCCCTTTCTTTTGTAGTCCGCCATATCCTGAGAAAGCAAAATTACGACATGAGAAATTGAGAATTACAACGGTTTAAGAGTTTGGGGTTGGAAAGATTTAGGCTTTTGAAAGATCTCTTATGCTCGCCACGGCTGCATTTGATCATATACAGTAAAAACAGCAATATTGTGAAACACTACAACAATTTAAAACATATACACACACATCCATCTCAATGACAGGATTATCATTGTTGAAAGCAGTTGTGCCGTTTAATATTTGTGGAAACCATGAATAAAAATATTAGCGTACACCAGGGGTGTCAAACTCAGTTCCTGGAGGGCCACAGCCCTGCAGAGTTTAGCTTCAACCCTAATTAAACACACCTGATCAGCTAATCAAGTCCTTCAGGCTTATTTGAAAACTGCAGGTGTGTGTGTGTGTTGAAGCAAGGTTGGAACAAAACTCTGTAGGGCTGTGGCCCTCCAGGAACTGAGTTTGACACCTGTGGCGTACACTATCGTTTAGAGGTATGGGGTCTATTTAACAACAAATCCGTTTCACAACTGTTTAATGTTGATACGTTGAGCAGCAATATTTGAATTAGCATATTAGAATGATTTCTGAAAGATCATGTGACACAGAAGACTAGAATAATGGATTGCATCACAGGAATAAAATTACATTTTAAAATTTATATATAAAAAAATATTTCACATTATTACTGTTTATACAGGACTGCCCCCTAATAGTCACACAAGAAGTGGCGAAGTCACAGTCACAGGGACAGATCATTAACAGCGGGTCCTTGTGGTAATTACACAACTTTGGACAGGAAACCCAAATGTTCACCCATCCACCTCAAATATGGTTCCTCATTTGAAACATGCAAGTAGCAACTTTACTTGGCCGCTCGCTCTTATGTTGACGTAAATAAATGTGAACCATATCCAAGTGTTCATGCAAAGTGTGGAAGTGTAGTGCGCTTTACTGCATGACATGGAGGCGCCAGCGTGATCACTTGCATCAGAAAACACTAGTTTATTAATAAATAATTAAAATGTCTCCTTGCTGTTTTCTGATACGTTCATAAATATATACTGTAATATATAGCCTATTATGATTAAGTAATTAAATAAACGTGCAATTAGTCGACTAATGGCTTAAATGAACGGTTACTAATCAACTAGAAGAAAGATCTTTAGTCAGGGGCATTCATTCTTTCTTCAACCACTATTCTCCACCTTCTGATACTTGTCCTTCAGCTTGTTGGCCTTGGATAGGAAGGGCTGCTTCTCAGAGTCAGACAGATTGTTCCACATCTCTCCAAGTTTCTTGGCTACATCTCCAATGCCCAGGCTGGGGCACTGAGCCTTGATACCAGGCCTCTGCTCTGAACAGAACAGGAAAAATCCAGACCTGAAAAAGCAGAGAAACAATTATGTAACAACCACATAGGACCATATTTCTAGAGCTCATTTTAAATAATTCTGGATGGAATAAAGAACAGAAAACATACGCTGGCCGCCTTGGAGCATTAGGATCCTTCTTCTGCTTCTGACCTTTCTTTCCTGGATTGTAGTGCATCATTTCCTGGTCATATCGGACCTTGTCCGTTTTGGCCAGGTCGTCAAATTTAGTCTTTTCTTTTGGTGACATAGTCTGCAACAAATGACAGTTCAAGATCCCAGCGGTAGCCTTTTTATTCATTTAACATTGATTTCTGGAGATAGACATACAGATAGGAATAATCTACTTACTTTCCATCTCTCAGAGCACTTCTTGGAAAATTCTGAGAAGTTAACAGAGACACCTGGGTTCTTCTTGTTATGCTCTTCACGACACGTCTTCACAAAATAGGCATAGGCGGACATCTTGCCCTTGGGCTTCCCTGGTTCACCCTTCGCCATTATTATGAAGTCACTCAAATATCAACACACCTAGAAGTACACAGATAATTTAAGAAAAGAAAAAAAGATTAAAAAAGGACCACAAATGATTAGGTGCCACAGTTTCTGTGCACATAAAATGCATCTTTTCATTCAACATTGTCCATGGGACATGTCATCCCAGTTTAAGAAACCAGAAAAATCTAAACTGGCAATTTTTAATGGAATTTTGCAGTATTTTTTATTATTATTATTTATCGGTGCATTTTTTTTTAACATCAAGTCATGTGGCCTCATAATCTTAGGAAGATTGACTATAACGTCATCCGCAGTGCTTCATGGGAGCGGGAAGGTGCTAAAAAGTTCTTCTGGTGCAGTTTGTTTCGATTATCTGATTGGAGGACTCTTTTTAGCAGAATCATGGGTAATGATTGAACTGAATTCATGTGGGCTGATGGCTTCATCAGAAGCAGACCATCGATTACCACCCTCACAGCTCACAGTGGGTCTGCCTTTAAAGATTTATAAGTTATTCAACAAACAAAAAAATAAATAAAATATATAAAAAATAACCTTAGGGAGAAAATATATAACTTTTATTCTGAACGCACGTCGCCCGAGGTGCCGGGTCGTCAAGCACTATTTATTTTTATACGTTTCATGTTGTGAAATGCAAATTAATGACAGAAACTAAATTTTATTTTTAAATGTAATTGCTGCAAATTGATTATTTCCCAAATAAGCGTCATTTAAAAGCGTGACTAGTTTAAAGGCAGGCATTGTGTGAAGAGAGCGAATGACTAACCGCGTCTCCTCAATCAGACGCTATTCATTAAAATGGCCTCTATCAGCGGCGAGGAACAATGACTTGCACCCCCCATTTTCACAAGAGACACTTCGAGGTCATGATTTAGCGAGTAACTTGTCAAAGTCGACATTTTAAAAGTCGTCCTACACAAAGTGCCGCGAGGAAAGCTTTTGTAAAGTTTTACCAGCTTCACACTGCACGCCAAATCACGAATCCTACTACCGTGAAGGTTTAAGACATGATTCATGAATATTAATTACGCACAGTGACGTTCTCCCCGCATGGCTAATTGATTGGTTGCCATGTACACGCAGTTAGGTGGGCGTTAAGGGAATTAACGAATCCTACTATAGTGAAGGCGTTCGTTGTATATTAAGTCAAGTCACGCTGTAGAGACTTTACGTAGCAACGTCATCAAATTAATTAATATTCATGAGCCAACGCTTCACCATAGTAGGATTCGCAAATTCGCGCCCGGCACAAACCCGTTTGCAACAAAGGCAGAGTCAAACCAGCCATGACTGGCATTGGCTGCTGTTAACAGCTCAATGCTCTCTTTAACCAGCAAATATACGAAAATATGAAACTATTACACAGCAAACACAGCCATGATACACGGTGCACTTCACAACAGACTTTCAGGCCATTTGGAAACCCGTGTTTTGTTTGAAGCAAATTTTTATATCGCCAGCCATTTTAAAAGCACGTTCGTCACCCAACTTCGGTTTTTTTAACCGACAAAAAAGGTAGTTTTATTGGACCTTAAAGGAAATCAAAATGGTTTAGAAAGAAACTAAATGCACACCACCGTTAACATTTCACTGTAAATCAGTTTATACACGAAAAAATGGTTAGTTATACATAAAGTATCGTTTGTGTAACAAAAAAAGATTTCAATAATTAAAATAAGATTTTAAAAAGACCATCAGGCAACAATTAATAGCTTAAAATGGAGAGGTTTATAGATACCTTCTTAAATGTTTGTCCTGTCGTCTGTTCTCCACAGTCAGTCACACTAACGGCCTCGCGCTTCCTCTCTATAGAAGACCACACAGCCTCGCGCTAGCTCACTACGAGACCTGCCTGATTGGTTAGTCCCGGCGCGCATTTAAAACAGCCTCCACAACTGTGGATTGGTCAAACGAACTTACATATTCATAAGACGGGCGCCGGCATTGGATAAAAGCCTAAGACACGCCCCATTATTTAAAAACAAGGCGGGAATTGCTGTCAAAACAACAAAAGTTAAAAAGGTCTGTGGCAAACCACGTGTGAGTGTGAACTACAGTGCACTATAGAGAAACTGTATTCAGCAATTTAAGACTGCATACTATACAGTGTTTAGGGCGTGATAATACTGAGTTGAGGAGTAGAAATTGGGGTTGTTTGGCTGCCATATGAATATGAGGAGGGCCTACATAAAGAGAAAGATGGTAATATAATAAAAATAAAGTGAAGTTACTTTAAAATTAAAGTCAAACTCGAATCCCTGAGTGGATCAAATAATATTATTGCTCCACAACCATGCATCAAGGACATACTTGTTTTTAAGATTAAATGTAGCTCGTGTTAAGATTGACAATAGTTATTTGTTTTATTATAAATATTTAGCTTAAATGGCATTTACATGTACTTCAAACCCAAGCTTTAAAAAAAAGGTAAAAAACCCCCAAACATTTAAGTAACTATATTTTGTCTAATTAAAAGTATATTTGCAGATAGAAAAATCAGAAATGAGATATAATGGACTACCAAAAGGAGCAGATATAACACCAGTTTTTGTAAGATTTCTTTCTTCATACAACAAAATTCTGTTCAACATTAATATACACAATTACAAATGTAAGCTTATAACAAATTAGACATTATACAAATTTATATAAAACAAAATGTAAAAAATTGGTATTACAAATGCATCTAGACAATAAAATATGTATGCATTAGGCAACTTTTAGTAATTCTTATGTCATAGTAATATTGAATTGCATTTAAAATAATAATAGTTTATCTGAAGGAGGCAGTTTATGTGTAAAATAAATGTGCTACCACAGAGCAAGTTTATATTATGCATGATTCTGAATTATGTTACATTTTAATTAGTAGTAATTCTTGGAGGCAATAAAAGTGCAAGAACATTCTTGCCAAAGCCACTGGTATATTCAGGTATGTTTTTGTTCTGGATTACATTTTATTGTTAATTACAAAAATTGATTAAAAAAAAAAAAAAAAAAAACTTCTATGCTTGAAACCCATCCCTTGATGAAGCTCAGATGTTAAAATCATCAACCGAATGTGCAATTTTCATTTTTACCCCCAACAATAAGTGACTAAATAAAAATACCCTTCAAAAAGTTATACATAGAAAACTCATTATATGGAAAATGTTTGTTGAATGTAGTGCTACGGGATTTAGCCATTGGCTTCGTGGCCTTTAGATGGCACTCATGACCAAATGCTCAGACAGTAGTTTGCATGGGTATGCCTTCATGCTCTGAGGAAGAGGAGAAAGAATGTGATGAAGCTGCATCTCGTTTTAGCTCCTCCACTTTCTTCTGCAACTCAGACTTCAGGACCAACATCTCCTTCAGACTCTGATGAACAGGAACCTGACAGACAGAAAAAAAAATTTAGCCTATAGTTTCACTAGATGTGAAGTTTTTACATCACAACATTTTCAACTTTTGTAAAATTTCAATTAAATTACAATATAATAAACAAATATACATATAAATGTCAAATGTAAGAATAAATAATGCATTGATAAATAATTGTTAAATTGCCTTTTTATATTTTCTTTATCAAAATGCAAAAAAAGGACTCTGTTTCGTATATATTTTCTTTATCCAATTAAAATTCAGCTGACCTGAGCAACCAAGTTCATTTGTTGCTCCCAAATGTGAAGTATCCAATGGCAGTATTAACTGCATTGTAAATCAAATGGCGAATGCATGTCAAAGTAGCACGTTTATATAGGAAAACAATAGAAAAGGTCTAAAATAAATTTTGGCATGTATTTAAATAATAAAATAACATTTTAAGGAAATTCTTAGATTTGTCTTAATGCAAGAAACCCTATGAAGCATACTGTATAAAATTTGATATGAAAACGCCTCTAAAGCCTCTAAATTATCAACATGAACAAAACCTGTTGCAATCTTGTACATGCCTTCTGTCGTCTGATTGATAGTTTGAACCTTTTTTTTTTATCAAGTAAAAGGGTAATTCTAAAAAAGTCCATCTTCAGGTTGTGGTACACGTATTTCTGCTGTGAAATCTTTAATGACTTATAAAGTAAACATAATAACTTTTATATTTTTAGTAATATTTCAAGATGAACACTTAGGATTTACATATCATATTACTAAGACATATTATTGAATGATCTAGTGTCTACTGATATGTATATGCATTTATGTACATAATTTACATTTATTTACATTACAAGCAATCAGAATTCCTTCTTACTTTTTTAACCATATACATATATGGCCAAATTTATTTAAATATTAAACATAAATATCAGCAACTGCACCAAAATGCATATTTGTGCTTAGTTTTGGCCTAAGCAAATACAAATTAGGTGTTTTCTCCCTCCTTGAGCATGATGTATCAAATATGATACACAAAAAAACACATGGAATTATTTTTGAAAATATTTTGTCTAAAGGTTCAATAAACTGTTCCATAAAAAAAAATAAAAAAATGTCTTACTATTATTTCACATGCAAGGCTTTACAGTTCAACAAGTTCACAAAACACATTTTCACCTACTTCCACTGAAACACATGTGGAATGATGAGTTATTAAGCATTAGGTCATTAATCATCTTCTGCATCCCCTGCTCACCTGTGGCCTCATGCGAGGATTCCAGCGCACATAATAACTGACCCAAAGCTCTAGATGTCTCAGACTGGCTACCGGATATAAAACGTGGTGCTCGTAGTTCACATACAGCGGGTTGGTAAACTCCTCAAGCTGGCTGTTCACATATGACCATAGAGACACGGTCTTACTGTAAACCTCCTGCACAATCAGAATGGAATGAGTAAATCATGACAGAATTACTTTAAGCCCTTTAGCCCTGTTTACACCCGGTCACTTAAATTCCAGTTCACGTCAACAAAAGCAACAGATATGAGCTGCATTTTATTTATCATCAGTGACTTACTTTCAGTTTTATTTAAAGGATTTTACACGTCAGCTTGCTGAAGAGGTACTCACATGTTTGTGTGTATCTGCGCAATAAGACGTGAAAGAGAACTTGGTTTAATACTCACGAGACCCGCCGTCTGACATCCAGCTTTCTGTGCGCGTGCTTCGGATGTGTGTGCTCAGAAATCAGAAGTTTAGACTGATATGGCTTTAAAACGCATGCAGATAATAAACTTTCATCATGATGAAGAACTGCAGTGTCACGTGAGCGTAACCGCGATAGAGATGATAATCAAAACCTGACGCACAAGCTGGAAAGCGGGGTGGGGTGCAGCAGCTCATCTGCATTTAAAGATACATTCAAGAAAACAGCATGTTTTTCCTTCCACTCAAAAATGGTCATTTACAACATGGTATAATATGATCTGTGGAGTATTTTGAGCTTAAACTTTACAGACACAGTCTGGGGGCAGTTGAGACTGCTATTACATCTTGTAAAAAGGGGGCATTTCGGAGGGCATTTGCACCCGGTCTTTTCACGATCTGACAGCTATCCAAACACAGAAAACGCATAAAGTGACAAGGTGTAAACAGGCATTAAAACCAAGTGACATTAATGCGCATAACAGTTGCACGCTTCTGTTCTTGCCTTCCAGACTCGCTCTTGCTCGCTGTTGTAGAGAAACGTCCCAAACAGGCAGCTGTAGAGGTGATCAAGCACCGTGACCAGAAACAGCTCATTGAATTCAAATGCAGAGGGAAACTATGGAGAGAACAAAAGAGAAAACTTGTGAAAGGCTGATATAATAACGTCATATCATATATTCATTTTTATTTTTTTCTCAGCTCCACTTGACACTTTTTTCCTCACCTGTCGTGTCATTTGCCAGACACAGTCGATGAACTGCACAAAGAGAGGTGAGCGCTCAGAGTTTGCGTGATTCCCATCTCCATGTCCCACACGCTAACAGACAGAAAGACAGAGGGAGAGGAAGATACAGTGAGATGTTAGTACACATTCAATGCAGTGTGTGTTTTTCCTTATATGCAGAATGTTACTGACCGAAGCAAAGCGGTGTCCGAAGCTCAGCCATTCCTTCTCCAGCAGCACCTGGAAGCCCCTGAGCGAGCGGTAGTGCGCGTCCAGCATGAGCATGGCCAGAGAGGTGAGCTGAGCCGTGCGGTCCCAGCCATCACTGCAGTGCACCACCACTGACGTCTTACCCGACTCGATTCGGTCTGCGATGCGAACCGCACCTGCTAGCAAGAGCTACAGAGAAAACAGTGAGGCTGTACCTTTAAGAAATACTTTTCATTTATTTTTTTCACAGAGAAATTATATTGTTGGAATCTCTTTCTGAACAATTTTTTTCCCAGCTGATGAACATTAAAAACATTGACAGCCAATCAGAATCTACTTTGCTCGAGCATTTAAAGTGGCAGACGACATATATGTACAAGTAGCTTGCGCTTATAAACATAACGCTACTTACGCATTACTTAAGTACTTTTTATGGACAGTAATGCATGATTTTGAAATAATTTCACTTGAAATATGAACTTCTTGGAATTTATCTTCAGAAATTCTTCTTTAGAAGATTTTCGTGAATCCAGCCCCAGAAGGTTACTTCAACTAGCCTCTCTACAGCATCAGCCAATGAATTGCTTGCTTGTAAATTAAAGTGAAAGAAATATTTTAAAACAGAAACATCAATAAAAAATCCTTAGTATGAAAGTCAGGATATAATGACCACCTGACTCGATCATGGCTTCAAAAACGAACATGGTGTAGTGACATAATCCAGATTCTCACCCTGATGTATTCCAGCCAGTGCGTAGAATCCACGGATGAGAACCAGTGTTGTTGGTCGATGGCAGGATACACCACCTCCTTGAGTTTCCTCAGGGATTCTCTCATCACATGTATGTTGGGGATCTCCAGAAAGTTCAGCTCCACATTGATGTAGAAACTCTCATTCTCATATCCTCCATCTTTGGTCTATAAATGTGGAGCCACATATCAGCTATTCCAGAAAATCTGGTACAGTAGTGGGTTTGTTGCTGGCATAAGATGGTCATCACACATGATGCTGTAATGTTTTGACATAGCCCATCAATCTATGAGCTTTCTATAATTTCTTTCATAGCCTTATCATCATCAATGTTGAAAACAGTAGTGATGCTTAGTAATTTTTTTGTTGAAACAGATTTTTTTTTTTCAGGATTCCTTGAAGAACAGCATTTATTTGAAATATAAATATTTTGTAACATTATAAATGTCTTTACCGTCACTTTTGATCAATTTAACGTGTCCTTCCTGAATAAAAGTGTTGGGGAAATTTACTTTTAAAAGTAATGCGTTACAATATTGTGTTACTCCCTACAAAAGTAACTAATTGCATTACTTAGTTACTTTTTATGGAAAGTAATTTTATATTACTTTTGCGTTATTTTTTAATTTTTTAATAATTGAACATTCCATTATTCAGGGTTTGCGTAATATTCTGAGTTAGCATTTTACAGTTTTTATTCATTTTGAGGACTGCTGAATCTGTTTTTGTGCAAAGTGAGATGAGTGAATGCTCACATTTAGTCTACAACTACAATAACCATAATGTTTACACACGGCGCACACAACGACTCTGCACCTTAATCACGATTTCTCTCAACATGGGGACAGAACAGATGTCAGGCAATAAATGGAAAAACAAAGTAACTTGCGTTACTTGTTTAAAAAAGTAACTCGATATTTTGTTGTAAATTTCAAAGTAATGCGTTACTTAACAAGTTACTTGTAAAAAGTAATCTGATTACGTAACTCGCATTACCCCCAACACTGGCTGTAGTATTTGTTTTTTAAAACAGTTTCTTACTTTGTTGGTGTCAGCCACAGTGCATTGGCGAGCATCAAAGATGCAGAGCTTGTGAGACTGAGCGTTGGCGTCGAGTATCGTCTGAAGGTACCGTTCATCCTCCCTGCAGCGACGGTCTGACGGGCCCACCTGTGGCTGACTGCAGCGCACTATAGCGGCCTGACTCTCAGGGTGAATCCAGGACAGCACCTGAGGGAATGTGATTACGTTTAAGAAGATGGTCATGACAGAACAAATAAAACAGCATTTAATATTTAAAACCATAGTTAAAAACTGCCTCCATAGCGTTATGATTGGTTACGGCGATGTTCACGTGATAAATACCGTCTCTCGTTTTCGAGTGTGTTCCGTATTTGCAAATCGGTCTGAATTTATAAATAATGGTGTTAATGAGAAGGCCTATTGAAAAGTAAGTATACAACCACTTGATATCACAGCTTTATGTGAAAGTGACATGTGAAGGCCAAGTATGGTAACCCATACCTCGGAATTTGTCCTATGCATTTAACCCATCCAAGTTAGAGCACATACATTAGAAGCATTGAGTAGTGAATACACACACACACACACACACTGCAAACTATGCCTGTACTGAGAATCAAACCTGTTTTCGTTAACTATAATAGCACTGATGACAATACAGATGCTGCTTGAGGATATTTCAATTGGCCAAACAAAGGCCCGTTGTAAAGTAAAACTTAACTGTTAAACAAGATTAAAAAAAAAACAAAAAAAAAAACCTTCTTACAGGGAAACGCCGTTTGGCCCTAAAGGCCGCCACTCTCTTCAGTTCGTCCTCTGTGACGTTTGAAGGCAGGACCAGCAGAGCAGGATACGTCTCACACACCTCATAACTGCTGTTCACTTTACTGATGATCCAGCTCTCGTTTGGAAGACCCTGCCATCACCCACAACATCGACATCAGAACATACTGCAATACCAAAATGATTACACATTTTGCATATGGTGAGTGGTGATGACAGTTCTCACCTGTCTCTTATACTCAGCGATTGGGTCGTAGATCTTCCAGCCATCTTCTGGAAACTTCTCTCGGTATTTAAAGGCAAAGAGAGGCTGAGGGAAGAGAAGGAATGTGTATCATTGAACACATTGAAACATCGTCAGCTAGTGCGCTATGGTGTGTATAGCACATCCTCACGCTGGTGTCATATGTGGGTGTTTTCAAGAAGTCGTACCAGGTTGTGGGAGAGAGGGAACGCATACTTTGACATTATTTCAAACACCTCCAAATCGCTCTGTCCCTCCTTCTTGTACGCAAACCGAGGGTTTCTCAGGTCCTGTGAAAAGAAATGGTCAATTTTAAAATGTGTGCAAGAGAATAAAAAGCTAAGCTAAGACAGAAAAGGGAAGGGGCCATGTATGGAAGCTTGTTTCCGCAACAGAATAAAAAATATAAAAAAGGTAATTGTGACTTTTTCTCTCTCGCAATTGCAACTTTATATCACGCAATTCTGACTTTATATCTCCCAATTGTGAGTTTATATCTCACAATTCTGACTTTATAACTCGCAATTGCAACTTTATATCACGCTATTGCGAGTTTATATCTCGCAATTCTGACTTTATAACATGCAATTGCAACTTTATATCATGCAATTCTGACTTTATAACTCGCTATTGTGACTTTATATCACGCAATTCTGAGAAAAAAGTCAGATTTGTGAGATTATTACCTTTTTTATTTTTTATTCAGTGGCAGAAAACAAGCTTCCATAGGCCAAGAGCCAATGAAGGGTGGAAAAGAAGAAAACTGATTTGTCCTTTGCCTTGCAGACTATCTCAAGTCCTTGAGTGTTGTCTCCGTGACTCTGAACAGCGATAGACTCAAGTCTGCTTACGGCTCCGAGATTCACATCCAGCACAAATGGAGAATCCTTTCGCAAACACAGAAACAACTTTAATAACCAATCAAAACATTTGTGCTTGTTGAGATCTGAGAAAACACTCTGGAATAAAAGCACTAATTTAATCAATCTACTGAGACAGTAACTCAACAGAAACTCAGTACGATGCTGTTCAAAAGTTTGAAATAATTTAAATGTTTTAATGTGTTTGAAACAAGTCTCTTATGCCCACCAAGGCTGCATTTATTTGATCAAAAATACAGTATTACAGAAATATTATTAAAATATAATTTATTCCTGTAATACAAAGCTCAATTTTACGCATCATTACTCCAGTCTTCAGTGTCACATGGATACTGGTGTATCGATACTGCAAAAATATTACAGTATTTACATGTATCGAAACATTAATATTTTGACAAAACTACTTAGTGGTAGGGATGCACCGATATGAAATTTTTGGCCGTTACCGACAACCGATAATTCTTTATATTTGAAATCCAATAACCGATATATTGGCCGATAAATCTAAACACAAATTTTTATATAATTTTTACAGTCTAATTACGAAAAAAAAAGTCTCACCATTAAAATCCATGTCCCAAGAACACAATTATAATGTTCTCATTATAATCTTATGTAGCCTCAATGACAAACTTGTTCTGTGCATGTTTCACTTAATTGTATTAACCTCATTTGAAGTGATTCCAATCATATTTCAAGCAATTCAAAACCATCATGGCACACAGTGCGTGTATAAGCTTAAACAATCCATTAATAATCGGCTTTAATATATCAGGCACATTTTTTTGGGGCCGATAACGATAACATTAAAAATGAACATATAACGGCCGACATATCGTGCATCCTTACTTAGTGGAATGTTCAAGCACAATTTTTTGACCCAGAACACTGACATGAGGCGACACCACAGTAAGCTTTTGTTGCCGCTAGTTCCTTAATATTATTCTTTAATATTAATATTCTTTCGATAATGTAAAAATAAGTAGAAGAGTGTGTTTACCCGTGTCAGGCTCTTAAAGTAGAGCTTGTAATCAGTGATGGTGAGAGTCCCTCTCACAACCCCAGAGAATGGACAAATATACATGACGTCTTTGACTGTGAAAACATCATTGCATACAAAGGTTATCTACCATTGATGTGCATATGTGTGGAAGACTAATTCCATCCACTTATCAAACCCATACTAACTAAAAAGGACGACAATAATATTTAAAGCCTTGTCCACTGACCTTGTGACCTAAATGTTAACTTATTATGTCATATTATTTTTAACTTGCTATGCTTCATGATGGTTCTGTACTGTTACATCAGGTAAAAAGATGCTAAACCACAAATGCGCACGTGTTAAGGTCCTTACCAATAGCCTTGATGGTTTCTCCAGGAACACGTGGAGCCTCCTCCATCTGAGCCTGCTTATTTCCTTCTCTGAGTGCCTGTCACACATTGGAACAAACACATTCTTGATATGATTACGTGCACATCATTTTCCGATTAAGGTCCATACTCTGAATAAGCTTTTATTCTGATAAGATGTTCTTCAGAAGTTCTGAAAAATTCTGATTAATACAGACATATGCCAGCTGTCTTATTTGGATTTCTAGAATCTAGAATGTTGGCTTTTGGCATTTAAGGTTAATGCATTTTACATGACACTTACATAAGCATAATATGTAAAACTCAACACCATTTTGCAGGGAATTTCTATTTTCTAAGGTGTTGTGGCTGGTTTCTAGACAACATACTGGTCAAGTCATAAGAGCAAACCCAGAGCCCAATGTCACTATAACATTATGGTCCCTAAATATGGCCCATGTCCCCCTTCAGTGAAAGTCTATGGCATTCAGTAGGTCTTCCACCCTGCTCCTGGAGGCCCACTGCTCTGCAGAGTTTATATCCAACCTGCTTCCTAGCTTGTGATTTTCATGTAATCCTGAAGAATTTGACGTTGCATTGGTAGCTATACGCCAAAAACAACCGCAACATGGGGGGTTTGCAATGCAGATGTTGTCTTATTTACAACACAACAACGCTCGACAACCACAAATGAATGTATTTCGAAACAGATATGTAATCGCATTTTATGGGATTTTTTGCTGTTCACACTTGCTAAATCTGATCTGGTTTCAATCTCATATGCACAAAAATCTTATTTGGACTGACTTTAGAAAACGCACGCACACACTGAGTATGGGCCACAAAAGCACAGTCGTCTGCATACTGCAGCTCCAGGACCTGCTCTCTACAGATTTTTGTGGTAGCCTCCTAATATTAAAGAGGTTGCCATCTAATCTGAAGTCCACTGCCACTCCACTGCTGTTTTTAATCTCGTTGTGCGTACAAGGAAGGGCTCGGACTCTTGTCCGCCTATGGTCACCCGAGCACTCATCCCATCATGGAATTGGCGGAGGATGTTAACAAACTTATTGGGACAGCCAACCCTTAGGAGGACATCCCATAAGAGCTCTCATTGCACAGTATCAAATGCTTTCGAGAGATCGACAAAGGCCATGTCCTGATGTTGCTCCCGGCACTTTTCCTGAAGCTTCCGGGCTGTGAAGATCATGTCGATCGTGCTCCTGTTCTTTCTAAACCCACACTGTGATTCTGGCAGCGTTGACTCAGTGATGTTGTTAATAAGTCTCTGAAGCAGCACCTTGGCCATGACCTTACCACCAACAGAAAGGAGTGATATGCCCCTACTATTGCCGCAGACGGCCTTGCCACCCTTGTTCTTATAGATAACTACAATGTTTGCATCTCTCCATTGCTGTGGGATGTTCGCATCAGTCCAGGCCTTGGTGATATACTGGTAGAGGGTGCGCATACATATGTACCCTCCCTCCTTCAGTAGCTCAGCAGGGATGTTATCAGCACCAGGGGACTTGTTGCTCTTAAGGGAACGGACAGATGATAGAACCTCCTGGAAGGTTGGTGGTAGACTGAGATTGTGGATGGGAGGAAGTTCATACTCCCGGTTGAACCTCTACAAAGCTTTGCACTTCAACTGTTTCTATGATACTATGCATCCTGATAAAGTTCCCTTGGCCTTTGGAAATAAAATAGCCCCACATCATCACATAGCCTTCACCATACCTAGAGATTGGCATGGAGTACTTTCCATAAGATCATCTCTCAATGCAAATCAAACCAGCTATTAGGCTAACTGAAATAAAACCATGCCAATCTCTAGGTATGGTGAAGGCTATGTGATGATGTGGGGCTATTTTAATTCCAGAGGCCAAGGGAACTTTATCAGGATACATAGTGTCCTGGATCCATGAAGTAACTGGCCTTTAAAAATAAAAATCTGCCTGCCTCTATGGGAATTTAACATAGGGGTGTCCAAACTTATGCACCCTGTATTTTAAGGAAAAACATTTATTTATTTACGATACATTATTCATTCACAAAGAAAATTGGTGTCCTTAAAGGTTGGATTTTTCCTAATTTTTAGTCAACTTTAGCATGGGTGTCTAAACTTATGCATAGCACTGTATAATGTTTGTCCAAGAATTTTCTGATTTGCTGATCGAAATGTCTACTAAGTATGATCGCTTTTTGCTCTTGGGTGATTTTAATGTGCATATTTGCTGTGGTAAGGACACACTTTCAAGTGAATTCTTAAATCTGATTGAATCGTTTGACTTGGTGCAATGGGTAAATAGCCCTACTCACAAACTGGGTCATATGTTAGACTTGATTTTAACTCATAATTTGCAAATTGATGATGTAATGGTTTGTGAGACAAATTTTTCAGATCATATGCCTGTCACTTTTAAGACATCGACTGGCATTCAACCTGTGCTTTTGGATGACTCTGTGTGCTGGTCAAGGAAACTAAGTGATTCTACAAATGTCCAATTCTCTGCGCCATTTAAAACCATTGGACTTTGTTAAAATCCACCTGTGTTGATACTTTGGACTGTATTGCTCCGTTAAGACCCATAAAAAACATAAATCAAACGTAAATCCCTGGTTAAATGAAATGACTCGTTCCCTCAGAAGACAATGTTGGCAGGCAGAGAGAAAATGGAAAAAGGGCAAGCCCACTATGAATCCCTCAGAGACTCTTTATTTCAATTCCAGAAAGCCGCAAGAGATGCGAAAAATATTTACTTTTCTAACATTATTAGGGATAATGCTGGTAATCAGAAATTCGATTATAAATTCTGTTATTAATCCGTTAAACAACACACACCAAAAGTCCTCACGGATTTCGTGTGAGGAGTTTTTATATTTTTTCAGCCAAAAGATCATTGATCAGCCTATTCGGTTGTTAAAGCAGGCTTTCGACTATGTATCAGTGAGTTTAGTGCATTTGACCAACAAAAGCCTGCTTAGAGGCTCATGCCCACAAGAGTTTAAACATAATGTGTTGACAACCAAGCTGAAGCGGCCAAATCTGGCCCCGGATGATATGAAGAATTATAGACCTATCTCACAGCTGCCTTTTGTCTCGAAAATTTTAGAAAAACTAGTTTTCCAAAAATTACTTTCATTTTTTAAATGAAAATTCTATAGTAGAAACGTTTCAATCCGGTTTTAAAGCAGCCCATAGCACAGAGTTGGCACTGCTGAAAGTTTTAAATTATATATTTTTTGCACTAGACAAAGGAGATGCTGTTATTCTGGTGTTGCTGGATTTGAGCGCAGCCCTTGACATGATTGATCATGATATCCTTATCTCTCGCCTTGAACACACAGTAGGTTTAAAGGGTACAGTTTTGAAATGGTTTCAATCCTTTGTAAGTAATAGATATTTTTCAGTCAATTATGGAAATTCAACCTCCACTAAAAGACGCCTTCCATGGGGTGTACCGCAAGGGTCTATTCTCTCTCCAACACTTTTTTTCTTTGTACTTGCTCCCATTGGGTAGCATTTTTAGAAAGCATGGAGTATCATTACACTGTTTCGCCGACGACCCTCAATTGTATTTACCACTAAGACACCCGACGAAATCTTTGGATTGTATTTTAGCTTGTCTAAATGATGTTAAAAACTGGATGGCAAAAAAAGTCTTAATGTTAAACGCGGACAAAACAGAGGTCATTGTGTTTGGCCAGCCAAATGACCCTACCAAGGTCCTTTTAGATTCGAGCCCATTGGCGCCTTACTGTAAAACGTCGGTATGAGATTTAGGCATCCAAATCGATGATAACCTAAAAATGTAGAAGCAAATCAATTCGGTGGTAGGTGCTTGTTTTTATAATCTGCGTCTCCTAGTAAAAGCTAAACCTTTATCTTATCTAATGTAGGTTTCGAAAGAGTTATTCATACTTCTGTTCTATCGCGTCTCGATTTTTGTAACTCCCTCTATTGTGGCATCTCTGCCGCATCCCTGGCCCGTTTACAATCAGTGCAAAATGCTGCGCCGAGGCTGTTAAAGAGGATTAAGAAATATGAATCTATTACTCCGATTTTAGCTAATTTGCACTGGCTCCACGTTCATCTTAGAGTCAAATATAAGATTTTAATGTTTGTATACAAATCTCTAAATAATCAGGCCCCTGTGTACCTTGCAAAACTTTTGATTCCTCATAATCCCCCTAGAGCATTGCGTTCAGAAAATCAAATACTTCTTGTCGTACCAAGGACTAAACGCCTTCATAAAGGTGATCGCGCTTTCGCTGTTATGGGACCGAGATTATGGAATGAGCTGCCTCTATCTATTAGATTTGCTAAATCTATATCAGTATTCAGGAACTTGCTCAAGGCGCATTTATCATTGACTGCTTATAACAGGTAATCTCAATGTGGTATATGTGGTGTCTGTGAAATGAGATTTATTACTATGTATGTTTTATATTTTATCTTTTATTCTTTTTTATTTTTATGGGCAACCTCGGTTGCATTTAGCAGTGCTATATAAAGAAAGAAAGAAAGAAGTGTTTGACCATCAGCTGTTTTCAGCAAAGTGAGGCAGCAATTTGTTGGACCGTAGATGGTTTTGACAGCATTTTTGCAAATTATGCATGTCATTTTTATCGGCAAAGGATTGGATTTCATGTGCCTTTTCAGTCCACCACTCATTCTGTATGGCCCGTATTTCCTTTTGCACTTTCCTCTGAGCTGCCTGCCAATGCTGTCTAGTCTTAATGGATGAAGGGTTGTCTAAAGTTGCCCGGTGTGCTTTTCGCATATCCTTAAGCAGGTTGTGGATGGTGTCTGAGTTATGGTCAAACCAGTCTTGGTGGTTCTTCCTCTTAAAGTGTGTGTTAAACAAGAAATAAACAAATGGTGATTTATAAAAATATCTCTCAGATACAGAAATACTCTGTATGTGGTTTCCTTTCCACCACTCCCAAACTTCAAGTTCTCTCTCTGCCTACAGCAAACAGCCGGTCCAATGTTTGAGGCTGTAAACTAAACGCAGAAGGCAGAGCTGTAATTCAGAGCACTGAAGAAAATCTCAGTGAGATTCATATTTTTGCATGCTTTCATTAACTTTGACAGAAGGGAATATGCACTTCACATAGCTAAAACACACTCAGCAAACAGAGTAATGTTCTGGCAACCATGTACAAAACACTAGCATCTTGATGGTGAATTTAGCACCAGTGACTAGTAAAACTCTGGCCTACATGCATTATCTTTTAAGATCCCATGAACCACAAGTCAATGTTTTGGCCCTGAAAAAGCTGTTTATGTGAGCAAACTGCTGTCAGCAAGCAGTAGGGAGTTCAGAGGGATGAGGGTCTGCCCCACCCACAGTGACAGAACTGTTTGGCAGCTTCGTGGACACAGACGAATCAGAGAATTCAGTCATTCTGTTGCGGTCCAGCTGCAGGACAACGACAGCACTGTGGAATTCAACAGGCTTGACCTTCACCAAGACAAAAGATCTATGGAGATCTGTTCAGCATTATGCTAATAAAGCCCTAGAAAGATGGCACGGGGTGGTGATATTTCATAATGGCATATGAGCCAAACCATCTGTATTTTCCCCCTCACGCATTCAGTTATGTGCTATATCAATAATGGAGAAAAGGCATATAGCAGATTAAAACACAAATCATGCTCTTTCGACAGCATCTGCGGCACAGAAAATAATTTAGACTGGGTAAAAACAAACTGAAAATGTGTTCACTGTAATAAATCTAAAGTGCCTTTGCAGGCAAGCATGAAAATAAATGATATCCAAATATTATAATTAGTGCATTTACATGGACAACAAAATTATGGTAAATATATTTAAAAAAAAACAGATCATTATAATAAGCAGACAATGCAAGAAATCCACATTTACAAGATTTTACGGACGGCCGGACGGACAGACAGATAGACAGACACAGATATATTGATGGACGGACGGGCGAACAGATAGATAGTTCTCCCACTTGGAAATCATGGAGGGGTCTGAAATTGTCATCGTAGGTGCATGTCCACTGTGAGAGACATAATCTAAAAAAAAAAATCCAGAAATCACAATATATGATTTTTGAACTATTTATTTGTATGATACAGCTGCAAATAAGTATTTGAACACCTGTCTATCAGCTAGAATTCTGACCCTCAAAGACCTGTTAGTCTGCCTTTAAAATGTCCACCTCCACTCCATTTATTATCCTAAATTAGATGCACCTGTTTGAGGTCGTTAGCTGCATAAAGACACCTGTCCACCCCATACAATCAGTAAGAATCCAACTACTAACATGGCCAAGACCAAAGAGCTGTCCAAAGACACTAGAGACAAAATTGTACACCTCCACAAGGCTGGAAAGGGCTACGGGGAAATTGCCAAGCAGCTTGGTGAAAAAAGTTCCACTGTTGGAGCAATCATTAGAAAATGGAAGAAGCTAAACATGACTGTCAATCTCCCTCAGACTGGGGCTCCATGCAAGATCTCACCTCGTGGGGTCTCAATGATCCTAAGAAAGGTGAGAAATCAGCCCAGAACTACACGGGAGGAGCTGGTCAATGACCTGAAAAGAGCTGGGACCACCGTTTCCAAGGTTACTGTTGGTAATACACTAAGACGTCATGGTTTGAAATCATGCATGGCACGGAAGGTTCCCCTGCTTAAACCAGCACATGTCAAGGCCCGTCTTAAGTTTGCCAATGACCATTTGGATGATCCAGAGGAGTCATGGGAGAACGTCATGTGGTCAGATGAGACCAAAATAGAACTTTTTGGTCATAATTCCACTAAACGTGTTTGGAGGAAGAAGAATGATGAGTACCATCCCAAGAACACCATCCCTACTGTGAAGCATGGGGGTGGTAGCATCATGCTTTGGGGGTGTTTTTCTGCACATGGGACAGGGCGACTGCACTGTATTAAGGAGAGGATGACCGGGGCCATGTATTGCGAGATTTTGGGGAACAACCTCCTTCCCTCAGTTAGAGCATTGAAGATGGGTCGAGGCTGGGTCTTCCAACATGACAATGACCCGAAGCACACAGCCAGGATAACCAAGGAGTGGCTCTGTAAGAAGCATATCAAGGTTCTGGCGTGGCCTAGCCAGTCTCCAGACCTAAACCCAATAGAGAATCTTTGGAGGGAGCTCAAACTCCGTGTTTCTCAGCGACAGCCCAGAAACCTGACTGATCTAGAGAAGATCTGTGTGGAGGAGTGGGCCAAAATCCCTCCTGCAGTGTGTGCAAACCTGGTGAAAAACTACAGGAAACGTTTGACCTCTGTAATTGCAAACAAAGGCTACTGTACCAAATATTAACACTGATTTTCTCAGGTGTTCAAATACTTATTTGCAGCTGTATCATACTATTTGTATGTTCAAAGTATGTGAATAGTGAATAGTTCAAAAATCATACATTGTGATTTCTGGATTTTTTTTTTTTAGATTATGTCTCTCACAGTGGACATGCACCTACGATGACAATTTCAGACCCCTCCATGATTTCTCAGTGGGAGAACTTGCAAAATAGCAGGGTGTTCAAATACTTATTTTCCTCACTGTAGATACATAGATAGATAGAGGAACGGATGGATGGATGGATGGACGGACGAACAGACTGACCCCCGTCCCGTTCCAGTGCCACTTTCTAACTGACATAACCACACAAGGTAAAGATAACATCTGTCTTGTTACTAGCGACAAAAAACTTGCAACAAGAGAAACTGAAGCATGTGTTAGCATGGTTAATTCATGAGTGGGAGCTTGAAAAAGAGTGAGAAGAGGAAAAATGATTTCATGTTAAATAGCATTTAACCCTAAAATTACATTTGTGTGCTTGTTTATTTTATTTGGATGTAAGTGTCTTGAAACTGTCTATTTCTGTTTGTAAGCAAGTAATCATGTCAAATTGTTAACGGAGTCACACACAAACACACACAGAGAAAGACTTGCCGAAGAGGGGGCAGTCTGTTGAGGGTCACTGTCCAAGAGAAATCCTTTAACCTCCACATCACAGTCCTGCACCAAAGAAACACCACAACACCACAGAAAAAACAGAGATCGATGAGGAAAGAGAAAGAAAAAGAGAGATGCATGTAACCACACACCAGAAAGATGCAATCATTTCAAGAGACTATGAGGACTACAAGCTTTCATGCAGGTGTAATAAGGTCAAAAGGGCTCATACACATTTTGTATCACTTTATATTTTTCCAGATGTCTTAAATGTTAGTCAAGGTTTCTGCACTAAAAACTCTGAAAAGAATATTATGATTCTGACTGGGATGGGTGAAAGTATTTGAACATAAAAAATGACATTACTTTTATGGGTATTTTTGCACTGGAGAGAGAAGTTCTGAAATTTACAATTTGTTATCATAGTCAACTTTTTTTATTTAAAAAGTTTAATTTGACAAGATTTACATTAATTTGAATGCTATATGACCCCTTTAAATAACCGAAACAGAAGCAGTGTCAGAATCAATCAGAGGTTCTGCATGATTAACAGAAAAGTAGATCTCAACTCATGAGATTCATCAATGTTTGAAGTTCCATGGCTTTTTTTCCCCATAAATGTATTATAAAATTGGTCCATATGACCTGCGCACTATATTTCAAGTCTTGCTAATCATCCACTAGCTTTGTGTGAGGAACAGACCAAAAAGTAAGTTAATTCACATAAAAAACGTTGACAGCCAACCAAGCTCTCCTGGTCATGTCATGTTTATGAGGGAATTAGCGATGTCTGATTCATTTGAGTCACTTTTCAGTGAATTAGTTGATCTAGTTCATTAAACTGGTCTGAATGATTCACATATCTGTTGTTATGTTCAACAGATTTAAGTATCTGGTTAGCAGCATGCTTTTTCAGTCTGTTCCTCACACAAAGCTCATTTGACATCAGAAGTAATTACAGCAGAGTTATCTGTACTGTTTTTATGATTCTTTTATGATTCTAGGATATGGCCAGGAAAAAATAACCCTTTGTGTTCCACCGAAAGGGTTTTGTAACAAAATGAGGAGTAAATAATTTATTTTTCAAATGAAATTTGTTAGAAACAGTGGAGAGTAACTTGACAAAATAACTTGATCAGCAATGTTCTGATTCACTGTGGTTTCATGACAAAAACAGCAGTTGTCTAAACTGCGCTGACTCTTGCATAAGAGTGTATAAACTAAAAACACTGGGTGGAGATCTCTGGCAATGCATAAAAAAAAAAAAAACAGAAACCTGTTTTGAGTTAGTGAGCATTTACATGTTTCGTCATATTCTTTGCTTCTGTATGCGGTCAACTGCCTCTACGTATTGCCACACATTGATAAATATAAGTGAAAAAAAAACCCCAAAAAAACATGAATAAATCAGGGAACATAAATGTCATGACTCATGAGTATCTTCAAAACAAAAGAAAGCAGATGTGTTCTTTGTAAAAGTAGTGCAATCCAAACCGAAAGAGATCTGTGTTAAAAATATCTTTAAAAAAATAAAATAATAATAATATAATATAAACACTAGCACATACACATACCTTGCACTCTCTAGAAATAGTCTCTGAGCTGATGGATCCAGAGATCGGACTTGACATTGTGGCTGCAATCAGTTGTTTGCACCATTCAACATGAGCCCCTGTGGGACTATAATATGAAAGTGTTAGTGAGTTACGCAATACTTCTGACAATAATATATGTATAAGCGCACTCAGTGAGCATTTGTTTATGTTCAGCTGGCTCTTATTCACCCCAATAGTTAATCATTCTTAACTATGTTGTTGAGACTCTGCTGTTGCATCTGTAGTTTATGTACTTTTATATTCATAGTTTTTAAAATGTCTTGAGCACTGGCTGGAAGAAATTATAATTACTTTTTTTTTTTTTTTTTACTATTAGTAACTCAGCCAATTACATGGCACGGCTGGTCACGTGATATCAACACAGCGGCGCCCATGAGGGGGCGACCCGCTGCACTGAATAACAAAGCTTTTTCTAAGACTATGTCTGCAGTTATCATCTCATGTATGCGTGGATCATTTATTAAAAAAAATATATATAACCACTGTTCCATGAGTAAAACATTAATTAGCTATAAAAAGTGCACCTTTAATAAAGAAAAGTCATGAGCGTTGCTCATGCTGATAAAGTAGCCTACTTTCTTATCAGCATGTCTGGTTATGAGACAACACCTCATATTCAAACAAAGTAAGCCCAAGGATTCTGTTTGCATCAAGTCAGTCACTCAGTAACTAAACCGAGGAACGCGGTGAAACACCTGGTTTATGACACCTCGTAATCTATAGCGATCACAACCAGCGAGACTTGCAAGAACGCATCCACGCCACTGATGGAGTAGATGGGGTGTCATAATATATAAAAGGGGTGTTATTGGCACTGACCTGTCTGGAGGTTCAGGGTTTGACTGTGGTGCGGTCTGTCGCTTGTCCATCCTCTACTGTAAGCTTACAGAAAGTCAAAATCACGCTATGTTGCATATCCAAGGCTCAGCGTGTGCCATACAACTGATAACGCTAAAACTTTGTGTCTCGCAAAGACGCGAAATCCTACTGTCTAGGGATATCGCTCATAAATGTTAATCAGGTCTGTGCTGCGTAAGCTTCCAATGGCTACGGCTTGCTCATGAATATTAATTACGTTGCGTCGATATCTTCCAATGGCAAAGACGTAAGTCATTAATATTAATACTTAGCATTCAACGCAGTTTGATTCGTAAACTCGCCTCCCGCACCGCCACGCCAGCGCTAATAAATATCAACAAGACTACGTTACCCAAAATGCAATAGCGTGAGGTAATGTTTGGAAAGCGTCTCAAGGATTTAATGTAAAATCCTGGGGGAGTTAGGGGTGAGCACCCATCTGGCTCGGAACAATTCTTCCTCCAAATCCAAATCCTCTACAAATCCCAAATCCTGCCTTAGCAGCTATTCACAATTAATGGGGAAAACACAAAGAAAATCTGCTTACAACTATGCTCCCATGATGTAGAATTTATTTTTGAAGTGTTGAATCCTCATTTCCGCTGATTACACGTTTGTGTTCTATTTTAATATTCCAAGATCCCTGTTATTCTTACTACCTCATTATAAATGAGCACTGTATCTATGATTGATCACGTGTAACAAATGCATGTTTTCATATTCAACAATGAAGATTGAACCTGCATACATTACATGGATTACAAATCTCACATCTGAGTGACTCTACAGACACAAATGGGTCATTCCTGGGATTCAGTGCCCAAGGAAGAAGTAGTGTATTTAAAGTTCTTTAGTAATGTTTCCAATCAAAATCCAGTTCAAACAAAAGTAACACTAGTAAGTGTTGTGAGAGATAAAATAATCCATCCATACATTTGTTATACCACTTGTCCACCCTGCTAAACAGTTTTTACAATAATTTCATAAAAATGGCACAAAAAACACATTAATAATTAAGTGACAATGAAAATGTATTGGAGTATCAATGTAACACTTTAAAAAGTAAACAAAAATGCCTTCCAGGCAGTTGTATCTGAAAATGAAAAACGTAAAATGATGCGTCTGTGCGGAAGTACAATTCAAACATATTATCTATATTTTCTGGTCATTTATGAACTGGTGTTTTAAAGGGACATAAGTTGTCTAAAAGAATGCCCATAAATTAGTGTCATAAGTATTTTAAATGTTGTTAATTTAACAGGGTGGATGTTTTTCATCTACCATTTCATTGATTTTGTTTAATAAATGGTTAAATTTATGTACCCAAGCTTGACCAAATACATTTTTCAAATGTTTTACATCACCGTATCATGATTACACACACACACACACACACACACACACACACAAAAGAAAGAAAAACAGTTTGATTTTTCAAATTTTATGATGTCCAAAAGGCACCGAATACCAGGACTGACCCAAACACTGTGTATTTTGTTTCAATGTTCACTATCACGGATGAGAAGCAGCAGAGGGAAGTAGATGAACTGGGATGTGTACCGTCCACACATCTTTATGGCCCCTGGAATACATTGGTTCACTGAGCCAACGCGGGTTTGAGAGTCTTGTAAGGTATTTCACACTGAGTTCAGTCAAGCAGGCCGCAGTCTCCAGCTCTCTCATCTCTTCACAGGGAACATCCTCAGGACAACGCCATGTCTCCCCAACGTCAACCAGACCTGCACATATACAATGGTTTATATAGACACACAAACCCCAAAGTCACTTAATGCATATGCAAATAACAATGATGTGGTTGCTAGACTAGACCAGGGTATTACTTAGAGAATGCTTGCTTGAAGCATTAAAAAGTACTTCAATTAATATTTAATATTCACCTGCTATAATACCACGTCCAAACCTGTCTCCAGACACCAGAAGTTCCTCCGTTTGCTGGGTTGTCATTCCCAGCCTTTCAGTGAGGATGAGTCTCCAGTCCTCGTCTTCCCAGTCCTTCTGAGCGATGTGAACGGCTAGAGTGCAGTTCCGCATCTCTGACAGCAGGGGCCGCCAGCGGCTCTCTATCGTTTTCACGCCATTCAACACAAGGGTAGCGTACGGCTGGCGAAATGACAAGCAAGCCACCTCTAAACTCATCCTGAGAATACGCTATTTAACTCTTTATCTACAAATACACGTTTTAAGTACGTCGTAAGTACAGCACATTCCCACTAGAAGTACTTTATTAAATAGACATAAGGATAAGACTTGATGGACGACTGGATAAAGCGCTTCCTGTTTTTAAAATGTGCCTCAAAAAAAAGACGAGACACTGTTATAAAATAAAGAACTCAGGAAAGAAACAGCGCCAACTAGTGCTAGGACTTAAAGGGATAGTTCAACCGAAAAATAAAATTCTGTCATTATTTACTCACCCTTATGTTGTTCCAAACCTGTATGAGTTTCTTTCTGTTTAACACAAAACATGTATTATTTTGGTAATCAAACAGTTGACAGTAGCCAGTGACTTCCAGTTTTTTTTTTTCCTACTATGGAAGTCAATGGCTACCATCAACTGTTTGATTACCAACATCCTTTAAAATATCTTCCTTTTGTTTTCAACAGAAGAAAGAAACTTCATATAGATTTGGAACAACGTTAGGGTGAGTAAATGATGACACATTTTTCATTTTTGGTTGAACTATCCAACTGAACTAACATGAAGCAACACAAATATATAGTGCAGTGCAAGTCACAAGAATACAACAACAGTAAATAAAGTATTCATCAGTTTATCCTTGTTGGTTACTTTTATTTAATGTATTTCACAATTTGGGGTTCTGGTGGATTTTCCATGGCTTTCAAGTTTTACAAAATTCTATCAATACAATACAAGTTTTCCCAAAACAAGGAATACACCAAACTGTTTAACATTAAACAGAACATCTCATTCGTTTAGTTGGTGACCCATAACAGCTTGCTCCACAAGTTATTTCAAACCTAGTGTAGGTCTAATGTAGGTCTACAGGTCACTTTCTCCCATGGTTGAACCTCGTGCCTCCAAATCAGCTCCAATTCCCGAGTCTGGTCCTCAAAGGCTCCGGAGAACTGTGTGTGCATCACTCCATCATGTCTTCCTCTGTTCCTGGAGCTTTTCGGGCCTGATGACACAATCCTTTTAGTGGAGAACTATCGACCTTTGTAGTGTTTCCAGCTTTTGCTGAACATTCTCAGTGTCTCAGTCCCATCAGTAGGTGCTTTCATGCCCCGTGAGTATGTACAGGTTGCTCATGGCAGACGGATCACCCGTAGGAGTACTTTGCAAGATAATATCCCTGCGGTAACATTATACTATTAGTAAATGATTAAATTGAAAATGAAAATAGAAAATGATTTCTATTACCAAACATGTTGCTCAACCACAGAGTGAAAACATACCTAGTTGTTCCCAAAACCTGAAAAACTCGACTTATGTCTGTGATCTCCTGGGTAACCTGAGATGAAAAGCATAATATTTCATAAATGTTTTCCTTCCTTTCTCATGCATCAGTGAATCCATCATTGTTATAGGTGTCAGGTTTACCTCATTAGTTTGTAAACTCCTTCCTTTCAGACCATGTTTCCAGAAGGCAAGAACACTGTCCTGTAGGCAAACTTCAAAGACAGCCACATTACCACCAGATGCAACAGAAGGAGGTAAACATGATGGCTGCAGTCTGACAGGACTTACCCAGCGTCTGAATGGAAAACTCAAAAGCGAGCTCAGAGGTCTTCTGATGGCTCGGACATGCCTGTAGATTCACGACCTTCACTGTGTCTGAAACAGAATGGTCTGTCAGTGGATTTGGTTCATTGGTTTGTAGGGGTGTAACAATATATCGTGTCACAATATATATCTCGCAATACAAAAATGCAACAATATGTATCGTGGATAGTGACAATATGTATTGTGTATAGTTTACCCGAAATAAAAATTACTGTGTGAGAAAAAAATTCAAGTTTTCAGAGTTTTAGTGTCAGTACTACATTAAACTGCTATATATAATGTTGAACATAATGTATAATAATGCAATCTAGTTACCAGTAAAAAGTGGCGTACATTATTTTAAATATATCTAGTGAGTGACAGAGTGCAAGCATATTCGTCTAAAATAATTCTGTATTTTCAGCTTCAGAATCATGAATATTTGTATTCTGGTGTCACCATTGTCCTGTACATTGGGTTACCAGCATCAAGTCCAAGCCTATTCATTTACACACACAATGTAATATCAAATTTAGCATTTTAATCAACAGTACATTTTTAGTTAACCTTTTACTATATGTCTTGGAGTATCGCAATAATATCGAATCGTGAGTTCAGTATCGTGATATGTATCGGATCGTGACATGAGGGTAACGTTACACCCCTATTGGTTTGTAAAAGCACAACAATCATATTGACAATAATGCACCTTTCATGGAAATCTATTGGGCAAGACACTGCACTGAAATAAATGAGGAATTTCTGAGGAATTTCTGAATTTAAATGATTAAATTTAGATATTTGTGTGTGTGTGTGTGTGTGAGGGGGTATTAAAGTATTTGTTAGAGGCCATTACTTTCCAGTGCGATGAGAACCGTGTCCCTGTCGAGTTGAATCACTTGCTTGACCTCCAGAGACTCACCATCTGTGAAGTCACATAACTCCAGTCAAACATAAAAACACACTACCAATCACTCTGTGTCATTGTGGCAATGTAAATCATGTAGCTTATTGGAACGGTTTTAGTTTTGACTTCACAGTATTTTGTGTGATTGTTGATGTAGCCACACCTGGCAGACTTTGTGGAGTGTCATCTAGGTGGATGATGTCAAAATGCATCTGTCCAGTGGTGTCTCTTTGGCTGGGACGGCTTCTCACCCCCACACAGACCTGTGGCAGCTCTTCCGTTTCCTGTACGAGCAGCTCAAAGATGGGCAGGGACTCCGGCAGACCGAGAGCAATGTGCTGAGAGAAAGAGAGAGACAGGAAAGTTACGCAACAGCGCAGATATTTTTACCAAACATCGCTCTTATCTCTCATTTCTCACCTTGAGCTGCATGAACTTCTGCAGAGGTTCATACCACATTAGAAGGATTAAACCAGATGGCACAGCAGCACACAGAAAGACGCTGTCAGTGTAGGGGTTTCGTACTAGAAGCGGAGAAATAAACATTAAGATGTGCATGAAATGCCCAGAGAATGATTCACACACTCCTACAGAGGTCACTGGTCCTCACCCACGCTGCATCTTCTACAGCCCTTGGTGTCTGGGATCTTTACTGACATGGCGTACTTCCTGGAGGAAAAAAAAAGAGAATTACTGCCTAAATGAATAAAGTCTGAGAAAACTGAGAACGGCTAGCTCAATGGCAATAGTTAGGGGTAAGGAGTTCCTTGGGCAGCTTAACTCTTTTTTATCTTTCATAAATGTTTGTTAAAATGGACATTTAAAGTTTTTTTATTTCTTTATTTCTTAAATGTATAATACATTTTATTTTTAATAAATGACACTATATGCACGTTCAAAAGTCAATATTCAAAAAAGCTGCATTAAATTGAACAGTAAAGACATTTATAATGTTACAAAATATTTGTATTTCAAATAAATGGTGTTCTTTTGAACTTTCATTTCCTCAAAGAACCTTGAAAACGAAGTAAAATGGTTTGCAAAAAAAACATTAAGCAGCACAACTGGTTTCAATATTGATACTTCACTCAAATCCAATAATAATTCCCAAATCAGCGTATTAGAAACATTTCAAGGATCATGTGATTGATAATATTTCACAATATTACTGT
The DNA here is from genome assembly GCF_963993115.1 of Abramis brama. NCBI lineage: Eukaryota > Metazoa > Chordata > Actinopteri > Cypriniformes > Leuciscidae > Abramis > Abramis brama. The sequence continues at coordinate 12,247,960 of NC_139977.1, forward strand.
TTTACTGTATTTTTGATCAAATAAATGCAGCCTGGGTGAGCAGAAGAGACGTCTTTCAAAAACATTTTATTTATTGTATTTAATGTATTTATTTAATGTTTTATTTCACTGACCCAAAAACGTCAAACTTTTGAACGGCAGTATATATATATATATACAAACACACACACACACACACACATATATATATATATATATATATATATATATATATATATATATATACACACACACACACACACACACACATACATATTTATATATATATATATACACACATATATATACACATACTGTTTCGACCAATTATTGTGCATCATAATAACTCATGTAACCTCATGAACGAACATCATACGGTTTTAAGCATTCACGGATAGATTGACCGATCTGTGACAAACCTTGCGATTATCTTTGTGCTTAAGCGGTGTGCGTTAATGGCCAGATGTCCCTGTCTACGCTGCATATTTCTGCGGTACTCAAAAAGTGCCGGCAGACTATGAGAAGTCAACTGTGAGGACTTTCCTGTGGACAGAGGAGAGCAGGGAACCAGACAGACAATTAATGAAGACATCAGATCTTTATGGTAGATTGAATAAGGGCATATTAATAACGCTGGGCATACCTGAGACGGACATAAGAACGTTGTTCATCACGTACAACCAACTGCACCTCTGAGGAAGCAACTGGAAAAGAAACAAAATATTACACACTTTTCCATGGGATATTTGCTCTAGTAAATTATGGAAGCTTGTTTCCACCTCAGAATTTAAATAATTAAATAAAAAGGTAACTTTATAGTATTATGCAACTTATATCTTGCCTTAAATATTTTTTACTCTAAGTTGGAAACAATTTTAGCATCTTCAAGTTAACTGAGTAAATAAAGATAATCTACCTTCTCCATGCTGTCCTCATGGAGCTCATTGAGGTTGAGGGTGTAAATGCCCTCCTCAGCACCCAGCATAAGGTATTGATCTATGGGTAAATATCAACAGACAGAAACCTTCACAAGTATGTTTTTACACTGTCTTGACTGAAACTGTGTTGTTGTAGTTAGCTAAATCTATTAAAAATGTTTTTGATCATTTAAATGAAGCTCAAATAAAAGTATTCGACAAAAAACGTCAAATTAAATTTCAAAATTAGAAATGTTGCCTTCCCAAGTAACTGCGATAAATACTGTAAGGCCGCATTTACATTGCATGGTTCAAGTGACCCAATTCCGATTTGTTTCCTACCATGTGGCACAGATCGGATATGACCCATGAACGTGTAAGCAGGAAAAAAGCGCATGGATTCCGATATTCTCAGATCGGTTTCAGGCCTCATTCATATGTCAAAACAAATCTGATATGAATCAGATTCGTGCATTTGCATCTGGCATGTAATCAGTCAATGCGAGTCGTTTGTTGAAAAAGCGATGGTGGCGAATGACGTCAACTCCACCAACCACGATCACATGACTCTTTTCAATGGAGCCAAGATTGGATCATAATTGGACCTAAATTTAAGTTTAAGTACTAAGACTTGGTTTCACAGGGCTTAGACTAAGCCAGGATTAGGCCTTAATTTAATAAGGACATTTATGTAGCTTTTATAAATGTGCCTTAGAAAAAAAAAAACATTACTGGTGTGCATCTTGAGACAAAACAATGGCACTGACATATTTTAAGATATATCAGTTGCTTTGAGTTAAAACAGCTCAAACATGCATTTTAGTCTGGATTAAAGTGGTAGTTAACACCAAAATGAACATTTTGTCATAATTTACTCACCCTCAAGTTGTTCCAAACCTGTATGAGTTTCTTTCTTCTATTGAACTCAAAAGAAGATATTTTGAAGAATGTTGGTAACCAGAGAGTTGATGGTAGCCATTGACTTCCACAGTTTTGTTTTTTTCCTACTATGAAAGTCAATGGGATCCATCAACTGTTTGATTACCAACATTGTTTGTGTTCAGCAGAAGAAAGAAACTCATACAGGTTTGAAACAACATGAGGGTGAGTAAATGATGACAAAATGTTCATTTTTGGGTGAACTATCCCTTGTATCCCTATAACTAAGCTATTTCTGTGAAACCAGGGGTACAATTACTAAAACTAAAACTGTAATAAAAATGATTTAAAGTCACCATGAAACAGAAGTTGCAATTTTCTTTTCTATTGTGGTGTATAAATAATTACTGCTAACTCTGGTCTTACCTCTGGTCTTTGGCAGAACCCATGTAACAGCACAGTGAGTCTTTAATGGACAGCCGTTGAATACTTTGGAGAAGCAGGCCCCCATCTGGCAGACAATTTATGATTCATTACAGAGCAATAAGAATGAAATTAAAATGTGCAATTGAATTAGAAGCACATGATTCTCTGTACTTACGTGTACTTGTGGTGTAGGTGGCAGTCCATGGACAACGGCTGTCTGGAATCAATGAAAACAGAATAAAGTGTGAGAGACCAATGAAATGTTGGCAATGTATAGACATTTCCACAGATTTTCATCAAGTTGACCTGTGTAATATGTTATGAGCCTCTTGATCTACTTACTGCGTCGTCTGGTTTCCTCCTGAGAGTGCTCCATTCTGGGGAGAGAGGGGGGTCAGGTGGGGGGAAATTATTCCTGGGTCCTCCTGGGTCTGGAGCGACAGAGCTCTCTGCTATCAAACCTGTTCAACACAGCGGCTGCATCAGTGTTTGGCTTTTAGGCTGGTATTATTTGTGTTCCATAAACTATATTATTTTCACTGGAGCGGTGTGGCCTGATGCTTCAAGATCTGGGATGAAAACCAAAAAGGCTGTAGGTTCAAACCCTGTAAGTGCTATGCAGTTGCCAATGTGAGTGGTTTTAAAGGCCCCCTGAAATCAAGCAATTAGCTTTTAGTATGAATATGTAAGCCTTAAGGTTATGAATAAGCTGGTGTGTTCCAAAACAATGACAAAATTCGCATTTAGGAGATTTACAGTCTCTCACTTCCGCTAAAATGGATCAGGATTTTTAGGACATCACCGCAGACTTCAGCTTCTCATCACAACTTCTGTCCAATCAAATGCTCTCTAGAATCTAAAGCGTCCCGCCCCCTATGCTATAAATACCACCTGACCAAAGCAACCGTTGACATGTCACGGAGCAATATCGGTTGGAGATTTGTGTTCGGTTGCTCAAACGCTCGAGTTTTATCCCGTTTTCCAACTGTACGTTGGTTAAGAATGAAATGGCTAGAATTTATTCACACCTCTATTGAATCCAATGTATCATCAACGCTCGATTTCGCATACGCATTGCAGTCTGTGAGGTAAACTAAACACTATTGGCTATTTGAAAAGGGGGTGGAGGAGCGATTCAATATGTCCCGCCTTAGCTTCCTGTTTCAGTGGAAATTACGTCAACGCATCATATAAAGCTGCGCGTTCCAAGGCACTTCAGTGGGCCTTCAAGTGTGTTTCTATAGGTGTTGTGAGTGGCTTTAAAGACCCTGATATACTTCAAGCGAAATCGAAGAAGAAACTGTGATGTCATTTTGAACAAAATTAGGCCAAAGCAACATTCATTCGGAGTTTGTTTTGGGAGTTTCAATTGGCTTGCCAAAGCAAACTTTCCAGAAAAGGAACGAACTACCATTGGTCCGTAGCGATTACTTAATATGTAGGTGTGGTTCTGAGGCTCCGCCTTCTTTGACATGGAAATCTTCTCCGGTTTGTTTCTTCTGTTCGGTACATTGAGGTCAGACGAGTAAAAACGTGAACACATTGGTGAGCTTCTTTATAGTAGAAACTGAAACAGAAACTTCTAATCAAAAGAGACACTGACACTGTCCTTATGTTAATACGGTAAAGCTGCTTGCTTTAAAGCAATCTATTGTATAAAGTGCTATATAAATAAAAAATTACGTGACTTGACTTGACCAGAGTGCCGAATTGCAGAGCTTTTGCAAACACATCCAGATTTCTATGATCAGATGCTTTCTTAACTACTGTTTTCTCACTGCTGTCATGTTTGATGTGTTTATTTTGTTATTGAAAGAAAATTGCGCAGCACATTCGGTATTTATATATTAATCTAAACGTTCGCTAACAGTATATCGCTGCGCATGTATTTAGCCCTAAGAAAAGAACGAAAAAGACTTTGCCGTTAGTATATTACAGGGTTAGGCCTTAAAGGGTTAGTTCACCCAAATATTATCCCATAATTTACTCACACTCAAGCCATCCTAGGTGTATGTGACTTTCTTCTTTCAACCAAACACAACTGGAGTTATATTAAAAAAATATACTGTCTCTTCCAAGCTTTATAATGGGAGTGAATGGTAACGAGGAGTAATTTTGGTAATTTTGAAGACCAAAAAAAAAAAGTACATTCATCCATCATAAAAGTAATCCATACGACTCCAGGGGGTTAATAAAGGCCTTCTGAAGCGAAGCGATGCGACTTTGTCCATATTTATAACTCTATGAACTATAATCACTGGCTTGCATTACGCGAGTCTAGTTTCCGGCGGAAGAGTGACCTCGGATTCGTCATTTTTAGAACGGCGTGTCATGCGCTAAGACGCTGCAAATGACGCAAGACGCGAGCGCAACGGTCAAACACGTCCATCTAGCGCGTGTTTCCATAGAAAAATAATGGAAAAGAAGCGCAGTGGAATGGAAAAATACATTCTGTGTGAACGGCCCCAAAGTGTGGTCATATGTACATACTCTTTAAATTGACTTAACTCACTTTCAGTTGGTGTTGAACAGAGGGAACCCAGACTGGTGGAATGACTGAGGAAGGAGGAGTCTGTGAAGAGGGAGGAGTTCGTGAGGAGTGACAGGTCAGACAGCGTTGAACCAATCAGCAAAGCTGATTCGCTGAGTACGGCAGGGTTAGTGTCAGGGGCGGGGTTCTTCAGAGGGGTGGAGCCAATGAGAGGCGAGGAGAGGGAACAGAGAGCGGGAGATAATTTCTCTTGATTGACAGGTAGGGGAGAAGAGACCACTCTCTTCACAGTCCCATATTTATCCTCTTCATCCAGTGACTGCTGTGGATTAAACAGACACAAGTTATGTTATTCTACAAGATATATGACTTTTACATACTACTTTTATTTATTTGTCCCCTACCGCAGCTGAAGAGCCCCTCTTTATAGTCAAACTCCTGCAAAAGAGCAAGGAAAAAAAATGTGTATATGCATATTTATCTGCATATATACGTATATACCTCCACAAACACACATTTCTATTTTCTCTTTGTTATAAAAAGATTGTTTATTGGATAATATTGTATCTGTTTTCTGTTTTCATCCAATAAAAAAATTATTTGTAACAAATTGAACAGTAAAGTATCTTGAAGATGTGTATTTTTAAGGATGATTTGCAATTTTTTGAGAAACAAGACAAAAATCTGATTAAGAATGTTTTTTGCAGTGTACCTTTATAATGATTTATAGTTTTCTCTAGTTTATTTTTTTTATTTTTTTTAATAGATTTATAGTTTTGTCCGTCAAGATATAAAAAGTCAGTTTACCTTTCCATCAAGGCCTCTTCCACACATTCTAACAAACTCCTGCAAAATAAAAAAGTAAAAAAAACAATGCAATTCTTAAAACTCGTGCTTCTGAGAAAGATAGTCTTAGCTAAATTTAACAATATATTCATCACATTAGACTTTTTTTGTGTGATTGACAGATGTCAAACCCCTCAGCCAATCAACGTTTTAGGATGACCTACATGCATTAGCACATCAGACTCAACATTTACAACTACCACCATTACTTTAGACTAGCAAGATAACCCACGGTGAGTCCTTGTCCGCATTGATAGAGCTCCAGTCATCACACGCCCCCTGATGAAGAACAAGAAACCAATCAGTAATTCAAAAAGCATGTAGAGTAACATGTACATTTTTTGCATATGACTGAAGCCTTATTTAAAGGGAAATGAAAATTTGTCATCATTTACACACACCCTCATCATTTCTTCCATGTAACACAAATGTTTTCAAGTTTGGTGTTTTGTGTCCATTTTGTTATTGTATGGAAATGAGCGACAGATGACATTGTTCTAAACTTCTCCTTTTGTGTTCCCATCATACAGGTTGGGAAACTATATGATAACTGAATTTTCATTTTTAGGTGAACTATCCCTTTAAATACAGTTCAAATTACTTGGATACATTGGACAAAGTAATTCCAATTTCATTAAATTGTTTAATCTCACCAGATCAGGACAGGGATCCGTCTCCTTTCTCATTGGTGGCCCGAACTTTACATGATCAACTGAAAAACAGAGAAAAAAGCGATGGTCTTGAGCCAAAACGGAATCACTGAATTCAACTGTATCATGCTTCCCCTTTCACATACAACCGTGTGGTAGGAGTATAACGTGTCACTTTCTATAGTATTGTCTGCGTGACTTTCTAACATGCAGATTTGGATGCACACTCATGCATTTATGCACACAGACATGAACCTAAAGACACTCAGAAACACACACGCGCACACAATACGCCCTTTCATAGCTCTAGAGTGGCTTCTGTTACAATAGCTGCTGTTGTCCTGTTAGCCTTGGCTTGTGGCCGTGGCTTGCTGTAATCTACCAAACCACAACAATGAGTCTCACTGACTAATGTCACATTCTTGTTCACTCCTGATTAGCCGGTTAGTACTTATGAGGTGAGGTCATAACGGTCATATTACTCTACAGTTGAAATGTCATGTTTCAAAAGCACATGCAACTTGAAGTTATAGGGGTAATATAAAGAAAAAGCTTTTGTAATAAAAGAGACCTTATTCCTTGGTCCAAAAAAGAGCAACAACTGAAAATGAGCTCCAAAAATGACACATTTTTGTAACATTAAAAGGATACATTGATGATCGATTATGTTTACATGCCATGGTAGGGTTTTGTGTATTTGTGAGTGCTGTTAAAGGGATATTTCACCGCTGGAAAGATTAATGTGTATTTAAATTGGGTCATTTATGTAGTAGAAATGTGAAATTATTTTAGAAGTTGGTGCCTTCTAGACTGAGAAAAGCCAGAAAATTTATTTTTGGCACATGTGGATGAAAGACAACAACTCCCATAATGCACTTGCTTTGTTGCCCTATGAGGCCACTCCCAAGCCACGCCTACCGGTTACAGAGGGCAGTATCGGAAGAAATGATACAACTAGTCTACTAGTTGACTCGAAACTGAAAAGACACCATTTTATCGTGAGGTCCCACCCCCTTATGGGCGGGTTGAAAATATGCAGAACTAGCTCCTACTACTGGCTGTAGTCTCTCGCCTCTGGCCAAAAAAGCCTCCGATGACGCAAAATGCCGATTGTTGCGTCATCTGAGGTTTTTTTCCAGACACACAATCTCTCGTCTCAGGGGGACATGAGGGAGGGAAGCACGGTCATTCGAAAATACTACCGGGTTTCTACTGATGCAAAGCTTAATGCTAATCGGTGAAGTATCCCTTTAATCATTTCACATGTGAAGTGGGTGGGATTCTTAAAGACACAATTCCAAAAATGGCCACTTAAAGGGATAGTTCACCCAAAAATTTTAATTCTGTCATCATTTACTCACCCTCATGTCGTTCCAAACCCGTAAATGAAGATATTTTTAATGAAATCTGAGAGCTTTCTGTCCATCCATTGACAGTCCATGCAACTACCATGTTGTCGCTTCGAAAAGTTCATAAAGAGATTGTAAAATTAATCCATATGAATTGAGCGGTTTAGTCCAAATTTTCTGAAGAAACACGATCGCTATATATGGCTTTTATTCACATAGAAACATTCATCAACTCACACATCAGTTGTGATAAATGGAAGATCAAGCAATGAGGTTCATTCTCGTGTTACGCAGCATATCTGAGCTTCAGCAGGAACCAATGAGGTTCATTCTCATGTTACACAGCATGTTTGAGCTTCAGCAAGAGCCAATGAGGTTCATTCTCATGTTACACAGCATGTTTGAGCTTCGGCAAGAACCAATGAGGTTCATTCTCATGTTACACAGCATGTTTGAGCTTCAGCAAGAACCAATGAGGTTCATTCTCGTGTTACACAGCATGTTTGAGCTTCGGCAAGAACCAATGAGGTTCATTCTTATGTTACACAGCACGTTTGAGCTTCAGCAAGAACCAATGAGGTTCATTCTCATGTGTTACGCAGCGTTTGAGCTTCAGCAGGAACCAATGTGGTTTGTCTCGCGCGTCAAGCAGCTTCTGCTTGAGCTTCTGTGTATGTTCGCTGATCAATGTTTAAAAATTGAATAAAAGCCTAAATTCAACCTGTTCATCATATTAAGCAGTCGTGGCTCTTCAGAAAATTTGGAGTAAACCGCTCAATTCATTTGGATTAGTTTACGATCTCTTTATGAACTTTTTGAAGGGTCAAAGTGGTAGTTGTGTAGCTGTCAATGGAAATAAAGAAAGCTCTCAGGATGTCATTAAAAAGATCTTCATTTGTGTTTCGAAGATTAAAGAAAGTCTTACAGGTTTGGACTGTCATGATGACAATTTTTTTAATTTTTGGGTAAACTAACCCTTTAAAGGGACGGTTTACCCAAATATCATCATTTACTCTCTAACTTCATGTCATTCCAAACAACATTGGAGCTCATTTACTTCAATTGTAGGGACAAAATAACAGAGACATTTCTCAAAATATCTTCTTTTATGTTTGACAGAAGACAGAAAGTCATACAGTTTTGGAATGACATGAGGGTAAATAAATGATGACTCAATTTTCATTATTGAGAGAACTTCCCTTTAATTCTAAGGGTCAGAGAGAGAACAGAAAATGCTCATGAAAAACTAAATTACATTTTAAGTACAAGAAACTGTGATATTATAAGTAGACCTCAGGTACAAATATAAAATTATTTATTTAAAAGTGTATGATATAACCCCATTAGTTTATAAAATGGTTGATTATTAACTGAAAGATTAAACAAAAACAAAAATCGACTATTGAAGGCCTCTCTTTTAGATACACAAAATGTGTTTTTTTTAACAAATGTAGCCTACAGTAAATACAAAAATGATCTATCTGCAGTCGGATGCAAAAACATATTAACTAGTAAAACTAGTTGTTTTACTGTGTATTAAAGTATGAACAGGACTCACATTGCTCCTCAGACAGAGTTCTCTGAACAGGATTTTTCGCTAGAGAATGAATCTTATCAGGTAAGACACTGCAAGTCTGTAAACACACACACAGAAATACAAACACTAACACAAACTCTATAACCACATAAAGACCTTTCACCTCACAGTAAACAAGCACTGTACAGAGAAGTAATGTTAAAAGTCATATATGTCACATGTCAGTTTAAAGCCATGTTACTGTCTACGTACAGTTTGAGTTTTAAAGGTGAAACGTGCCATTTTTGTACCATTTGTGGCACCAAATGGAACTGCAAAAATAATTATTCCTGGGTCAATGACAAATATATTCTCAGAAATGTACTGTTTGTGTTCATATTGGTTTCATTTGTTTTTGTTTTAATTTAATGACTGGAAGTTATCAAGTAAAAAATAATAACATAATATTGTGTCTTGAACACATGTATGTTATTTTAGTATCACTGATATACTATTATAGTTTAGATAATATTTTAAATTAGGTTTTTTATATTTTGTTTTCATTTTAATTCCAAGTTTTTGTCATTTTGTTAAGTTTTTGTCATTTTTATTACTTTAAAAAAAATGTCTATATTGCTTTTAAGAATTAGTTTTTAGTTTTAAAATATTTATACAATTTTTACAAAATTATAATTTCATAAATTATATTATGTTCATTGTATCTCATTATGTTCATTACTTTAGTATGTATTTTTGAATTAATTAATTAACTAATAGATCTGAGACAAACAACTGAGCATTATGTCATTGACCCTGTTTCCAACATGTTTCCAAAATATGATGTTGGACTGTTCAAGCAAACACAGCATGATAAGCACAACAGTAACAGTGTTTACACATTTCAAAAAGTCAGTCTACTAATGGATCACTTATATTTCTCTCACACTGAACTAGGATTGGTATGGAAGCTTGTTTCCGCCACAGAATAAAACATTTTAAAAGATAATTGCAACTTTATATCTCTCAATTGCGAGTTTACATCTTGCAATTCTGACTTTATTTCTCAAAATTGCGAGATATAAAGTCATAATTGCGAGATATAAAGTCATAATTGCGAGATATAAAGTCATAATTGCGTGATGTAAAGTCATAATTGCGAGATGTAAAGTCATAATTGCGAGATATAAAGTCATAATTGCGAGATATAAAGTCATAATTGCGAGATATAAAGTCAGAATTGCGAGATATAAAGTCAGAATTGCGTGATGTAAAGTCAGAATTGCGTGATGTAAAGTCAGAATTGCGAGATGTAAATTCAGAATTGCGAGATATAAAGTCATAATTGCGAGAGATATAAAGTCATAATTGCGAGATATAAAGTCATAATTGCGAGATATAAAGTCATAATTGCGAGATATAAAGTCAGAATTGCGAGATATAAAGTCAGAATTGCGAGATATAAAGTCGTAATTGCGTGTTATAAAGTCAGAGTTGCGAGATATAAACTTGCAATTGTGAGATATAAACACAATTGCGAGAAATAAACTCTTCGCAAAGAGTAAATAAATTCACATCTCGCAATTCTGACTTCATAACACGCAATTGCCAGTTTATATCTCGCAGTTCTGACATCTTTTCTCAGAATTGTGAGATATAAACTCGCAATTGCGAGTTCTAAAGGAAAATTCTAAGGAAAAAAAGACTGACTCACAATTCTGACTTTATAACAGGCAATTGTGATTTAATATCATGCAATTCTGACTTTATATCTCCCAATTGCGTGCTATAAAGTCAGAATTGCGAGATATAAACATGCAATTCCGATAAAAAAAAGTCTGAATTGCGACTGAATTACCTTTTTTATTTTTTATTCTGTGGCGGAAACAAGCTTCCATAGATTGGAGAAAACACTGCACACTTTAGCTTTTATCTAAAAAGATCAGGAAAAAACTTTCCCCATTTTAAAAGGAAAATAAATGTATTGCCCTCCATTCACCTCGAGGTCGCTCTCATCCATAGTGTGTGTCTGTTGAAGATCAGGGTTATTGACTGTGTCTAGCAGCTCTATAACCAGGTTACGTGTGAGGAGCTGCGTAACAAAAGCATGCTGAAAAAAAGAAGGAAAAAAAAGAAGGTCATTCTAACTAATAAAGCCAGTATCAGGAGGCCCTAAAATAAAGACGATTCTTTTGACATAGTTGTGGTTAACAAGTACCTGTAGGAGTTTTTCTGCTGTCGGCCTTTTCCGAGGGTTCTTCGTGAGTGCCATTTTGATGAAATTGTGAAATTCCGTGGACCTAATTATGCAAATAAACTTGCTTTCACTGATTTCGCAAGCTGAATAAAATGCAAAGATGAAATTATAATTTTTATTAAATACCATTTGTTCTTGTCCTTCAGTTTGGGAGGCTGAAAACTGCTCTTGGACATCAGCATCAGAGCTCTGAGGGCATAATAACAAAATAACCTAACGGTCAAAGTCTGTGAAAAATTCAACACAATCTCATAGCAATTCATAAGGATTTTACATTTTGGCAAATTGGTGGCTAATTCGTGTGAATTCATACAATTTACTTACAGATTACAAGTTACCCAATTAAAAATGTAATCAGTAGTGTTACTATTTCAATAGGCTCTATGCACGAACACTGCTGACGTATTTCCGGTAGGATCTCAGCCGGCGTCTTCACTTCCGCATAGCGCGTTCTATAGCGAAGTGTATAGCGGCAAAACTTTAATAAAATTAATTTTCTCAGAAACGGAGACAACGATTTTAGAAACTGATTCGCTAGTCGGATTTCGCGCGATATGAGAGAATACTCACCCTCAAAGTTGTTGATGTAGCTCGAAATTTATAATTTAAAGAACTTCTCTTTCTTACTCATATGTGTGACAGTTAACTGCCTCACAATATTGTTAACATAATTCACGTTAACCGCTGGAAGTTCTTGTAAACAGCGAGTGTAATTTGCCATTATCTCCACCTAATGCAAAAACGGCTTCTCACGCAGCACCGGATGTAACTGGGCGGGCTGAGACAAAACGCGGAAGCGATCGTGCATAGAGCCTATTACTTTATTAAAGTAATGTAACTGATTACATTTGATTACTTTTAGATTACTTTTCAAAATTTCTAACGAATGTTTTCAACGGTTAATCCTTTTCAGAAATTTAAACCAGACAGGGTTAACCGGCAAATTCAAACGTTTATGCAAATTCCAAAAATAGCGCTGCGATTTCAAACAAGAGATCCAATCAAAAGCATCAGAATAGCATCGCTTTACTAAACGGCCTTTAAATGGCAGGAGGCATCGTGCACATCAAAAACAAACAAATTAATATTATTCCACATATCCTAGCTTTTTACAGAAAATATTCAGATGTAGCCCCCTTTGTAATCGTTAACATTTTCATAAGTAACTGTAATTTAATTACACAATTTTTCTCAGTAACTGTAACTGATTACAGTTACATTTATTTTGTAATTTAATTACGTAACGCCATTACATGTAACTAGTTACTCCCCAACACTGCTCATTTGTATGTTTTTGTATGATCTGCTTATGCCTCAGAAGGACCTTCATGATTAGTTTTTACAAAAAAAATTTACATTTTCATACGATTCACATCATACGAATTCACGTGACATCATCACCTCGTTGGGTTGGAAAAGCTGCATCTTTGCTGCTGCTAGACAATTTAACATCACTCTTTGCAGCATCAGGTGAAAACATTATTAATCATTGCTGTTTTTGTTGTTGGTTTTTGGAATAGCAAGTTTCAAGTTTGCCAAAGGGGTCAAAGGTTTGCCTGGCTCAAACTGTGTAAACCGAATTGAAGTTAGCGAAACAGATGGAATCGCACCTTTAACATTGGGGAATGTACTTTGTAGTATAACTATCACAGGATGTTAAAAGATTTGAAGGGTCTACAAGTGTGTGTGTGTGTTCAAACCTCATAGGGTGTAGGTCAAACATAGGCGGTTGCAGCTCTGCTAGTTCAATAGCTGTGATGCCCACCGCCCAGATATCACACAGCTGGTTATAACCCCCTTTCCTTTCCACTGCCGCAACCTCTGGGGCCATCCTGAGAGAAAGTCATTAAAGTAATATATGAAAGAAGCAAATAACAAATGAGCCAGAAGCAATCGGACATGGGATTTTTAACATGACTCATTATGTGATCAAACCGCTTTAAATTCGACCCAAAAGGGAATTAAATATACAGTACATAAATAAATCCGAGGTGAAAACTAGAATCCACTCTCTGAATTAAGTTTGATTTGACACCAATGCACTACTATTTGAAATATTTACTGCATACTGTTTCACAAACTATTACTATTAAACAAACTATTGTATAAATAATACAATAATACCCCTAAACAAAAATCAATATGCATTTTATATTCTATATAGCAATAATTTGTTTTTATAAACACTACCGTTCCAAAGTTTGGGGACAATAATTTTTTGTTTTTTTAAAGAAATTAATACTTTTATTCAGTGAGGATGCATTAAATTGATCAGAAGTGACAATAAAGACTTTTATAATGTTGAAAAGAAAAAAGAATGCTGAAATAAAGTATCACAGTTTACACCAAAATATTAAGCAGCAAGACTGTTTTCAGCTGTGATAGTAATAAGAAATGTTTTGGTAGCATTTTTATTTTACAGTCCTGTTCATACTATGAACTTATATAACTGTGTAATAACTGTGTAATACTAGGCATTAACCCTAAACCTAACCTTAACCCATGTAGTTATCTATTACATGTAAGTGAACATTCTGTAAATTCAAATGTATAAAATGTTTCTTGAGCAGCAAATCAACATATTAGAATGATTTCTGAAGGATCATGTGACTGAAGACTGGAGTAATGATGCGGAAAATTCAGCTTTGCCATTACAGAAATAAATGACATTTTAAAATTAAAGGTGCAAAAACGCTGTTGAAAGTGAATCAGACCGAGCAGCACAACAAACTTGTGGCCAATCAGCAGTAGGGGGCGTGTCAAATCATGACGGGGGAGGAGAGAGAGGGAGATTTGAAGAAAGACTGTAGAAAGAGAGATGGCTGAGAGACATTACAATGGAGAAAAGGACAGAGGAACATCACTGGACAAAGAAGGGTTGTGAAAATGGACACCAAGGTTGCGTTGTTTCTTCTCAAGCACGGGTAACATTGCTTTTGAGTGTGTGCTGCTTGTGACTAACAACAAACTCTTCCTGCTATATACTTGTGTATTGTATGTTAACTTTTCGTCATATTTTTGCTTTGCTTCTGTTATGATAAAGATCTTTTTTTCACTCGCATTGCGTGTGATTTTGGGGGTGGAGCAATGAAGGGAGGGGTGTGTTTGTTTGGGTTGTTTTCAAATATCAACAGTGTTCAACAATGATTCTCAGAAATCGCTTACTGACCCTTTAAAGTAGAAACAGTAAAAATTTACAATATTACTGTTTTTACTGTACTTTTTACTAAAATAAATGCAGTCTTACCGACGCCAATCTTTTGAACGCTAAATAAAATAACTGTTTACAAAAGTAGCATATCTTGGTGACTCACCAGTACGGCGTCCCGATGAAGGACTTTCTCTTAGCAACAGATGCGTTGATCTCAGCTGCCACTCCAAAATCCGCTGATAGACAGACAGAGGGGAGACAAAAGGCCATATTTAAGAGATTTATGGAGTATTAGTTAATATATGCATGTGTGTGTCTGAGACAGGGGTAAGCCCTGACTGACCTAGTTTGACATCTCCTCGCTCAGTCAAAAGAATGTTGGCACCCTGTGGGCAACCAAGAATGACACAATGAGCACATCCACGCTATCAGACCCAAGCTATCATCTCACATGCATCATTGTGCTATAGAGAGATATACAGATATACAGACTCATATACAGATAATGAACTCTACAAACGTTTATCAAACACACTGCATGGCAACATGGTTATAGGCAATAATGGCTTATTGATTTGTAAAATTACTTTTATGTCTCTATGCATTTTTCCCGCATGATGGAGATGATGTAGTCCCTGTAAACAAAAAATACAGCATAAATGAGCTTTAGTTCCATTTTTACTAACCTTTAACCCTGATTAGTAATTAATCCTGGATAGAAAGGTGTTGAAATTTCACTTTTATTTGCATATTTAGAGGAATGTTTTGAAATTGACATATTTTGAAAATCAAAATGTATCTTTCGGTGAAACGACAGATTTCTCCAATCATTTAGTCTGCTTAAACCCCGCCCCTTTCTTACTAATGACCTCAGGCTCGCAACCATATACTTTATTTAGATTTTCTCCAAATAAACAGAGTACATCATACAATTACATCATACTTATAACCCTTAATATGTCATGTCTCTTGTTAATAAAAAGGTCCATGCAACAAATAGGCTCACAATAAGATCTGCCTCTGTCCAAACAACCACCGATGGATAGAACATCATCCCCGCCCTCATTTTTTTCCGATAATCGATTTTACGCGGCTTTATGTCACATTTCGAAGGAAAGATCTGTCCCTACTTCAGTTACATTGCAACTTTAATATTAAGTCCGACACAAATAAGACTAGGGATGCACGATACATCGGCCACCATATCGGTGTCGGCTGATATATATATATATATATATTTATGTAATCATTATTGGCCCAATAAAAATTGGCCAATATATTAAAGCCGATAAATAATGGATTATTACTTTCATCTGAGACACTTCAGATGTGCACTATACACCATTATGGTTTTGAATTGCTTGAAATATGATTGGAATACTTCAAAAAAGGAAAATACAGTTAAGTGCAACGTGCAGCTTAAATCTGTCATATAGGCTACATTAAAATTATAATGAGAACATTATTATAATTGTGTGCTTGGGACATGGATTTTATAGTGAGACTTTTGTTTGTAATCAGGCTCTCCAAAAAAACAAAAAAAAAAACCCCTTGGATTTAGATTCTTCGGCCAATATATCAGTTATCAGCTTTTAAATATAAGGAATTATCGGTTATCGTATCGGCCAAAATTTTCATATCGATACATCCCGAAATAAGACCAATAACCAATAAATGGCTGATATAAAAAATTCTATTCTATTCTTTTGTTGAAATAAAATAAAACAGTAAAAGCTAAAAATCGTAAAAAGCTCAATTTAGACATCATAACATTATAATGTACAGTATAAAAATATTATTGATTAATATAATTAGATAATATTTTATATTATATTGCTATTAAAGTTTAAGTAAATTTATATCCCTACATATTTAACAATAAGTTAATAACAATGGTTGGGCAAAAATAGCATTCAATAGGCATGCAACTGGTTTAGAAATGTCTCTACATAAATCAAATCATCATCGCTTTAATTGATGCAATTGTCATCAATGTTTGATGTCTTTAAATGCTGAAACTAAACACAGCATGTGGACGTTTCTGTGACTGTACAAAGCGCATTAATATTTAAAGATGGAAGCATTGTTTAGTTTATTGTTTAGATTGATTGTCTGTTGCTAAACAACTCACCACCAAATTCCAGCACCGTACTGTTTAAACATTTGTCGCTGCTATTTAAGTTTTGCGTTGCTTTCAAAATTGCTAGTGTTAAAATTGCTTGCTTGATGCAGGGTTAAAAGTGGATTAAAAGAGTTAAGACAAGTGTAAAATGCAATAGAGTGCGAAAAGACAACCACAAACAACCTAATGCCAAGACAGATCACTAAAAACATATACTGCACATAAGTTTAAAATCCCTTCCTATCGCGCCATGAACCTAAAGTGATGAAAAACTTGAAAGTGTACTCACCTGAAGTGTCTCTCTGCTCACATAAGCTATCTGTCTCTCTTTCAGAGGACCAGTGACTGCAGAAACACAATGACCTTATTCAGACTGATAAATTAATCCTCTTTCAGGCAATATAAATAACAACAGAAACCACAGCAAACGGAATGAGCCTTCATACAAATACGGAAACAACATATAGCAAAGCTTGGTTTTGAAACCATTTAACATAACCACTTCAGCTTTTTGTATCCAATCATTTCAAATAAAAAATGATTGATAGATTAATCGATCATCAAACTATTTGCAGTGCTAATAATGTCCTAGATAGAACATCTATGTACAGTAATTGGAAATATATGCATTCATGTATCACATTAGATAGATGTCAATCTTTGTACCATGGTAAATGTCCTGCAATGATCCTCCTCCACAGAATTCCATGCAGATCCATAACTTGTTATTTCTGTGGAATATGAAAAAGTTCATTGTTAGATTTACTTCAGTTTCCTATTTATTAGTTTCCTGCGGGACTAACCTGAGGTAGCTGCCGAAATAGGCGACAATGTTTTTGTGAGTGCAATCCTTCATCATGGTTATCTCATGTTGAATGCTTGAAATATCATCACCTGACAGAAAAAGAAAAAGAGGACTTCTGCTTTGCCATCATGTTTTCAACATTCTGCCTCCAAAAAAAAGGGGGATTTACCGGGATTAAAATAGTAAAATAGTAAAAGTTGCAGCTTCTTTCCTTTCTAATCCTGTTCAGTTTTGAAATCTGAATATGTGTTAATGCTCAGATTTCATCAAAAATATCTTCACTTGTGTTCTGAAAAGTTTGGAACGACATAGGGTGAGTAATCAATGACAGAATTAAAATTTTTGGGTGAACTATCCCTTTAATTGACCCTTTGTTAAGCCCCGCCCCTTTCCTAACTTTAGGTCACACAGAACAGAATTTCCATGATACATGAATTTTGGTGAAACTTGCTCATAAAGGGATAAAAATAGAACGAAAATGTTCAATATGTGTTTTAAAATTAAGTACGACATTGCAAAGAACCTGTATCTGGCAAATTCGTTTAACAGTCAACTGTTTAAACTGTTTCTAACATTTCTACAATGCTTTCACAATGGTATTAGTGACACTACAATGACCTGAATCAATGTGCAACTATGATAAGTGAACCGGCAACAATGTTTTACTGTATTTTTGAGTTATTTATGTAGTGCAGGGTTTCCCAAACTGGGGTTGATGAAGAGCTAATAGTCATTAAAATGTTTCCTGCTTTGAAAAGTTCATAAGAACTTTGTAATGGATATGGATTGGTACGGAGCCACTAAAGGGAAATGGTGAAGAAAGAAATATGAGATGGGAGGAAAAATTATTTGGCAATGATTTCGCGTTCTCTCGGAAATGTTTTGTGTTATATTACAGAACGCAAAAGCATTGACTCATTATTTTTCACCACCATGTCCCCTTAGGGGCTCCGTAGATTACTTACAATATGTATTTTTGGGTGAACTATCCCTTTAAATTGTCAAGGGGTACATGAAATAAATAGTGGATAGTTTAAAACTATTTAAACATACAGAAATTCCATAGACTTACATTAGAAAAAAATGCAAATGTCAACAGTTGCTAAAGAAGTAATGAGTTTAAAGAAGAATTTTCCCATTTTAAAATATGTTCGAACAAATTTTGACTAAATAATTGCCTAGAATTTTGTTGCCTAGACTTTTGTTACATTTACATTAGATCAGGGTTTCTCAAACTCAGTCCTGGAGGGCCACAGTCCTGCACAGTTTAGCTCCAACCCTGATCAAACACACCTAGCTGTGAGTTTCTACACTGTAAAAAAAGAAAAGTTGACTTAACTTAAAATTATAAGGCAACTTGCTGCACAGATTTTTTTGAGTTGACTCAACTAAAACATCTCTATAGTTGAGTTGACTCAACTATAACATCTCCATCTCTATAGTTGAGTTGACTCAACTATAACATCTCCAGTTGAGTAAACTCTGTTAGTTGAGTCAACTCAAAAAAATCTGTGCAGCAAGTTGCCTTATAATTTTAAGTTAAGTCAACTTTTCTTTTTTTACAGTGTAGTGATCCTGAAGACATTGATTAGCTTGCTCAGGTGTGTTTGATTAGGGTTGGAGCTAAACTGTGCAGGACAGTGGCCCTCCAGGACCGAGTTTGAGAAACCCTGCATTAGATTGACCACTCAAATATCATCCACATCTACTGAAAAGGCCAAACAATAGTAAACATCACTATATCAATACAATGCAAATTGAAACAATTGAAAAATAAAGTTTATGACCTACCAGGGTCCAGTTTGACCACTTTAATAGCTGCGATGACTGAAGTCTTAATGCTACGGGCCTATAAGGACAAAGAAACAAAGTTGGTGCTTTATGCAGATGAGTTTAATGTCATTGTGCTTCTACACATAAGCAATGCATGTTGACATCAAACCTTTGCATCAGTCAGAATAAGAGAAATTTCCTCCTGTTTTTTTTGTAAGGTCGCTTGTGTCAGGCCACCACAACAACTGTTGTGTCATGTCACTTTCAAGCTCCACATTATTTTTTTGTGGTTGCAGTGGATCATAAAAAGCCAGTGCACAAAGTACCGCAGGTATTTTAATACATTCGCAAATACACACTACCTCTTTGGCATTTGACTGGGTATCAGTTCCAGCTTTTAAAGGCCTTATAATATTTTATGTCTCATTCACTACATCACAAGAAACAGACAGTTGATGGACCCCACTGACTTCCATAGAAGGACAAAACAAAATACTATGAAAGTAAATGGGGTCCAAAAACTGTTTGGTTACCAACATTCTTCAAAATATCTTCTTTTGTGTTCAGCAGAATAAAGAAACTCATACAGGTTGGGAACAACATGAGGGAGAGTATATGATAGCAGAATTTAAATTTTTGAGTGAACTATCCCTTTAAAAAATGCGACAACAGCAAGTCAAAACATCTGCCACCACTGAAAACCATCATACGTTTTGTAAGGAACATAATGTGGCGGTGTGGTCTACGTAAGACAGAAAAATGAAGCTGTCTGCCTGTAACCATGGTAACCAGCAGCCAATAGTGGATCAGCAGACACTGGAAAGGTGAAGTAGAGAAGAAAAAAAGTAGCAGCGCTCATTTCCTGTTTTCTTTCCTGCTGAACTCGATCACATCCTGTAATGTGACTTTCTCCGTTATCAAGGCCACGATTCATGTTTGTTCAGGCATATAAATGGACACTCAATTCCACCCAAATGGGGCACAAGGTCACTGGGCAATTTAGCATGGCAAAATGTGCATAAAGAGTTTGCACATTTTTTTACTATTTGCTTCCTCATATGCAAAAAGAAAATGTTTTTCACTGCCTGTTATTTCTGTTGCACGCTATGCCACCATAACCAGTTCAATGCATAGAATGGAAAACATTTCATTTTCAGGGAAAATTCAAGTTCAGTATGGTGTACTCTCACAAGAGTATGCGATCCACAGTGCATGCAGAATCGCATGTTTTTTATGGTGTTTAAACATGCCAGAGCCACATGGGCGTTGCTGAACATCAAAGTCAATGGAGTGTGAAAGTGTGTAACATGGTCAGACACATAGTACACACATCACTCATACTGTGAAATTGGTAGTTAATACTACTTCCTTCAACACATTAAGGGGATAGTTCACCCAGAAATGAAAATGATGTCATAATTTAGGCTACTCATCTTCAAGCTGTTCCAAAGATGAATTTCTTTCTTCTGTTGAACACAAAAGAAGATATTTTGAAGAATGTCGGTAACCAAACAATTTTTGGACCCCATTGACCTCCATAGTATGAAAAATGGAAGTCACTATGGAAGTCAATGGGGTCCAAAAACTGTTTGGTTACCTACATTCTTCAAAATATCTTCTTTTGTGTTCAGCAGAAGAAAGAAATTCATTGATGAACAACTTGAGGGTGAGTAAATGATGACAAAATTTTCATTTTTGGATGAACTCAGCCCTATCCCTTTAATGCACATGCATAATATATTACAGTTATCATTGCTGTTCCAGTTCGAAAGCACAATCAACATATATGTGGTATCTGTCTCATGAGACTAACAGCAGATTGTCCAGATAGAAAGTGTTTTGGCACATAAGAGTAAATTTGCTGATAGACCAACTTGGACCAGCAAGCATAGCTGTCATTTAACCCACTTCTAGCCAAAATAACCTTGAATTTGGTAACATTGTGTTTTTTGCCAAAATAACTTGCGAAATGTGTGATATTTCATCATGTAAGCAAAGTCAACAGTGATTACAAGGTGTTTGGTTTCATTTCTTTGACATGTTATCTAATTGATGACTATCTATTATTGTGCTATGGTTAGATGTCTATTAAATCTGACTTTCACTGACAACACAAATTTGCCTTGTTTTAGCCTAGACGTCAGGGTTATGTTTGGACGGCTATTAGACGTCTTTTAAATGCAAATTGAGATTTTGCTAGCAAGACATGACTGAAAAACTCATCCCTTTTACCATGGTTAACATAGTTAAGCCAAAATGTCATGCTAGCTACAACTAACCCAGCACGTTCTCAGAACTTTGCAAGGTTCTCTCAAGGTTATGAGCAAACGTTCTTCCAGTAACGAGAATGTTCGTTCAAAGTTATCTGGTCTTAATAATTAGTTCTTAAAACTTGCACAAAAACATGCATTATGTATTGTTCATGGTACGTTTTTTTTTCTGAAGAGATTAGTTGGACGTTTGTCCTGTTTTTTTAAATGTTACTAATGAAATGTTCAAAGAACATCCCATAACGTTTTCATAACTCAATGGGAACGTTAGCAAAACGTTCTTAGAACATATTTTTGTAAGCTGGGAAATCTGTGGTAACTTGACACATTAGCCATTGTTGTAATGAGAAAGAAAGAAAGAAAGAAAGAAAGAAAGAAAGAAAGAAAGAAAGAAAGAAAGAAAGAAAGAAAGAAAGAAAGAAATGGTTGTAAAATTTTGGTTATTGTATTTTTGCATCATATAGGCTAGGCACAAACACAAACCTTATTTGCACGAAATGTTTACGGAAATCGTTTTTCTAAGACATTTGTTGTCCTACCTTGAACACATCTCCATATGTCCCGCTGCCTATGCGGTGTATCAGCTCATAGTCATCGAGCGGATCCGTGTGCGATACGCCGATCGCGTCCATAGCAGCGCGGCATTGGATTCGTTTTCTCACGGTACTGAATCAGCGGATGATACTCATCCAAATGCCACAACCACCACTTCCTCAACATCCGCGTAACAAGTGCACTAGAGTGATCATGGCAGCGATGACAAACGCATCTCTCTGTCTGTCTGCACACTGAAGACAGGGGGCGTTCACACAAAGACGCGTTCACAAGAGCGCAACAGTGGCGCAGAACGCCTGCTTTTGAACAGGTTATTATAATAAACCAAATTAAACAATATGGATCATTCTGATCTGCTTTAAATTAATTTAGAAAAAAAAAAAATGCACATGAGTCACTTCACTTCATTTTTTTTTTTTTACACATAGTGTTCATATTTTTTGTGAGATTGTATAGATTTGTACTCATTGTATAGGTTATAACATATTCTTCAAAATACCTTCGTGTTCAGCAGAAGAAGAAAAAAAATCATAGTTTTGGAACAACGTCAGGCTGAGTAAATGATGACATAATTTTCTGTAGCACTTTATTTTACAGTCCTGCTCCCCATGTAGGCTATATAGCCTACTATGCAGCCTACTAGAATTGAAAACGAGTCATCGAGTCACTTATATCAGCACTTTTGAATTGCGCCTGCTCAGACTGGATTTTTCTTCATTTCTGTCTGAAAATTTAGTCCTAGCCCTATGCATACCCCTAAACCTAACCCTTCCCATTCTTATCCCTAAAATCAGAGGGAATTGATTGGTGAATAACATGTAGAAGCACCTAACCATGGTTGTAAGCTTACACTTCACATAAAATAAACTTGTCCCTCAAACCTGATTGGTTGATGGGAATGTTGTTCCAGGATCAACAAAGATGTTGATCCAGGAACATGTTGCACTTGGTGAAATCAGTCATAGAAGGAAGGAGTTGTAGAAGTTGAGAGAGCCACTGGCATTGAGTGAGCAGCGCCCTCTACTGTTTGGCTTTTTGATTTTATATGTAGTTCAATTTGGCAATTGACACTATAGTAGAATAAAAGTATATTGGTGTGAAAGATCACAGCACAGACCTTGAGTTACACAACAGCTAGTGGATTAAAAAGACAAGCAGGTCATTTAATTATGAATAGCAGTGTGAAAAATCAAAAGACCCAAAATATCTGTTAGTGAAAGACAATGGGCAAACATCAAAATCCAGATTAGTCTTCATGAGGTAATAAACATAGTAAAAATAGAAAACTTTATAAAGAATTTAAAAAATAATAATAATAATTTAACTTAACATCATTCATGATTGAGTGGCAGATGATGATGATGACAATTTTCTTCATGCAGCACCACATACAAACACATACTGTACTTACATACATACATATTCTATTTGCTTTAAAAGCTTTCAGTGCTTAGAGCTAGATGTGGAATACACATTTTTTTCTGTAAAGAAAATATAGAATAAAATCAGCCTTTTTATCAGATTATGTGAAGGAATAATCAACAGATTAATGGATTATCGTTAATTATTATATTATTTAACTAGCCAACAATGATATTAGTGGATGCAGACAATAAATATCTATTGATTTGCAAGTTAGCAAACATAACACAGTAAACAAAGCATATACTTGCACGCTTTAAAATAAATCAAAATTATTTGTTCATTTTCTTTTGTTATAGGAGAAAAATCAAATGGCAGTAATGATTGACGATCACTACATAAATCTAAGCGTAACCTACAATGTGTCTTTGCTTTCTTCTTTTCAGCTGCTAACCGAATTAATTTTATAATTTGAGCAGATATTTTGTTTTATTTGGTCAGCTACTGGACATTTACCAGGCTAGAAAAATAACAAGAAAAGTCAATGCAAGAATGGTATGTTCACTTTAGAGATGAATTTCAACACACAGATTCATTCATGAACGCAGTTCCTAACAGTGATGCTAGCCTTAACAAACACAACTACATACACACATAGGCTACATGTATATATACATACACAGGGGCAGTATTTCAGATACATGTATTTAAAATACGTAAATACGTTAAAGCCTTTGGAAAAAATCAAATGTAATTTGTATTTAAATACATTTAAGATGAGTATTTTTGTATTTTCAAAATACATAAAATACTTTTTGCCAGTCAACCTCTTTATCAGGGTATTGATTTTGTGCATCAACTAGTTCAGACATTTACTAGCTCAACATTGGATCAGCGATTTTTTTTTTATAAGGTGAGAATGTCATGATCAATTCTACTTGTTGATTAAAGTTAAAATAGTGCATTATTCACTTCAGTTAACATGAAAGAATAAAAGAAAGAATAGTTGATTTTTATCATGTTAGGGCTGGGTGATATGACACTACATATCATAGCGATGATATAAAGTTTGAATTGATGGAACTTTTTCTAAATCGTTTACATAGATGGGCCTATTTGTGGAGTAAGCAAATATCCGTGCAGCTTTTAGTGGGCAGGAATAATTGGAACGTTGGAGTGGAAAAAGAAGCACTGATGAATGATACTCCAGAAAAATCTTCAGCTTTTAGTTTTATTGTACATAAAAAATAATAATCAAAAAGTAATAGACTACATTGTAACCAGAAATAAGTATATAAATGGCTGCTATTTTGCATACATTTATTTGTAATTGCCAGAAAGAAAGAAAGAAAGAAAGAAAGAAAGAAAGAAAGAAAGAAAGAAAGAAAGAAAGAAAGAAAGAAAGAAAGAAAGAAAGAAAGGGCAGAGGTGTGGTAGGAATGAAAAGTCAATAGGCCTGTAGTTTCTTCATTCCCTGCACTGGATGGCCAATTTCACATGTATTTTGTGTATTTTCAAAATACAAAATACTGTATTTGTATTTAAATACATATTTTCACATGTTTACATTTAAATGATCCCAAGCATTATATGTCAGTCCAGTAGATTAAAAATCAACACAACTGTTTCTGAAGCCTTGAAGCCTGAACGCACTTGCTGCAAGCTCTTCACAACTCTACAATTTGGTAAGTCTTAGTGATTTGTGGTACTTCTTGATTCATTATCATGGAGCAGCGTCGGTCACGAAGAATCAGGGCTCTTCCCACACGCCTGAGGGGATTGGTGGAGGAGGGCGTCTCTTCCAGTCCGGAACCTTGTGAGCTTCCACAGCTGGCAGCTGTAACGTTGGTCAGGTCAGATCACACTTACAGCTGCATCTCTGGCAAAGCTCGAAGACCCACGGGTTTGGAAGAACGCTACGTGAAGAACGCTGCTGTCCTTCCTGACATCCGTCCAGCCATCCGTCCAGCAGTCTCAGGCTCTTCAGTGGACGCGCGTCAGCAGGATGAGCCTGTCTCCATCCACGGCTACAGCGTAGAGGCCTACCAGGACATCTACCGCTCTGTGGTGGAGCCCATGCTGAAGACACGCAGTGGCCGGCAGCGTCCCTACAGCCTTAAACTTGGACGGAAGATCAAGCAGCGACTGTGGGAGGCTCTCAACCGCCCTTCACTGGAGGAGACGGAGCATCCTGATGGACGTGTCCGGATCACCGAGAGCTTCGCCACAACCAGCAGAAGCTTAGCTCCTCGAATCGATGTGGACATCAGTGAAGAGCCCCTGCCCGAGGAACCCCGAAGAAAGAAGCCCAGACACTGAGTCATCACTGTGTCACATGGAGTATCACAGCGGGACCTGTATGTAAATACTGTATATAGTTACAGAGCAAGTTTATAGTTTTATGAGTAAGTTTTATTTTGTAGAGTAAATTTAGAGTTTTATGAGTAACGTCAAGTTTTATTTTCTAGAGGTGTTTTGCACATTGTTGTTGTGAGGTTGTCAGGATGTTTTTGGTGATTGTCAAAGCACTGATATGCTGCTCATAGGTTGTTCTAAGTGGTTTTTAGCGTTTTGCTACACGGTTGTTGGGATGTTTTGGATGGTTTCTTGTGTGTTGACATGCGTTTGCCAAGGTTTTTTGCGCGGTTGTTAGCGTGTTGCTGGACTAGACTGGTTTTTCATGCATTGCTATGTGGTTGTCAGGATGTTTAGAGTAGCCTAGTTGGTTGATATGCGGTTGCTTAGGTTAGGGAAGGTTAGGGTCCCTCACACGGTTTGCAGCTTGACGTGCTGTGAGGGCTTGTGTGCATCAGTGATGCTGAGAGCTACGCCACTGGTACTTCACAACTACTGCTAGGGTCACCCATAGTGGACAGGTCTCAGCTGAGATGCCAGACGAAGACAAACCACCTGAATCTGGACAGCAGAAGATTGACCTGATGTTCCTGGCAGAAGATCACTGTCTTGTTACAACGACAACAACATCAGCGGTACCGGAATGGAAGAAAATTCATGATTCAAGGAAAACTGATTATTTGTGGAAGTCATCAATGGATCAATGGAAGCAACCGATCGAACAGAACAAGGTAAAAAAGTTTAATATTAGCAAAGGCTGCATTCTTTCTTCAGCATTTTTGTAAAAGCATTCGGCCAATTAAATCAGAGGAATGCTAATATTATCATTTCTTACATTCTTGTATATGTATGATAAATATGAAATAATTCTCTTCTAAATTCAGGCACACGATCATATACAGGTAAGCAGAGAAAATGATTAAAATACAACAATTACTATTCACAGGTAAATACTATCACAGTAATCTGAACTTCATAAACAGACACTGTTCTTCTGTTTTGTCCTTGAAAAATAGCTTGATTGTAACTCTACACCCTTGCTTCATTTGGTATACCGGTTCTATGAATATGCAAATTAAGCAGCTCAGATATGCACTCATTGACAATCACGTTGATCTGATTGGTTACAAGGTAGTTTGTGTTTCACTGCAGTTTTAAGGGGAAAACACTCAGCAGTGTTGCTGACTTATGAATTTGCACATGGTTTGTCTTAAAGCATATTAAAAACACCACAGACATATAAATGTCAGGATGTACACTCGGATAACAAGGTTAGAAGGATTCAGAATAACTTTTAATGAAGCTTTCGTTGGACAGCAGGTAAATTCAGATGCACAAACAGATACTGTGAGAATAACATTGATGAATGATCGTCTTTTCTCTTGTAGATAACGGCAGGCTTGAATGTGGCATGAAACACAATCCAAGGAACACAGAGCATGGACACCAAGGAGAATGTGGGATCTCAGGACGAGTTAAACAGGTAAGTATCACAAGTATCACAGGTAAGTATCACAAGGATGTACTGTGGAAACAGACTGGAACAGTTCGGGAACAATAGTCTGAAATGCACAGAGAGCAGGTTAGTGGGTCTTTCCTAGTTCAAGGTTCGACAGGGACTGGAGGTGAGGTGTGTTCCTTTGTAGCGCTCAGTGATTGCTGGGATTGATGACAGGTGCAGGTGATTAGTATTTGGGTGAGTGTGATCTTTGTGTTGTGGATGTGAATGAGCCTGACTGATTCCTGACAATAAACATTAAAAACTTGAATTTCACCACAGGGGGACTTTAAAAAGTCCACCGCAAGGATCCATTAGGCTTCTATTCAAAGGGTAGAAATACATGTAGAAATACTCATAAGATATTCTTATAAAAAGATGTGAAATAGTTTTTTGTGTGAATAGAATACAACAGAAAACATTTAGCTTTAAATATTTAATTTTGATCTCATTCATACTTTTGAGAAATTGTTTTTTTTCTCCAGCCACCACTGTAATAAATTAAAATAGCAATAATGGGAAATGGAAACAAATAATAATACAAATCAATATTGCACGAGTTCATGTTATCATAATACTGTACTTGAAACAATGAATCAGTCCTCCATTGGTCAAAGAGCTCAATCGTCAATCGCTGTTGTCACAGAAATGGACATTAGTTTTCTTTTCTCGTTGTTGTATTTCTGCTGACACATCCATAGATTTCCCACTCTCCTATTTAACTGAAGTGTCGTCTGCTGAGGGAGTCAAAGCTGAACAATAACAACAAACAACAGGTTTATACGTTATTTTCATGATTCTAATTGGTTAAATTTAGATTTTTTTATTTTTATTTCTGTGGTGCCATGTACTTACCTATGCTTGCAGGGTCCACAATCTGGACTGGAATGGCCTGTCCGTCCTCCAACAAGATCTGTGTGATGCCACCTTCAGCTCCGGCATTAGTCACCGAGGTCACACTCACCGGCTGGCTCATGCCGAGCAGGGTTGGGGGGGTCACACAGAGATATGCTTTCACCAGCACTGCCACTTGACTGGAGGAACTGGGACGGACTCAGCAGAACAGGCTGTGGAGGTGCAGGGCTGGACAGCTCTGGGGCTTCTGGTGGTGTAGGTTGGGCAGTGTCTTCAGCTGGACACAAGGCAGGCTGTATCTGGATGGCCTATCAGACAAGAGGAGAGCACTCTTAAAGGATAAGTTTGCCCACCAGGTTTGTCCCAGGCAACAGGGAACATTCTCACAAATGAAGCCAGGCAAGTTTTTATGAACAAACATTCTTCCATTAACGTTAATAGAACATTTGTTCAAAGTTATGTAAGGGTTAATGCCCTTCGAGGTGTCCATTGTCAGGTATTAATGGACGACGGCGAGGCGTGAACCGTCCGACGCACAGCGGAGGTCCATTAATACCTGACAATGGACACCTCGAAGGGCATTAACCCTTACATAACTTTTTACATACATTTTTACAAACAATAACTTGGTTTTTCTCTGGTTATGCCTGACGGTTTATTTAGCAACCGGAGATATTTATAGTTCGCTCAGCTTGTAGAACCCTTCAGTTTACTGCCTGTTGCTATGGTTACTCACAGCTGATGTAGCAGCGCATTTATTTATTAATTTTGAACGATAAACAGTCAGTTTCACCAGAACTCCTTTACTAGGTGTCCTCTATCACTTTTTAATGGACACCCTGCAGCCAATCAGAATCGAGTATTCACCCAGACCATGGTATAAATGTTTTTAAATAATGTTCTCAAAACTTTAGCACAAAAACAAAAGAGTTTTTTTCTGAAATATTTTAGCTGGATGTTTATCTAACATTTTTTTAAATGTTACAACTTGTTTCAGAATGTTCAGAGAACATTCAAAAGTAACCACATAATGTTTGTAAAATTATAAAATTGAATGTTCCCTTAACGTTCGCATTAACCAACAAAAGTTTTTAAAATGTTTAAAACTAGAGGTGTTGAAAGCCATGAAATAACGCTTTCATAAGTTAATGGGAACATTAACAAAAATGTATAAAAAATGATTACATAATCAGATTTTCAAGCATTTAATTTTAATGGGTTTTTTGTTTCTTCAATTATACTATCAGAACAGTTGATCACACTGAAACTTTTTACATTTATTCAGAAATGAAAAACTTACAAAATGAATGCATTAATTTAATAAATGAATAGATCCATATAAAAAAAGATCATTTCAGGACAGGGTCACCTGGAGATGTGCAAAGATCTTGGGCTGCAGTGAGGTGAGAGAGCTGAAGAGCTGCACAGCCTCTGGAGAAAGAGTGTCACTCTCTTCCAAGAGTCCTTCCTTCTGAGGGGACACTGTCAATATAACAGCAGTACACTAGATTCTGTGGCAGGGTAAACAATGCTTATACTTGGACTACAGGTATGTGCTTTCTTTTTGAGGCAGGACCTTTCCTCTGCTCTCTAAATTGTATTGAATGATTCCAAGATTATTGTTTAAATAATGTATGTCGGATTTCAAACAATATCTCAACAGTATTTTACCATCCACAGTAGCAGGAGTCAGGGTCAAAGTCTCTGGAAGCAGGTTATTAGCCTCTGCTTTCCACTGCAACAACAACATCAAAAACATCAAAATAAATGCTTACTACAGAAAATGGTTGGCATATTTGTGCTCACCAATCTAATGCTTTACAAACATGTTTTCTGTATCTGAGGTAGCCGGTGGTCCCGCCGTCAGCTGAAGAGCTTTCTGAGCCTCATGGATGTGGTTCTTGATGTCATTGACAGTGGGAAAGTAACACAGACTGTGTCTCTCAGGCACTTCCTCTGACAAAGCAACGGTAAATATTTTTCCAGCAAATAAAACAAAGGAGATTTGAAACCATCTGAGTCATACCTGAGCTGCTTGCGGACAGTGTAAACTTGGTTATGACCTTGTGCTACCAACTCACAGATCTTCTCTGCCACGAGCGGGTGTAGTCGAGAGGGTAGGGACGCCCCATCCTCCATCGTGACGTCCTGCATGGCTTCACTGTCCAGCTCCTCTGTCTCTTCCTCTTCATCTTCATTTTGTTCTTCCTCTGCAAAGCAGATCTTCTCTGGAAGTGGAGGCAGGTTTGCAGTGTCCACGTCATGGTACAGGTGAGCTTTCTCTGTGGGGAGCTGGGTGTAATACCTGTCTTGGCTTTGTAGAGTATGTTTTAATTCGTTTCTTGCTCTGACCCTTTTTTAGGTTGAACACCCTTCCTCCGTGGACCAAACTGGCTTTCCATCACAATGGCTCTGCTCCCTTAAAACCATATTAAAGATCAAGATAAAATGACTTTGTGTGCATATTGTAAAACCATTACATTATCTGCAACAACAGCATTCAATCAAGGCTTAAGAACAAGGCATGTCCAGCCTTGACATGCAACTTGCTATTGTAAGCATTCTCATTCTAGAAACAATTTGATTGAACAAAAATCTGGACAAATTAGTATGGAAGCTTGTTTACGCCATAGAATAAAAAATTAAAAATGGAATTAAAAAGGACTAGGGTAATTATCTTACAATTCTGCCTTTTTTTCATGCAATTGCGAGTTTACATCTTGCAAATTCTGACTTTTTTTCTCAGAACTGTGTGATATAAACTCGCAGTTGCGAAATATAATGTCAGAAATGTAAAATAAAAGTTAAAATATCAATAAAAGTCAGACTTTTCTCAGAATTGCAAGTTTATATCTTGCAATTCTTTATTTTTCGTAATTGCAAGTTTATAACTGAGATAAAAAGTTACAATTATCTCTTAAATTGTTTTATTCCATAATGATTTGGTCTGTAAAAAAAAACAAAAAAACAACTCAGTTTATCCATTTTCTACTGGACAAACCTCACACCCACGCAGTCTTAGAGCCCAGTTTGGTGCCCCTGATGGGAATGGCTTCACTGGGGGCTCAAATACATCAGGAGAACTGAAAGAAATGGCAGAACCGGACAGCAACCAATTTTCTTCATTATTCTTTTCATTTTCTGTTTATTTTATTAGTTCTATTTAATTTCTTCATTATTAGATGTTAACTACTCTATTATAGATGCATACACATACACACACACTCACCAGCCACTTTATTAGAGGACACTTGAGTGTTAGTGAACTGATGATCTGAGATGATTTGAGCTTTGTGACTGTGCATTATCCTGCTGGAAGTATCCATCAGGAATAATCAACAGATTAATGGATTATCGTAGTTGCAGCCCTAGATATTATGAATTATTATATTATTTAACTAGCCAACAATGATATTAGTGGATGCAGACAATAAATATTTATTGATTTGCAAGTTAGCAAACATAACACAGTAAACAAAGCATATACTTGCACGCTTTAAAATAAATCAAAATTATTTGTTCATTTTCTTTTGTTATAGGAGAAAAATCAAATGGCAGTAATGATTGACGATCACTACATAAATCTAAGCGTAACCTACAATGTGTCTTTGCTTTCTTCTTTTCAGCTGCTCAATGTTTCTAGAAAGAAACTTTAAGTTTCTTTTCGCCCTTGGTGTCTGCAATTACAAAGACACAGGTTAAAAAACGAATTAATTTTATAATTTGAGCAGATATATTGTTTTATTTGGTCAGCTACTGGACATTTACCAGGCTAGAAAAAGAACAAGAAAAGTCAATGCAAGAATGGTATGTTCACTTTAAAGATGAATTTCAACACACAGATTCATTCATGAACCCAGTTCCTAACAGTGATGCTAGCCTTAACAAACACAACTACATACACACAAAGATGATTCATATATATATATATATATATATATATATATATATATACATACATACACAGGGGCAGTATTTCAGATACTTGAAATACAAAATACTATTTTGTATTTTAAAGCCTTTGGAAAAAATCAAATGTAATTTGTATTTAAATACATTTAAGATGAGTATTTTTATATTTTCAAAATACATAAAATACTTTTTGCCAGTCAACCTCTTTATCAGGGTATTGATTATGTGCATCAACTAGTTCAGACATTTACTAGCTCAACATTGGATCAGCGATTTTTTTTTTTTTTTTTAAGGTGAGAATGTCATGATCAATTCTACTTGTTGATTAAAGTTAAAATAGTGCATTATTCACTTCAGTTAACATGAAAGAATAAAAGAAAGAATAGTTGATTTTTATCATGTTAGGGCTGGGTGATATGACACTACATATAGCGATGATATAAAGTTTGAATTGATGAAACTTTTTCTAAATCGTTTACATAGATGGGCCTATTTGTGGAGTAAGTAAATATCCGTGCAGCTTTTAGTGGGCAGGAATAATTGGAACGTTGGAGTGGAAAAAGAAGCACTGATGAATGATACTCCAGAAAAATCTTCAGCTTTTAGTTTTATTGTACATAAAAAATAATAATCAAAAAGTAATAGACTACATTGTAACCAGAAATAAGTATATAAATGGCTGCTATTTTGCATACATTTATTTGTAATTGCCAGAAAGAAAGAAAGAAAGAAAGAAAGAAAGAAAGAAAGAAAGAAAGAAAGAAAGAAAGAAAGAAAGAAAGAAAGAAAGAAAGAAAGAAAGAAAGAAAGGGCAGAGGTGTGGTAGGAATGAAAAGTCAATAGGCCTGTAGTTTCTTCATTCCCTGCACTGGATGGCCAATTTCACATGTATTTTGTGTATTTTCAAAATACAAAATACTGTATTTGTATTTAAATACATATTTTCACATGTTTACATTTAAATGATCCCAAGCATTCTATGTCAGTCCAGTAGATTAAAAATCAACACAACTGTTTCTGAAGCCTTGAAGCCTGAACGCACTTGCTGCAAGCTCTTCACAACTCTACAATTTGGTAAGTCTTAGTGATTTGTGGTACTTCTTGATTCATTATCATGGAGCAGCGTCGGTCACGAAGAATCAGGGCTCTTCCCACACGCCTGAGGGGATTGGTGGAGGAGGGCGTCTCTTCCAGTCCGGAACCTTGTGAGCTTCCACAGCTGGCAGCTGTAACGTTGGTCAGGTCAGATCACACTTACAGCTGCATCTCTGGCAAAGCTCGAAGACCCACGGGTTTGGAAGAACGCTACGTGAAGAACGCTGCTGTCCTTCCTGACATCCGTCCAGCCATCCGTCCAGCAGTCTCAGGCTCTTCAGTGGACGCGCGTCAGCAGGATGAGCCTGTCTCCATCCACGGCTACAGCGTAGAGGCCTACCAGGACATCTACCGCTCTGTGGTGGAGCCCATGATGAAGACACGCAGTGGCCGGCAGCGTCCCTACAGCCTTAAACTTGGACGGAAGATCAAGCAGCGGCTGTGGGAGGCTCTCAACCGCCCTTCACTGGAGGAGACGGAGCATCCTGATGGACGTGTCCGGATCACTGAGAGCTTCGCCACAACCAGCAGAAGCTTCGCTCCTCGAATCGACGTGGACATCAGTGAAGAGCCCCTGCCCGAGGAACCCCGAAGAAAGAAGCCCAGACACTGAGTCATCACTGTGTCACATGGAGCCCGGAGTATCACAGCGGGACCTGTATGTAAATACTGTATATAGTTACAGAGCAAATTTATAGTTTTATGAGTAAGTTTTATTTTGTAGAGTAAATTTAGAGTTTTATGAGTAACGTCAAGTTTTATTTTCTAGAGGTGTTTTGCACATTGTTGTTGTGAGGTTGTCAGGATGTTTTTGGTGATTGTCAAAGCACTGATATGCTGCTCATAGGTTGTTCTAAGTGGTTTTTAGCGTTTTGCTACACGGTTGTTGGGATGTTTTGGATGGTTTCTTGTGTGTTGACATGCGTTTGCCAAGGTTTTTTGCGCGGTTGTTAGCGTGTTGCTGGACTAGACTGGTTTTTCATGCATTGCTATGTGGTTGTCAGGATGTTTAGAGTAGCCTAGTTGGTTGATATGCGGTTGCTTAGGTTAGGGAAGGTTAGGGTCTCTCACACGGTTTGCAGCTTGACGTGCTGTGAGGGCTTGTGTGCATCAGTGATGCTGAGAGCTACGCCACTGGTACTTCACAACTACTGCTAGGGTCACCCATAGTGGACAGGTCTCAGCTGAGATGCCAGACGAAGACAAACCACCTGATTCTGGACAGCAGAAGATTGACCTGATGTTCCTGGCAGAAGATCACTGTCTTGTTACAACGACAACAACATCAGCGGTACCGGAATGGAAGAAAATTCATGATTCAAGGAAAACTGATTATTTGTGGAAGTCATCAATGGATCAATGGAAGCAACCGATCGAACAGAACAAGGTAAAAAAGTTTAATATTAGCAAAGGCTGCATTCTTTCTTCAGCATTTTTGTAAAAGCATTCGGCCAATTAAATCAGAGGAATGCTAATATTATCATTTCTTACATTCTTGTATATGTATGATAAATATGAAATAATTCTCTTCTAAATTCAGGCACATGATCATATACAGGTAAGCAGAGAAAATGATTAAAATACAACAATCACTATTCACAGGTAAACACTATCACAGTAATCTGAACTTCATAAACAGACACTGTTCTTCTGTTTTGTCCTTGAAAAATAGCTTGATTGTAACTCTACACCCTTGCCTCATTTAGTATACCGGTTCTATGAATATGCAAATTAAGCAGCTCAGAGATCCACTCATTGACAATCACGTTGATCTGATTGGTTACAAGGTAGTTTGTGTTTCACTGCAGTTTTAAGGGGAAAACACTCAGCAGTGTTGCTGACTTATGAATTTGCACATGGTTTGTCTTAAAGCATATTAAAAACACCACAGACATATAAATGTCAGGATGTACACTCGGATAACAAGGTTAGAAGGATTCAGAATAACTTTTAATGAAGCTTTCGTTGGACAGCAGGTAAATTCAGATGCACAAACAGATACTGTGAGAATAACATTGATGAATGATCGTCTTTTCTCTCGTAGATAACGGCAGGCTTGAATGTGGCATGAAACACAATCCGAGGAACACAGAGCATGGACACCAAGGAGAATGTGGGATCTCAGGACGAGTTAAACAGGTAAGTATCACAAGTAAGTAATCACAAGGATGTACTGTGGAAACAGACTGGAACAGTTCAGGAACAATAGTCTGAAATGCACAGAGAGCAGGTTAGTGAGTCTTTCCTAGTTCAAGGTTCGACAGGGACTGGAGGTGAGGTGTGTTCCTTTGTAGTGCTCAGTGATTGCTGGGATTGATGACAGGTGCAGGTGATTAGTGTTCGGGTGAGTGTGATCTTTGTGTTGTGGATGTGAATGAGCCTGACTGATTCCTGACAATAAACATTAAAAACTTGAATTTCACCACAGGGGGACTTTAAAAAGTCCACCGCAAGGATCCATTAGGCTTCTATTCAAAGGGTAGAAATACCTGCAGAAATACTCATAAGATATTCTTATAAAAAGATGTGAAATAGTTTTTTGTGTGACTAGAATGCAACAGAAAACATTTAGCTTTAAATATTTAATTTTGATCTCATTCATACTTTTGAGAAATTGTTTTTTTTTTCTCCAGTCACCACTGTAATAAATTAAAATAGCAATAATGGGAAATGGAAACAAATAATAATACAAATCAATATTGCATGAGTTCATGTTATCATAATACTGTACTTGAAACAATGAATCAGTCCTCCATTGGTCAAAGAGCTCAATCGTCAATCGCTGTTGTCACAGAAATGGACATTAGTTTTCTTTTCTCGTTGTTGTATTTCTGCTGACACATCCATAGATTTCCCACTCTCCTATTTAACTGAAGTGTCGTCTGCTGAGGGAGTCAAAGCTGAACAATAACAACAAACAACAGGTTTATGTGTTATTTTCATGATTCTAATTGGTTAAATTTAGATTTTTTTATTTTTATTTCTGTGGTGCCATGTACTTACCTATGCTTGCAGGGTCCACAATCTGGACTGGAATGGCCTGTCCGTCCTCCAACAAGATCTGTGTGATGCCACCTTCAGCTACGGCATTAGTCACCGAGGTCACACTCACCGGCTGGCTCATGCCGAGCAGGGTCGGGGGGGTCACACAGAGATATGCTTTCACCAGCACTGCCCCTTGACTGGAGGAACTGGGACGGACTCAGCAGAACAGGCTGTGGAGGTGCAGGGCTGGACAGCTCTGGGGCTTCTGGTGGTGGTGGGGGTGTAGGTTGGGCAGTGTCTTCAGCTGGACACAAGGCAGGCTGTATCTGGATGGCCTATCAGACAAGAGGAGAGCACTCTTAAAGGATAAGTTTGCCAACCAGGTTTGTCCCAGGCAACAGGGAACATTCTCACAAATGAAGCCAGGCAAGTTTTTATGAACAAACATTCTTCCATTAACGCTAATAGAACATTTGTTCAAAGTTATGTAAGGGTTAATGCCCTTCGAGGTGTCCATTGTCAGGTATTAATGGACGACGGCGAGGCGTGAACCGTCCGACGCACAGCGGAGGTCCATTAATACCTGACAATGGACACCTCGAAGGGCATTAACCCGCTTATACCATGGTCACTTGCCAAATAACACATTTTTAAAACATTAGTTTATATTTTAATTAGTTTTACAACCGAAATCTAAAGTTTTTACAAACAATAACTTGGTTTTTCTCTGGTTACACCTGACGGTTTATTTAGCAACCGGAGATATTTATAGTTCGCTCAACTCGTAGAACCCTTCAGTTTACTGCCTGTTGCTATGGTTACTCACAGCTGATGTAGCAGCGCATTTATTTATTAATTTTGAACGATAAACAGTCAGTTTCACCAGAACTCCTTTACTAGGTGTCCTCTATCACTTTTTAATGGACACCCTGCAGCCAATCAGAATCGAGTATTCACCCAGACCATGGTATAAATGTTTTTAAATAATGTTCTCAAAACTTCAGAGAACATTCAAAAGTAACCACATAATGTTTGTAAAATTATAAAATTGAATCTTTCCTTAACGTTCGCATTAACCAACAAAAGTTTTTAAAATGTTTAAAACTAGAGGTGTTGAAAGCCATGAAATAACGCTTTCATAAGTTAATGGGAACATTAACAAAAATGTATAAAAAATGATTACATAATCAGATTTTCAAGCATTTAATTTTAATGGGTTTTTTGTTTCTTCAATTATACTATCAGAACAGTTGATCACCCTGAAACTTTTTACATTTATTCAGAAATGAAAAACTTATAAAATTAATGCATTAATTTAATAAATGAATAGATCCATATAAAAAATGATCATTTCAGGACAGGGTCACCTGGAGATGTGCAAAGATCTTGGGCTGCAGTGAGGTGAGAGAGCTGAAGAGCTGCACAGCCTCTGGAGAAAGAGTGTCACTCTCTTCCAAGAGTCCTTCCTTCTGAGGGGACACTGTCAATATAACAGCAGTACACTAGATTCTGTGGCAGGGTAAACAATGCTTATACTTGGACTACAGGTATGTGCTTTCTTTTTGAGGCAGGACCTTTCCTCTGCTCTCTAAATTGTATTGAATGATTCCAAGATTATTGTTTAAATAATGTATGTCGGATTTCAAACAATATCTCAACAGTATTTTACCATCCACCAGGGACGTGCACAGACATTTTGAGGGGCAGGGGCTCAAGTGAAATAAAGGGCACTTCTCATAATTACGTATTTTTTTATTTATTTTTTTAAACAAAAAAGTATATATATTAACGCAACTCTGGACTTAGTTTCACATTTGAGGGAGGACTGTATCATCATCATTCATCATAAAATAAAACCTTCAAAATCCACATTTAGATGGAGTTTGTTTTAAACCTACTACACTCTAAAAAATATTCTGTGGCTTAGTAAATATTACAGAAAATATTTAACTTTATTAACTTAATAAAATCTCTGAAAATCTTACTTGATTGTTTGAATTAAACTTACCAAAATAATTGAGTAAAAATTCAATAAAAGCCAATGTCATGTATGTATTTGTGGTTGTATGGAATACTATTTTATAAAGGTTTAGAGGAAATAAAAAAAGTTAAATTACTCATAAATAAAAAGTTAATTTATAAATATTGTTATTTTTAATGTTTAATGTTAACTTATTTCTACTCAGTTTTATTTATTAATGTACCAGATGCAGTTACTCAAATTTACTACATTTTTTAGAGTGTATCCTCCATCTGTTTGCATCTGTAGATTTCTTCTAAATTCACCAATTTAGATTT
The DNA here is from genome assembly GCF_963993115.1 of Abramis brama. Taxonomy (NCBI): domain Eukaryota; kingdom Metazoa; phylum Chordata; class Actinopteri; order Cypriniformes; family Leuciscidae; genus Abramis; species Abramis brama. Next base: position 12,286,303 of record NC_139977.1, read on the forward strand.
CTAAATTTCAGGGGGAAAGACTCTTGATGTAAGTCATTAACTGAGGACGTTCTGTATGCAAATTAGGCGTCAACTAGTTAAAATGCGCACATTTGCATCTAATTGACAGGGCAATGCAGGTAAATATGATAAACAAAATAACTAAAGCATATCACCTGGTGGTGATATATGCTTATTTTATTACTAACTTATTTTATTACATGGCTTGGTTGAATTCCAATGTAGAATGCGGTCTGTTATTTCTTGATAACAGACCGCTGTGCGGAGTATAACAGACCGTTGCCATGATAAACAGAGCATTGCTATGGACTCACAGGATTCTAACCGTAGAGACGGAGCGTACTATTTTCTTTAGCGGAAGCAATACAATCGGGTTTAAATCAATAAACTCCCTTTTAAATCAATATTTTGATATTTGAGAGAGAGGGAGCGCTTCAGAACTCCTGACCTAATATTTAGATACACTATTCTTTAATAAATATATTTGTTTGACAGGGAAGCTGTGCGCAAACAGGAATATATATTATTTTTCAAAAATAAAAAATAAGCACCCCAGAAAAAAGGGCACTTTCTCTCCAGAAATAAAAAGGGCAGGTGCTCAAGCCCCCTTTGATGTCTATGAGTGCACATGCCTGCCATCCACAGTAGCAGGAGTCAGGGTCAAAGTCTCTGGAAGCAGGTTATTAGCCTCTGCTTTCCACTGCAACAACAACATCAAAAACATCAAAATAAATGCTTACTACAGAAAATGGTTGGCATATTTGTGCTCACCAATCTAATGCTTTACAAACATGTTTTCTGTATCTGAGGTAGCCGGTGGTCCCGCCGTCAGCTGAAGAGCTTTCTGAGCCTCATGGATGTGGTTCTTGATGTCATTGACAGTGGGAAAGTAACACAGACTGTGTCTCTCAGGCACTTCCTCTGACAAAGCAACGGTAAATATTTTTCCAGCAAATAAAACAAAGGAGATTTGAAACCATCTGAGTCATACCTGAGCTGCTTGCGGACAGTGTAAACTTGGTTATGACCTTGTGCTACCAACTCACAGATCTTCTCTGCCACGAGCGGGTGTAGTCGAGAGGGTAGGGACGCCCCATCCTCCATCGTGACGTCCTGCATGGCTTCACTGTCCAGCTCCTCTGTTTCTTCCTCTTCATCTTCATTTTGTTCTTCCTCTGCAAAGCAGATCTGCTCTGGAAGTGGAGGCAGGTTTGCAGTGTCCACGTCATGGTACAGGTGAGCTTTCTCTGTGGGGAGCTGGGTGTAATACCTGTCTTGGCTTTGTAGAGTATGTTTTGATTCGTTTCTTGCTCTGACCCTTTTTTAGGTTGAACGCCCTTCCTCCGTGGACCAAACTGGCTTTCCATCACAATGGCTCTGCTCCCTTAAAACCATATTAAAGATCAAGATAAAATGACTTTGTGTGCATATTGTAAAACCATTACATTATCTGCAACAACAGCATTCAATCAAGGCTTAAGAACAAGGCATGTCTGTCACGGTTGAGGAATTCATTGACGCTTCCTTGCGCTGTGTGTTTGTATTTGTGAATGAATGTGTGTGTGTGTGGGCATGGTCGCTGATTATCCTCCGGGGGAATCAGCGACAGGTGTTGTGCATTACCACTGCCTGTTTATACTCACCTTATGCGTCTTGTGTTTGTCAGATCGTTGTTTTGTGGATGTTGCCTGTTGTGTTCCTGTTTCTTCGGCTCCTCGTGTCTCCTGCTTTGTCTTCGTCTGGAAGTTCGCTGTTGCAGTTTATGTCTTCACTCTTCACCGACACTGGGTTCATCACTTGAACCCAGTGATGAACTGACGTCTGACCATCGGATCGAGTTGTCCACGCAAGCCTGCGCTGCCTTGCCATCATCATCATCGGAGATTACCATCGCACTGAGAAGGATCTTGTGATCTACACACCTCTCTTGTGAACTGCATCTGCGATCTTCCAACATTACTGAGAACTTTGTCTGCCTTCCTATTCACTCTGAGACTGGTGCTATACATTCTAATAAAGATCTGTTTTACTTGCTATTGTCCCCTCTATCCATTCGTTACAATGTCCAGCCTTGACAAGCAACTTGCTATTGTAAGCATTCTCATTCTAGAAACAATTTGACTGAACAAAAATCTGGACAAATTAGTATAGAAGCTTGTTCACGCCATAGAATAAAAAATGGAATTAAAAAGGACTAGGGTAATTATCTTACAATTCTGACTTTTTTTCATGCAATTGTGAGTTTACATCTCGCAATTCTGACTTTTTTTTCTCAGAACTGAGTAAACTCGCAGTTGCGAAATATAATGTCAGAAATGTAAAATAAAAGTTAAAAAATCAATAAAAGTCAGACTTTTCTCAGAATTGCAAGTTTATATCTTGCAATTCTTTATTTTTCGTAATTGCAAGTTTATAACTGTGAGATAAAAAGTTGCAATTATCTCTTAAATTGTTTTATTCCATAATGATTTGGTCTGATTGTGGTCTAATTTTGTGAGCCAATATACCACTAGCATTATTCAGATGTCCCCAAATTTACAGACATCGATTAAACGCCCCCACCCCCAGACTAATGAGCGAGCAGGAACGAGTGAGAGTTAACAGATGAAATAAGTGCAAAATTGTCTTTTATTAATACAACTGAACTATACTCCATAGTGATTCATTAATAAAACAAGCTCTAAACTGCATTGGTGTAGCAATATTATAATAAAATAATATATTTTATTAGTTCTATTTAATTTCTTCATTATTAGATGTTAACTACTCTATTATAGATGCATACACACACACTCACCAGCCACTTTATTAGAGGACACTTGAGAGTTAGTGAACTGATGATCTGAGATGATTTGAGCTTTGTGACTGTGCATTATCCTGCTGGAAGTATCCATCAGGAATAATCAACAGATTAATGGATTATCGTAGTTGCAGCCCTAGATATTATGAATTATTATATTATTTAACTAGCCAACAATGATATTAGTGGATGCAGACAATAAATATTTATTGATTTGCAAGTTAGCAAACATATCACAGTAAACAAAGCATATACTTGCACGCTTTAAAATAAATCAAAATGATTTGTTCATTTTCTTTTGTTATAGGAGAAAAATCAAATGGCAGTAATGATTGACGATCACTACATAAATCTAAGCGTAACCTACAATGTGTCTTTGCTTTCTTCTTTTCAGCTGCTCAATGTTTCTAGAAAGAAACTTTAAGTTTGGTGACACCCTTGGTGTCTGCAATTACAAAGACACAGGTTAAAAAACGAATTAATTTTATAATTTGAGCAGATATATTGTTTTATTTGGTCAGCTACTGGACATTTACCAGGCTAGAAAAAGAACAAGAAAAGTCAATGCAAGAATGGTATGTTCACTTTAAAGATGAATTTCAACACACAGATTCATTCATGAACCCAGTTCCTAACAGTGATGCTAGCCTTAACAAACACAACTACATACACACAAAGATGATTAATATATATATATATATATATACATATATATATATATATACATACACAGGGGCAGTATTTCAGATACTTGAAATACAAAATACTATTTTGTATTTTAAAGCCTTTGGAAAAAATCAAATGTAATTTGTATTTAAATACATTTAAGATGAGTATTTTTATATTTTCAAAATACATAAAATACTTTTTGCCAGTCAACCTCTTTATCAGGGTATTGATTTTGTGCATCAACTAGTTCAGACATTTACTAGCTCAACATTGGATCAGCGATTTTTATTATTTTTTATAAGGTGAGAATGTCATGATCAATTCTACTTGTTGATTAAAGTTAAAATAGTGCATTATTCACTTCAGTTAACATGAAAGAATAAAAGAAAGAATAGTTGATTTTTATCATGTTAGGGCTGGGTGATATGACACTACATATCATAGCGATGATATAAAGTTTGAATTGATGAAACTTTTTCTAAATCGTTTACATAGATGGGCCTATTTGTGGAGTAAGCAAATATCCGTGCAGCTTTTAGTGGGCAGGAATAATTGGAACGTTGGAGTGGAAAAAGAAGCACTGATGAATGATACTCCAGAAAAATCTTTTATTTTGCATACATTTATTTGTAATTGCCAGAAAGAAAGAAAGAAAGAAAGAAAGAAAGGGCAGAGGTGTGGTAGGAATGAAAAGTCAATAGGCCTGTAGTTTCTTCATTCCCTGCACTGGATGGCCAATTTCACATGTGTTTTGTGTATTTTCAAAATACAAAATACCGTATTTGTATTTAAATACATTATTTCACACAGTATTTTTTATTTGTATTTAAATACATTTTTTCACGTTTACATTTAAATGATCCTAAGCATTCTATGTCAGTCCAGTAGATTAAAAATCAACAACTGTTTCTGAAGCCTTGAAGCCTGAACGCACTTGCTGCAAGCTCTTCACAACTCTACAATTTGGTAAGTCTTAGTGATTTGTGGTACTTCTTGATTCATTATCATGGAGCAGCGTCGGTCACGAAGAATCAGGGCTCTTCCCACACGCCTGAGGGGATTGGTGGAGGAGGGTGTCTCTTCCAGTCCGGACCCTTGTGAGCTTCCACAGCTGGCAGCTGTAACGTTGGTCAGGTCAGATCACACTTACAGCTGCATCTCTGGCAAAGCTCGAAGACCCACGGGTTTGGAAGAACGCTACGTGAAGAACGCTGCTGTCCTTCCTGACATCCGTCCAGCCATCCGTCCAGCAGTCTCAGGCTCTTCAGTGGACGCGCGTCAGCAGGATGAGCCTGTCTCCATCCACGGCTACAGCGTAGAGGCCTACCAGGACATCTACCGCTCTGTGGTGGAGCCCATGATGAAGACACGCAGTGGCCGGCAGCGTCCCTACAGCCTTAAACTTGGACGGAAGATCAAGCAGCGGCTGTGGGAGGCTCTCAACCGCCCTTCACTGGAGGAGACGGAGCATCCTGATGGACGTGGCCGGATCACCGAGAGCTTCGCCACAACCAGCAGAAGCTTCGCTCCTCGAATCGACGTGGACATCAGTGAAGAGCCCCTGCCCGAGGAACCCCGAAGAAAGAAGCCCAGACACTGAGTCATCACTGTGTCACATGGAGCCCGGAGTATCACAGCGGGACCTGTATGTAAATACTGTATATAGTTACAGAGCAAGTTTATAGTTTTATGAGCAAGTTTTATTTTGTAGAGTAAATTTAGAGTTCTATGAGTAACGTCAAGTTTTATTTTCTAGAGGTGTTTTGCACATTGTTGTTGTGAGGTTGTCAGGATGTTTTTGGTGATTGTCAAAGCACTGATATGCTGCTCATAGGTTGTTCTAAGTGTTTTTTAGCGTTTTGCTACACGGTTGTTGGGATGTTTTGGATGGTTTCTTGTGTGTTGACCAAGCGGCAACATTCTAATCTGAAAAATGAAGCCTACCCGGAAGTGCGAAAAACTGCAATACATCGAAAATCCGCTAGAGGGAAGTCCCAAAAGGGAGCAAATGGCCATAGCCCCCCCATGTTAAAATGTCCGTTTTCACAGCATAAATTCATGTTTTTACAGGTTGGTCCCATGGACTTTTATTGTATTTTTCTATAGCTTCCGAGTGCCTGACAACTGTGAGGGGGGTGAATTTTTTTCTAACTCGTTAGTTTAGATCGTATTTAGATATAAAATGTATGACAAATAAGGGCGTGGTTAACTTTGATTGACAGCTTGATTGACAGCTTAGGCTGCGCCAAGGAGAATGACAACATAAGAAGCCCCATTTTTTAACACAGTTGAAATATAATACTACTGTTTCTGTATCATGAAAAGTGGTTTCAGGCGAGAATGTAGTTGTTTAAATCTCAAATCTGTGGTTTATTTAAAGATTTATGAAAATTTTATCCAGTTGATCCAGCGATGACCGGGCGCTCGGCGTCATGTACAGCCTTTCCTCGGCTTGTCGTTCTGGCGTTTGCCGCGGACTCTGGCGTCTCTGTAGTGGTTAAACATGAGATATAATTCGTCTTGTGTATATCTAACGGGCGATTTTTGGTCTCGTGAATCTATTATTTGTTCCCTGGGCAATCGTTTTGGCTGAGGGTAAGTTTCATAACTTTATAAGCTATTTAACTTTACCGTTGTATGGTTAGACGAGCGCTGACTTTGTATTTTTGACTGAATTGTTTGCTTTATTTGTATAGCTTCTTGTACCTTTTACTTATACTTTTATAATGGCTAATATTGATAAAAGTGAAATTTAACAAAAAGAGACAGGTTTGAGTTTTGTCATTTTAAATTTTAATACAACGAAGATGATCTGTAAAGTTGTTTACTGCAAAATCTGTTGTTTAGTACAAATGCACATATTGCCTGGACCATATTAAAATGTTTCATATTTTTATATTATATTTAAAACGAAAAGAGGCAGGTTTGTGTTTTATATTTCGTTTTTTATAAATAGGCAAACGTTATGTGCAGTGAATATAATCAATACGTGTTGCCTGAACCACATTTGTGTGGCTATAATGTTTAAGATTTCTTTAAATGAAAACGAAAAGAGTTAATATGGTGTTTTATAACATATTTCGTTGCCTAAAATATACACAGAGATAACCGGAGTAGCAGAGCGAGGTGAGTGACGCGCGCTGCGTCAGAAGGTGGGCGGGGTTAGGATTTCCCAAGATTTTCCAAGATGGCGCCGCCCATACCCCCCATAAACGGCTTCAAAACCGTTCTTCAGAAAGTCTATGGGTGACGTCACAGACGCTTTGTCCATATTTTTTACAGTCTATGGTGTTGACATGCGTTTGCCAAGTTTTTATTGCGCGGTTGTTAGCGTGTTGCTGGACTAGACTGGTTTTTCATGCATTGCTATGTGGTTGTCAGGATGTTTAGAGTAGCCTAGTTGGTTGATATGCGGTTGCTTAGGTTAGGGAAGGTTCTTAAAAATGATGGGTTAAAAATAACCCAACTTGGGTTGTTTTATAACCCAACCGCTGGATCAATATTGCACCAGACCAGCAGTAGTTAATTTGACCCAGCAAGATGGGTCGGTCATATTTAACCCAACAGATGAGTTAAATATTCTACCCAAATGCTGGGTCAAACTAATTACAATTCTGGGTTGATTTAACTACATATTAGTTATATAGTGTACCCAAATGCTGGGTCAAATTAATTACAATTATGGGTTGATTTAACTACATATTTGTTATATAATGTACCCAAATGCTGGGTCAAATTAATTACAATTATGGGTTGATTTAAGTACATATTTGTTATATAATGTACCCAAATGCTGGGTCAAATTAATTACAATTCTAGGTTGATTCAACTACATATTATGCTGGGTAAAATGAACCCATATGCCAGATTAAGTCTAACACATTACAATACAATTTAGAAAATAAATTGCAATTGACTACCCATTTAAAACTGTTATACTACAAACCTAGAACAGAATACATGCTAGATTTATGCATATATTATGCAATAAACACTTAAACAAAACAACAATGGAATCTCTGCAATTCATATAAAAAATATAGTGGAACTGGTGCAGTGGAGATTTGCATGCCTTGGCCTCATGAAGGTACTCCACCATGTTTATTCCAGGCTAAAAAAGAAAGAATACAAGAGAGCGAGAGTTAGAGAGTGCAAGTGAGTAAGGACCAAATGTCTACCGACTACTATAGTATAATTAAAATATAGACCTTGTGAGGACCATTTTCCTGGTCCTCACTAGAGAAATTGTTTTATGATAAAGTCTAGTTAGCTTTACAATTTGGAAAAGATTCGGTGCATTTCTAAAAAGTTGAACTGTAATAGTCTACATTTCATTGCACATAACAAAATATTTTTTGATTAAGTCTTAGAGCATATAGCTCACATTACAGAAAACAATTTAAAAAACGATTCAGACCTCAATTGACCTAAAAAGCCATAAATTGATTGATGATATATCATTACAATAAACATGCTCAGAAAATACGTGCGGCCCACCTATCTGACTATCCTATCTGGCCGATGGGCAGCGGGGTTAGGTGGTCAGATAGATGGGCCGCAAATGCTTTGTCGATTTAGAAGACTTCTTTAGAGTCAACCTCATAGAGTCAGGTCCAAATGGGTTAAAATACAAAAGTGTCAACTTTCGGATAAATATGTTAATTTCTGCACTCAATACTTTGTTGGTGCCGGTTTTAGAACAAATTACTGCATCAGTGCGGTGTGGTACAGAGGTCACCAGCCTGTGGCACTGCTGAGGTGTTCTAGAAGCCCAGGATGCTTTGATAGTGACCAACTTAAGCTTATAGAACAGCTATTTTCCGAATACTGTCAGGCTATATTTGATGCCTGTCCCCAAAAGTATAGTAAAACAAACCTGGATATGCATGTGTGCGTGCACAGTCTTGAGCTCAGATATGCTGATAAAATTTATAAAGTTTCCCCTTTAGATGTGCTTGAGGACTTACAGGCTTATGGTCGATGAAGGCCAAGCTGCATTCCTGAATGGTGTGGCAAACCACTTTCACACCGCGGCCATGGCCAACTCTCCAAGTTGTAGGTGGAAGCAAGGCTGGCAGCTCCCTCAGGGCGAGTTCCCCAACACCATCTGTAAGACATAGGTGTCAATACGATGTGGAATGGCATACCTGTGATTTCACAATCCCCGCAATATCATCGCATAAATATCCTGCATATTCCCAGAGTTTCCGCTAGAAAAAAATGGTGCCGGTCGAAGTGACCGGCAGAAGTTTCGTTTTCCGGACATTTTGATGATATGCCGGTCAAATATCGCCTCTTAATTAGTCAAGTTGAGGAAAACCGGAGGAAGGCTATGTAACTTAAAAAATGACATAATCAGGCCGAATGCAACATGTTTATTAGCCTAACTTTCAAATAAAAAAACGGAAAAAAAAAACACGAACGTCCGATTGGCGTCAATCAACGGCAATTGTTTTTACTATGGTTTCACATTCATAGTTTAACAAACCAATCCCCCTTCCCCACATAGAATATCTGAAGCCTATTGTTTTTACTCAAGCAAACTTCCCAGTGTCTCTCCACAACCTGCAATGCGCATAAGCCGCGTAACCTAGGCGACTTCGCTGCTTCGTCTTGATCCGATTCTGCAGCGAGAACTAGGGGTGGGGGAAAAAATCGATTCTTAGATGCATAGCGATGCGGGATGTGGAAGATTCTGAATCGATTCACAAATGTCAAAAATCGATTTTCAAAAAAAATAAAAAAATTTTGTTTCTAAAAACTAATATTGACGGAACGCAAAAGGGCGTGCACAACAGAGTCGCGCACTTAACAGAAACGCATGATGGCTGAGCGCCAAATTCGAACGTCACCCTCTTCGTTAAAAGCTAACGTATGCAAAATGGGCAATTTCATTGTGACCTATTTAGTATTTTTTGTATGAGAGCTGCTTTCTGTATTGTTTAGTTTTCACATCAATATGCTGTAAACCGATCTGTATGCAATATGTGCAATGCCAGTCACAAAAAGTTACATTTTGACTGTGCTCTCTGCAGATGTTCATTCACTTTCTTTGTATAAGCTGTTTTTGATTGTGGTATACAGCAAACATTTCAAGTCATAACTCTTTATTATTTAGTTGTGTATAAGAGCGGCTTTGTATGTTACTAATTACTAATTATTCAGAATATGCGTAAGTCCACAAGCATTATATGCTTCTGTTACATAATTCTATATTTTTGAACGAAAACTGTTTGTGATTTTGCTACAGCAAAATGTTTTTTGTCTGAAGGATTATATTGCTCATTGGAAATAACAAGAGGATGTTGGTTAGAAGTCTATTATTAAGAATATGCTGAAGTTTGTATTAATTTACTACAAGTACGCTGCTAGTACAGGCACACATTTATTTTCCTGTTGGTTCTTGTTGGGACAAATGCTGGCAAATGTAACCTTACAATTGACTTGCCAAATCACTTCCATTTGTTTTATTAATAAAATTAATATAGGAAGTATTGGAAGTAAGTTCATTATGGGTCATCATAAATACTTTGCTTTAAAAGTACCAAGTAGTAAAAAAATAATTTAATAATCGTTAATAATCGATAATCATTACTCCCTTTGAATCGTGATCGAATCGAATCGTGAGGTGCCTAGAGATTCCCACCCCTAGCGAGAACCCCCTCTCTGCAGGAACACTCGAGACCCATTTTCTACTATGGTTTTGTACGTTTCTTCATTCGGATCTATTTGCGATCCATTTCATTCTAAATAAACAACGCAGTTTATATGGTTCATCCTTGTTTCATTATTCATTAAGATAATAATTAATAAATTAATAATTATCAGTGAACTTGATAAATGTTGCAGATATGTTTTGCTATGCATGCACAAACAAATGCCTTTCAACTTATGTGTGCAAAATTCAGAATAAAAAGAATGTGCAGCAATTTGTACAAATAGAGAGTCTAGGTCTACTATACGTGTTGTAGCCATTAAATAAGCTCATTTAGTTTAATATTTGTTAAAATATTATAATGTTATTTTTTAATTTATGTTGATTATGAAAAGTGAACCGCACGAGTAGGATAGGATGCGCAATATCGAGAGACATGGAGCGGGTCAGACATGATTTTGACCACTTCATTAAGTTTGGTTTCAAAAATAGCAAGGAGATATTTTAATTGTTTATTAATAAACTAGTGTTTTCTGTGTGGCTGCAAAGATGAAGTTGACGATGCTGACTCGCCACCTTCGCCAAAGACTTTTTTGAAGTGAATTTCGTTTTGTATAAATTGTATCTTAATTTTTATAATTTTTTAATCAACCAATTGCCTGGATTTAATAAATAAGCAGCAAATATAGCAGACGATAGGCCTAATCATGCAGGCGCCGGCACGGTCACTTATTGCTCGTGAACGGGAGCGCATCTCATCCTAATTTAACGAAACTCAGCGTAGGCCTCACAGACATGAAATATATCTTAAGAAAGCTTGAAATGTCTTTTTAACAATTTAAAACGAAAAGAAATAGGCTACTCTCTGATTATGTAATCCATGATGTGCATTTCTCTCTATAGGCGCGTTCATAAGGAGATGGCGATCGTCAACTTCATCTTTACAGCTGTTGTTGCTGTTAATAAACTAAAAATAATAGGCCTATAATTGTATTAAACAATAAATTAAATGAAATTGTAATTGTATTAAAAAAGCAACAAAAAAAATCCTGTTTAAGTTTTTTTTTTTTTTTTTTACGCATTAACCCCTTGACGCCTGAATTTATTTACAATTAAATAAAAAAATGTATTATGTGTGTTTCTGGCTCCAAGCTGATGCTAAATTAAGTTGAGATTGTTAATTTGTCTATACCATATAGAATAGATATAAATTTAGGTATGTTGCAAATTAGCGACAACAGGCATTTAGGGTTATTTTTTTTACAAAATGGTAAAATTAATAAAACACATTTTCCCATCTCAGGTATGTAGATTTTATTCATGGCACAAAGTTGTTAGAACTTATAAACTTTAATTGACAAATTAATGAATCTTGACAACAGCAAGAAACAAAACACTCTCCTACTCCCTAACATTGACAGTAGTTTTTATACATTTCATGTTGCACTCTGTTTAACTCTTTCCTTGTTTCTCCAGTGCATACATTATATATTCTTATAGTGTTATATCCTAACATGCTATTTTTTGTGGGAAAAAAAAAGAATATATATATATTTTTTTGGCTGAAACCATCTAAATACAGCATTATTATATGTAGCCATTATAGCCCAATCCAGCCGTTATGGACGAATGTCGCGAATTTGCTACAAACCGAAATCTACAAAGTACGTAAAAAATATTCGTCACATGAAGTCTATATGAATAACATAGCTATAGAGGCAATCAATAAGCTGGTACATATTTTTATCTTAGCACAACTTAACTCATTTTGGGCAATTTCTCCACATTTGCGCCCTTGATATGCGGATTTTGCAAACCAAAATATTAGCTTCCGTGAACCGGATGTAGTTCCCACTCCGACCGCTCCTACGAGAAACCAGTGCGTGCAAAAGGTTCCTAGGTATGTATCGAATGTGCACAAACAGGCATTGGGGGAAAACACACGCTATCTCGCCTGCAGTCTGAAAGGAAGGGGTTTGTTGCAAATTCGCAACAGTCGGCGTTAAGGGGTTAAATTCAGGTAGGCTACTGAGTCACTGTCCTCAGTGCCCAGAAAAGCGCTGAAACGGAGATGAAGGGGAACCCGTTTTTATTTTTTATTTTATTTTAACTGGCCCATCCAGTTTTCTGGAGGCCGACCTACAATCAAAATCCTGGCGCCGTTAGTGCTTCGCAGCGGTCTGATATCAAGAAATAACAGACCGCATTCCACATTGGAATTCAACCAAGCCATGTAATAATGTTTAATAACTTTCAAACGGTAGAGCCTGTTCCTTTATAACATAGCCAAAGGTCGGTGTATTTTTGCTTTATACATTTTAGGCTTATTCTCAAATTCAGATTGTGTTAGGGGGGCGGGATTATTAGGCAATTTTAATCTGACAATTTGACCGGAGATATTTAATTTTGTCGGACATTTCATTTTTTTTCCGGCCAATGTCCGGTAATTACCGGACAACGGAAACCCTGATATTCCATCGCATTTTTTAAGAAAACGTGCCACATAATCAAGGATTTTTGCCCGTTTTTCTGGAGGGACTGGTTAATGCTATTAGTTACACCGGTACCGCTGTGTTGACTCTGCTGTGAAAACTTGGCCTTTTTTGTACCCAATTAGCATAAAGAGGCTGACGGATTTATTTAACTATTCCTATGATGATATCACTCACTATTCTCTATTCACTAAGGGCCCGTCCACACGGAGACGCGTTTCGCTGTATACGTATACATTTTTTATCGTATTGGCGTTTCGTCCACACGGATCCGGCGTTTTCGGAGACTGAAACCGCTATTTTTTGAAACCGGGTCCCAAGGTGGATAAATCGGAAAACGCCGCCCTTGCGTTTTCGTGTGTACGGCCAATCCGTACATTTTGTGAAACGATGATGTCATCACCCCACGTGTCGACTAGTCAGACACCGCACGTAACAGCAACAACTGCGGACGATATGCTTGTATAAAAATATACTATAATGCTGCAGAAGAAGCTATAGCCTACTGAGCCTATTTTATTCTTTTATTTATTTACATATAGCTATTCTTATTTTACTTATTTATTTCTATTTTCTTCATTATATGGTGCTGGTCTGTTGTCTGATTAAGACATTTCATATTTCATATTTATTATTTTTAAAAATAATATTCGACGATCGCTGGGAATTATTCAAAAAACGCACTAACCAGCAAAACATTCCACTCCGACATTTATCTGTATTTATCTGTAGGCCTACTTGTAGCCATTAAAGAAAATGTATTTAGTTTCATATTTATGCTTAAATAATGTTATTTTTTAATTTCATCAATGTTGAGTGAGTAATCATAAGATATATCGGGAGACATAGGCCTAATTTTGACCCCATTAAGTTTCGTTTTGTATAAAGCCTTTCTTTAAAGTGAATTTCGTTTTGTATAAATTGTATCTTAATTTTAATCCATGTTTAATCCGGATTGCCTGGATTTAATCAATAAGAAGCAAATAGCAGACAATCAAGACATGGACGTGCCGGCGCCATATGTCTTGCATTGCTCGTGAACGTCCTCGCTGTATAAATGAACTGAAACTCAGAAATATATATATATATATATAGAGGCATATTTAGAAAGCTTGAAATAACTTTTAAACAACATAGAACAAAAATTCTAAATGAAAAGAAAGTTAAGAAACATATAGCTATGTAGGCTAATCCGTATCAAGTGTGCATTTCTCTAAATGTCACGGTCATAATACTGCGAAGGTGGCGAGTCAGCATCGTCAACTTCATCTTTGCAGCCACACAGAAAACACTAGTTTATTAATAAACAATTAAAATATCTCCTTGCTATTTTTGACACATTCATATTTGATTACTTTTGCCGGTTCTTTGTGCAAGCTTTATGCATCCGCTATATGTCATATTGCGTCCGTTCATATTGTTCAATATTTTCAATATAAGTTATAGGTAAAAAAAGACCTATAAAAGAAAAGAAGCAGCTACTGTGCCTATTATTATTGTATACAGTGCACACGGTTTATCCATAGGGTTTATGCCATTGAAAGTAGGCTATAAGAAAGATTTATGCCTTATGCGCGTGCTTCTTCTCCGCGTTTTTTGCCATCTCTGTGGCAGAATTAAAGCGCCACATACTGGACTGGCATGTATAGTACATCGTTTTGAGTCGGTTTCAGTGGTTTCGTGTGTACGCAGATATTTCTTGAGACAACGCCGTGTTTACGGATTTTTTTTTTTTTGAACGAGGAAAAAAAAACATCGGATAGGGAAGCTCTGGCTTCGTGTGGATGTGGCCTAAGTCACTATTCTGGCCAAAATGATGTGAAAAGTTTTTGGTCAAAAAACTTCAAAAATGTTGGAAAGAGGAATGCTAACCCCCAGGATCTTCTCAGCATAGATGGGTAGCCATGTTTCAAACAACTTTGATGCAGCATCCCAATGCAGGACAAGAAAGTTCTGTGCAATCTATAAAATGGAAAACACATTTTTAAAACCAATTCAATGTAGCACACTAATAAAACGTTTTAAACAATGCATCCTCATATTCAAGATCATATTTTCCTATACCTACCATGCCTTTGGTCATCAGGCGAGGGAACTCTTCAAGGATCTGATCGATGGTCCAATTGTTGTCCCTAATCCACTTGGCCCTGTAGACAACCGTGTTCTGCATGTAGGTCTCTATCTGGCTGAGGGGCTGAGAATTGTTTCTCAACCATTATTTAAGCTGTGACACACGTTCGTCTGATATGGTACATTCTGTAAAAAAGAAAGTTGTCAGTCACTGAAATATGATTGTTTTGCTTCATCAAATAATTATTCCGTTTAATAAATACCTGGTATGAGAGCCCTTGCAAGAGCGCCATCAACTTAAGTTATACAAAATATAGAGAAAACAATCCTCCCTCTCTCTATACAATTCATATGACAAATTGCATAACGTTACATGTAAATTGTCTATGTTTTTACTGCACAATAATATTTGTGGCTGCTCACTGCATAGGGCACAGACATATATTTCTTAATGTTACAGGCCCCGCGCAGAAGGCCAAGTAACGTTAGAGAGACAGTTCTGCAAAATACGTGCATCCGATCTTTATATGTATACATAACTTAAACCAAACACAAATAAAAGTAAACTCATAATGAACACTATAACCTTGTAACTGGAGTCAATTTGAATCGAATTAAACGCATTTCACAATAACCTCGTGTGTTACAGCGTTCACAAAATGGCGGACAGTCTGCATAGACCTATATTCAACATCACAACCCCGAACGTCATTAACGTTAACTTACCCGAAATATCTGCGGTATGAACATATACATTTACATTACAGATCTCGTGTGCATATTATCAAGTTGTTGTAACAATAGTACGTGCAAAATAACAGGACAAATTGATGAAACAGGAGACACCGCGTCACGTCGCACCAAATCCTCAGAAGATGTGAGGGGGCGCAGGCGCGCACAGAGTCCTCCTTTCAGTTTTCAAAATTGTCCCGGTTTCTCACCCAGGGATTAAAGTGAAAAAAATTCTTCTGACTGAAATTTTTTTTTAGGCCAAGTCATATTCCTTTAACTTTTTACATAGTCGAGACCAATAGCGTTTTAAGGGGAGACGTTTTAAACCGCTTTAATATTGCCAGTAGGCATATTTTAAAAGCTATTTTAATCTATGAAAACGAGGCAGGGAGCATGTAGGCTACTGTAGAGCACGAACGGCAGCATTGTGACTAGCTTCTGATTGATGGTGACCTAGCACTTTTTTGCCATTATTGCCATATTGAAGTCTCCTGTGACATACTGTGCAAAGACACGTACCTGGCTGTTTGATTTTTTTAGTCCACAAACTAAAAGGCTTGCCATTCTCCCCCCATTTCGCTAAGCCTTTCCCTTTACTTAAACTTTCGTTAAGTAAAGGGGAAAATATTATATATAGGCAAATTATAACACGTTAACACAAAATTTGTTAACACACACAAGTACTTTTCCCCTTTACTTAACATAAATTGTAAGAATATAAAGACTAGTAATAAATAAACATTAGGCCTATGCTAAAGCTATTAAATAGCAGTCCCAAACTAGTTTTTGTTAATACAAAGTTGGTATGAGCCACTACAGTCATTTAAAAATATAAAAAATAATACAAAGAAAAATAGTGGCATTTTGGGGTTAATATGGAAACGACAGTTACCATGGCGAATACACAATATTAACAATAACTGTTAATGAAACATGGAAACTGCTCCTGGTGAATAGAATGAAAATCATCCCTGCATTACTTTTATTTCGGGTAATTTACAACGTAACGGCGTTGCATGCTCGTATAGTTTCTTTTGCACTAGCTTGATCAGTGAGGCGATACAGCGCGCGCCGCTGCATTTGCGCGTGCAATTGAGTGTGCGCTACGAGAACAGTATAACGGCTGACAGGACAAGAAAGTCCGTTTTTCTGAGGTGAAAAACTATATTTCAGCGTATACTCATGTCACTGCCTGGTAGTTCCTATTGTGCTGGGTTTTCTGAAGTAGTCATGATTCGCCTCTAACATGCTCTAATAAACACGCATGCAGAGTGGAAAAGGAGGAGCGGAGGCGCGGGGAGCAAGGATTACAGCGCAAACTATATCGATATATGCGATATGGTCTAATTCCATATCGCATTTCAAAAATATATCGATACATTTTTTACATCGATATATCGCCTAGCCCTACCTGCATTATAAGTGTGTCCATGGTAACTGAAATATAGTTATTCTAACTCAGCGCACAACTGTAGCCTGACATGCACTTTCCGTGAGCGGTAATTGAAAACCCGGAGTGGACCATGAGCGAAGTGATTACAGAACGCTTAGAATGGAGAGAGGAACGTGCTTTTGCTCCACTCCAGGCTTTGATCACATCCCCCTCAGTAGGGTGAATACACCTCGTCTTTCCTTAATTTAAGACCTATTCAAACTAAAATTAAGACATTTATTACACTTTTTGAGAAATGAAATCCTATTTACGGCCTTAAAATTATTAAAAGTGAATTTAAGACATTAAGGACAGACTGGAACCATATTGACGGAAATCCGTCATAGACCTGCTGCAATTAACGGAAATCCGTCGTAGCGACGGAGAACTTTAATCCCTGCTCACCACAACAGACTATATTCTTACACTAATCCTGTAATGAATTACTTTCAAGTCCCACATCTCCACATGAATAAAAATAAACGTTTGCTTAATGTATAACACCTTACGAAAAATGTAATTCAGACCAAACGAATAAGCAGGCTATCCGTGCTGATAACGGCTAAATGGCTAACGTTAGCTACGTTGTTTTGTTTTTTTGTTTTGTTTTTTTTCCCCACAAATTTTATTAACAATTTTGTCAAAGTACAATTTTAACACGTATATGAAATTGAATCAATATACAGCTTCATATATCTGATCTTAACAAGGTGAACAAAATAAGAGACAGGAAAAGATCCTAAATAAAATAGAAAAAAATAAATAATAACAAAACACATAGATACATAAATGAAAAACACTTAGGGGGTCTGCTTATACATTAAAGTTAAAATAATGAAATAATTTGATTGTTTTGTTTAATTTGTTGTTCTTTTTTTTAAAAAAATTTCAATGCTGTTCCAATATTTTTTAAGGTCTGTAATTTTGAAATTGTAAAAGGAGGGTTTGCTGCTTTGCCAAATCATTTTGTGCAGATAATATTTCGCTAAAATAATAATTAAGTTAATTACATACTTTTCATTGGCTGATAAATTTGTCTCAGTGACTATAAGAAGTATTTCAAATTTGCTTAGAGAAATATTCTTTTTTATCTTTTGGGAAATAAATCTTTGTAAATGAAACCAAAAGGAAGCCACAAGGGGACAATCAACAAAAACATGCTCAATGGTTTCTCCTTCACAGCCACAGAATGTACAAATGTTACACACAGTTGGAAAAAAAGTACAGATGTTTGCTTTTGAAGGGTAATACCTGTGAACAATTTTGAATAAAACTTCTTTGATTTTATTTACAATAATATACTGATGAGGTAGCAGGAAGATCATGTTCCATAATTTCTTGTCCAGTAAAGTCCATCGATGTTTACATATAGGAGTACTGGCAGGATCAAGTATGTTTCTAATAAAAGTATTGTTACATCTCTTATCTGTAAGAGGAATTCCAGAAATAGCAGGAGAACCGACTGTTACAGATAGAGTAGTATCTGTCTGTATACTCTGCGCTAAAGAAACAAGACTAACAGGAATAGACTCAATCACCATTTCGAATTCTTCTTGAGATGTATCAATTCCATATTTTTCCATGAAGTGCTCATAAGAATAAAATTCATTTTTTGTATTTAGCAGATTGTTTACTGTATTCAGATTACTTATAAACCAATTATTCAGAAAGAGTGTTTTGTTTTTGTGTAGTATATATGCATTGTTCCAAAGAATACAGTTGTGAGGGGAGAAATTGTGTTTAAAGATAAGATTCCAACATAACAAGGCTTGTTTATGAAAATTGCTTAATTTCACTGGGAGTTTTCCTACCGAAAAAGGACATATCAATAGAAAGTTAAGACCACCAATAGTTTCAAATAAGATGTTTGGAATAATATTCCACATACTATTTGGACACTTAAGGAATCTTTTAATCCAGTTGATTTTTATAATTTGGTTAAATGAAGTAAATGTCAGTACATTCAGACCACCTTCAGCCAGAGGGTTTGAGAGAACAGACCTTTTAACCTTGTCAGGCTTATTCTTCCATATAAATTTGAAGAGAATTTTATCAAACTGGGAACAAGTGGATTTTGGAACATCTAGAGATGAGAAAACATAAGCTGCTCTTGACATCCCTTCTGCCTTACTTAACAGAACTCTGCCATATATGGAGGATAGATATCTGGCAGACCAACAATTAAATTTGGTTTTGATGGTCTGAGTCACCGGGAGCATATTTAGGTCCAGAGTTTCTCTAGGATTTCTCGATATTTTAATACCAAGATAAGTTATAGTGTTTTTGAGCGGGATATTACATATTTCAGATTGGCTGCTGTCTTTTAGGGGCAGAATTTCACATTTTTTAACGTTTAGTTTTAATCCTGATACTTTTGAGAACTTAGATATTGTAGATAAAGCTAGGGGTACTTGTTCGATATTTTGCAAAAATAAAGTAGTATCGTCTGCAAGTTGTGAGATTTTGATTTCTTTTTCAAGTATTCCAATTCCCTTAAAAGGAGTTTGTAATATCAAATAATTCAATATTTGGGCAACAAGCAAGAAGATATAAGGGGAGGCTGGGCATCCTTGGCGTACCCCTTTTTCTACATTAAATCTCTGAGATGTTCCATACATGAGTTTAACTGAGCTATTGTTATTTTTATAAAGTGTTTTCATTGCTTTAATGAAGAAATTGCCAAAATTTAAGAAGGATAGGGTGTCTAATATGAATTTATGACTAATTGTGTCGAATGCCTTCTGAAAATCTAGAAAAAGAATAATTGGGTCTCCAGAGAGCAGGTGACTGTAATTTACCAAGTCCAAAACTAATCTAATATTATTAGAAATGTGACGTCCAGGCATGAAGCCACTTTGAGATTCGTGTATAATGTCGTTTATTCCATATTTTAATCGTTTGGCTAGTACCGACGCCAATATTTTGTAATCATTGTTTAATAATGTAATACCACACCAATTATCAATCAATAGACTGTCTTTATTAGGTTTTGGGACTAACGTTATTAGGCATTGCTTCATTGAGTGGGGTAATTCTTCATCACTCAAGGCTTCATTATATACTGCCAAAAGAAATTCGGATGTTTCATCAAGAAATGCTTGGTAAAATTCACTTGTAAGGCCATCATTTCCAGGTGATTTGTTGAGTTTAAGATGTTTTATTCCCCATTTTATTTCCTCAATAGATAACAATTCATCACATTCCTCTCTGAAAGTGGTACTTGCTTTCTTGACATCTACAAGTGAATTAAAAATAACAGATGACTCAGTACATATGTCCATCTTGTGAAGATTAGCATAATATACAGACACAAACTTGGATATAATATTATAATCATCTGTTATGGAACTACCTACTTTTAGTTTAGTTAACGAACTTCTTTCCATATTTCTTTTTTCAATGCCAAAAAAATATTTTCTGTTTTTCTCTCCTTCTTCAAACCATTTTAGTCTTGATTGTATGAATGCCCCTTTAGCTTTTTCCTTATAAATTTCATCCAATTCTGTTTGAAAGCAGTCTAACTGCAAAGACTGTTCATTATCTGTTGAATTTAGAATGATGTCTGAGATACCTTTGATTAAAAATTCTATTCTTGCTCTTTTTCTTTTAGTTAAGTCTTTGCTGAAACTAATGGCATATTTTCTGATTTCGTATTTGAGCAATTCCCATTGTTTCCCGTATTCATCTACAGAGACTGCTAGTTCCCAATGTTGTTTTATAAGTTTTTTTATAAATTCTGTAAAGTTTTTGTTATTTAACAAAGCATTGTTAAATTTCCAATAATTGAATTTGTTTATTTTATTTTGCTGTGACCAATTTAATTTGAGGAAAAATTGTTCTATGATCTGTCATTATAGTAGGACAAATTTTAACTTCTGTGACTTGTTTCTCCATGTCATTAGAGATCAGCCAGAAGTCGATTCGAGAGCAGCGTGATAGGTCATTGTTGTTCCATGTATATTGCCTCTCTATTGGATTGCGGTGTCTCCATATGTCTACTAAGTTTAATCTTGTACAAAATTTGGTAAGACTGTTTTCTCTATCTCTAGCTTTAGAAGGGTGTCTGCAGGTCCTGAGACCATACCATATTAAAGTCCCCTCCCAAAATAACCTTGGCTGAAGGGTATTTGTAGGTGAGGGAATTAATAATATTTTCAACCTCCTCTAATAAGTGACAGTTTATTAAGTCAGTGTTATATAAATGTTCCCTAGTAAAACAAAATTCGTATGTATTTCCAAGACCAAAAATATATAGTGTCCTTTATCATCAATTATTTTGTCCAAAACCTTTCCATTGAATTTGTCCTTTAATATAGTGACTCCTGCAGACCTATTAGACCCATGAGAAAACCAACTTTCCTTCCCCCATTGCTTTTTCCAAAATGTTTCATCCTCTGAGCAAGAATGACTCTCTTGAAGAAAGACAAAATGTTAGCTACGTTGTTAGCCAAACCAACCAACTAGCCTCGACATCGACAATATACAAATAGTACTTTAATAGGTAACGCAACACAGACAATGTGAATTAGACATTGTTGTAGAGTGAGCTTTTGGTAGATTGACCTGTAGGGGCAATCTAATGCAGTTTGACTTTGGCTTAAGAGTAGCAAAGAAGAACTTGTTAGTTAGACGTGTGTTGCATAGACAGTAAAGGTGTGTTGCTGTAAATGGATCTGTTTGACAGAGGGCTCTACGCACAATAGAAACAGTACGATGCATTTAGGCTGTTTCCATGCATATTACACTACTTTTTTAAAGTTATTATTTACATTTTTGTAAGTGAAAGTTGTGTCCAAAGAAAAAGAAAAAAAACTCAATTTATCCATTTTCTACTGGACAAACCTCACACCCACGCAGTCTTAGAGCTCAGTTTGGTGCCCCTGGTGGGAATGGCTTCACTGGGGGCTCAAATACATCAGGAGAACTGAAAGAAATGGCAGAACCGGACAGCAACCAATTTTCTTCATTATTCTTTTCATTTTCTGTTTATTTTATTAGTTCTATTTAATTTCTTCATTATTAGATGTTAACTACTCTATTATAGATGCATACACACACACTCACCAGCCACTTTATTAGAGGACACTTGAGTGTTAGTGAACTGATGATCTGAGATGATTTGAGCTTTGTGACTGTGCATTATCCTGCTGGAAGTATCCATCAGGAATAATCAACAGATTAATGGATTATCGTAGTTGCAGCCCTAGATATTATGAATTATTATATTATTTAACTAGCCAATATTAGTGGATGCAGACAATAAATATTTATTGATTTGCAAGTTAGCAAACATAACACAGTAAACAAAGCATATACTTGCACGCTTTAAAATAAATCAAAATGATTTGTTCATTTTCTTTTGTTATAGGAGAAAAATCAAATTGACGATCACTACATAAATCTAAGCGTAACCTACAATGTGTCTTTGCTTTCTTCTTTTCAGCTGCTCAATGTTTCTAGAAAGAAACTTTAAGTTTGGTGACACCCTTGGTGTCTGCAATTACAAAGACACAGGTTAAAAAACGAATTCATTTTATAATTTGAGCAGATATATTGTTTTATTTGGTCAGCTACTGGACATTTACCAGGCTAGAAAAAGAACAAGAAAAGTCAATGCAAGAATGGTATGTTCACTTTAAAGATGAATTTCAACACACAGATTCATTCATGAACCCAGTTCCTAACAGTGATGCTAGCCTTAACAAACACAACTACATACACACAAAGATGATTAATATATATATATACATACACAGGGGCAGTATTTCAGATACATGTATTTAAAATACATATTTGAAATACAAAATACTATTTTGTATTTTAAAGCCTTTGGAAAAAATCAAATGTAATTTGTATTAAAATACATTTAAGATGAGTATTTTTGTATTTTCAAAATACATAAAATACTTTTTGCCAGTCAACCTCTTTATCAGGGTATTGATTTTGTGCATCAACTAGTTCAGACATTTACTAGCTCAACATTGGATCAGCGATTTTTTTTAAGAGGAGAATGTCATGATCAATTCTACTTGTTGATTAAAGTTAAAATAGTGCATTATTCACTTCAGTTAACATGAAAGAATAAAAGAAAGAATAGTTGATTTTTATCATGTTAGGGCTGGGTGATATGACACTACATATAGCGATGATATAAAGTTTGAATTGATGGAACTTTTTCTAAATCGTTTACATAGATGGGCCTATTTGTGGAGTAAGCAAATATCCGTGCAGCTTTTAGTGGGCAGGAATAATTGGAACGTTGGAGTGGAAAAAGAAGCACTGATGAATGATACTCCAGAAAAATCTTCAGCTTTTAGTTTTATTGTACATAAAAAATAATAATCAAAAAGTAATAGACTACATTGTAACCAGAAATAAGTATATAAATGGCTGCTATTTTACATTTATTTGTAATTGCCAGAAAGAAAGAAAGAAAGAAAGAAAGAAAGAAAGAAAGAAAGAAAGAAAGAAAGAAAGAAAGAAAGAAAGAGAAAGAAAGGGCAGAGGTGTGGTAGGAATGAAAAGTCAATAGGCCTGTAGTTTCTTCATTCCCTGCACTGGATGGCCAATTTCACATGTATTTTGTGTATTTTCAAAATACAAAATACTGTATTTGTATTTAAATACATATTTTCACATGTTTACATTTAAATGATCCCAAGCATTATATGTCAGTCCAGTAGATTAAAAATCAACACAATTGTTTCTGAAGCCTTGAAGCCTGAACGCACTTGCTGCAAGCTCTTCACAACTCTACAATTTGGTAAGTCTTAGTGATTTGTGGTACTTCTTGATTCATTATCATGGAGCAGCGTCGGTCACGAAGAATCAGGGCTCTCACCACACGCCTGAGGGAATTGGTGGAGGAGGGCGTCTCTTCCAGTCCGGAACCTTGTGAGCTTCCACAGCTGGCAGCTGTAACGTTGGTCAGGTCAGATCACACTTACAGCTGCATCTCTGGCAAAGCTCGAAGACCCACGGGTTTGGAAGAACGCTACGTGAAGAACGCTGCTGTCCTTCCTGACATCCGTCCAGCCATCCGTCCAGCAGTCTCAGGCTCTTCAGTGGACGCGCGTCAGCAGGATGAGCCTGTCTCCATCCACGGCTACAGCGTAGAGGCCTACCAGGACATCTACCGCTCTGTGGTGGAGCCCATGCTGAAGACACGCAGTGGCCGGCAGCGTCCCTACAGCCTTAAACTTGGACGGAAGATCAAGCAGCGACTGTGGGAGGCTCTCAACCGCCCTTCACTGGAGGAGACGGAGCATCCTGATGGACGTGTCCGGATCACCGAGAGCTTCGCCACAACCAGCAGAAGCTTAGCTCCTCGAATCGACGTGGACATCAGTGAAGAGCCCCTGCCCGAGGAACCCCGAAGAAAGAAGCCCAGACACTGAGTCATCACTGTGTCACATGGAGCCCGGAGTATCACAGCGGGACCTGTATGTAAATACTGTATATAGTTACAGAGCAAGTTTATAGTTTTATGAGTAAGTTTTATTTTGTAGAGTAAATTTAGAGTTTTATGAGTAACGTTAAGTTTTATTTTCTAGAGGTGTTTTGCACATTGTTGTTGTGAGGTTGTCAGGATGTTTTTGGTGATTGTCAAAGCACTGATATGCTGCTCATAGGTTGTTCTAAGTGGTTTTTAGCGTTTTGCTACACGGTTGTTGGGATGTTTTGGATGGTTTCTTGTGTGTTGACATGCGTTTGCCAAGGTTTTTTGCGCGGTTGTTAGCGTGTTGCTGGACTAGACTGTTTTTTCATGCATTGCTATGTGGTTGTCAGGATGTTTAGAGTAGCCTAGTTGGTTGATATGCGGTTGCTTAGGTTAGGGAAGGTTAGGGTCCCTCACACGGTTTGCAGCTTGACGTGCTGTGAGGGCTTGTGTGCATCAGTGATGCTGAGAGCTACGCCACTGGTACTTCACAACTACTGCTAGGGTCACCCATAGTGGACAGGTCTCAGCTGAGATGCCAGACGAAGACAAACCACCTGATTCTGGACAGCAGAAGATTGACCTGATGTTCCTGGCAGAAGATCACTGTCTTGTTACAACGACAACAACATCAGCGGTACCGGAATGGAAGAAAATTCATGATTCAAGGAAAAACTGATTATTTGTGGAA
This sequence comes from Abramis brama, assembly GCF_963993115.1. Classification (NCBI taxonomy): domain Eukaryota; kingdom Metazoa; phylum Chordata; class Actinopteri; order Cypriniformes; family Leuciscidae; genus Abramis; species Abramis brama. The sequence continues at coordinate 12,311,282 of NC_139977.1, forward strand.
GTCATCAATGGATCAATGGAAGCAACCGATCGAACAGAACAAGGTAAAAAAGTTTAATATTAGCAAAGGCTGCATTCTTTCTTCAGCATTTTTGTAAAAGCATTCGGCCAATTAAATCAGAGGAATGCTAATATTATCATTTCTTACATTCTTGTATATGTATGATAAATATGAAATAATTCTCTTCTAAATTCAGGCACACGATCATATACAGGTAAGCAGAGAAAATGATTAAAATACAACAATTACTATTCACAGGTAAACACTATCACAGTAATCTGAACTTCATAAACAGACACTGTTCTTCTGTTTTGTCCTTGAAAAATAGCTTGATTGTAACTCTACACCCTTGCTTCATTTAGTATACCAGTTCTATGAATATGCAAATTAAGCAGCTCAGAGATCCACTCATTGACAATCACGTTGATCTGATTGGTTACAAGGTAGTTTGTGTTTCACTGCAGTTTTAAGGGGAAAACACTCAGCAGTGTTGCTGACTTATGAATTTGCACATGGTTTGTCTTAAAGCATATTAAAAACACCACAGACATATAAATGTCAGGATGTACACTCGGATAACAAGGTTAGAAGGATTCAGAATAACTTTTAATGGAGCTTTCGTTGGACAGCAGGTAAATTCAGATGCACAAACAGATACTGTGAGAATAACATTGATGAATGATCGTCTTTTCTCTCGTAGATAACGGCAGGCTTGAATGTGGCATGAAACACAATCCGAGGAACACAGAGCATGGACACCAAGGAGAATGTGGGATCTCAGGACGAGTTAAACAGGTAAGTATCACAAGTATCACAGGTAAGTATCACAAGGATGTACTGTGGAAACAGACTGGAACAGTTCAGGAACAATAGTCTGAAATGCACAGAGAGCAGGTTAGTGGGTCTTTCCTAGTTCAAGGTTCGACAGGGACTGGAGGTGAGGTGTGTTCCTTTGTAGTGCTCAGTGATTGCTGGGATTGATGACAGGTGTAGGTGATTAGTATTCGGGTGAGTGTGATCTTTGTGTTGTGGATGTGAATGAGCCTGACTGATTCCTGACAATAAACATTAAAAACTTGAATTTCACCACAGGGGGACTTTAAAAAGTCCACCGCAAGGATCCATTAGGCGTCTATTCAAAGGGTAGAAATACATGCAGAAATACTCATAAGATATTCTTATAAAAAGATGTGAAATAGTTTTTTGTGTGAATAGAATACAACAGAAAACATTTAGCTTTAAATATTTAATTTTGATCTCATTCATACTTTTGAGAAATTGTTTTTTTTCTCCAGCCACCACTGTAATAAATTAAAATAGCAATAATGGGAAATGGAAACAAATAATAATACAAATCAATATTGCATGAGTTCATGTTATCATAATACTGTACTTGAAACAATGAATCAGTCCTCCATTGGTCAAAGAGCTCAATCGTCAATCGCTGTTGTCACAGAAATGGACATTAGTTTTCTTTTCTCGTTGTTGTATTTCTGCTGACACATCCATAGATTTCCCACTCTCCTATTTAACTGAAGTGTCGTCTGCTGAGGGAGTCAAAGCTGAACAATAAGAGCAAACAACAGGTTTATGTGTTATTTTCATGATTCTAATTGGTTAAATTTAGATTTTTTTATTTTTATTTCTGTGGTGCCATGTACTTACCTATGCTTGCAGGGTCCACAATCTGGACTGAATGGCCTGTCCGTCCTCCAACAAGATCTGTGTGATGCCACCTTCAGCTCCGGCATTAGTCACCGAGGTCACACTCACCGGCTGGCTCATGCCGAGCAGGGTCGGGGGGGTCACACAGAGATATGCTTTCACCAGCACTGCCACTTGACTGGAGGAACTGGGACGGACTCAGCAGAACAGGCTGTGGAGGTGCAGGGCTGGACAGCTCTGGGGCTTCTGGTGGTGTAGGTTGGGCAGTGTCTTCAGCTGGACACAAGGCAGGCTGTATCTGGATGGCCTATCAGACAAGAGGAGAGCACTCTTAAAGGATAAGTTTGCCCACCAGGTTTGTCCCAGGCAACAGGGAACATTCTCACAAATGAAGCCAGGCAAGTTTTTATGAACAAACATTCTTCCATTAACGTTAATAGAACATTTGTTCAAAGTTATATGTTTTTAAATAACATTCTCAAAACTTTAGCACAAAAACAATGAGTTTTTTTTCTGAAATATTTTAGTTGGATGTTTATCTAACATTTTTTTAAATGTTTCAACTTGTGTTCAGAGAACATTCAAAAGTAACCACATAATGTTTGCAAAATTATAAAATTGAATGTTCCCTTAACGTTCGCATTAACCAACAAAAGTTTTTAAAATGTTTAAAACTAGAGGTTTTGAAAGCCATGAAATAACGTTTTCATAAGTTAATGGGAACATTAACAAAAAGTTCAAAACAAAAATGTATAAAAAATGATTACATAATCAGGTTTTCAAGCATTTAATTTTAATGGATTTTTGTTTCTTCACTTATACTATCAGAACAGTTGATCACCCTGAAACTTTTTGCATTTATTCAGAAAAACTTGTATGCATTAATACATTGTATGCAAAATGTAAAATAAAATGTATGCAAAATGTATGCATAAAAAATGTATGCATTAATATATCATAAATGAATAGATCCATATAAATAATGATCATTTCAGGACAGGGTCACCTGGAGATGTGCAAAGATCTTGGGCTGCAGTGAGGTGAGAGAGCTGAAGAGCTGCACAGCCTCTGGAGAAAGAGTGTCACTCTCTTCCAAGAGTCCTTCCTTCTGAGGGGACACTGTCAATATAACAGCAGTACACTAGATTATGTGGCAGGGTAAACAATGCTTATACTTGGACTACAGGTATGTGCTTTCTTTTTGAGGCAGGACCTTTCCTCTGCTCTCTAAATTGTATTGAATGATTCCAAGATTATTGTTTTAATAATGTATGTCAGATTTCAAACAATATCTCAACAGTATTTTACCATCCACAGTAGCAGGAGTCAGGGTCAAAGTCTCTGGAAGCAGGTTATTAGCCTCTGCTTTCCATTGCAACAACAACATCAAAAACATCCAAATAAATGCTTACTACAGAAAATGGTTGGCATATTTGTGCTCACCAATCTAATGCTTTACAAACATGTTTTCTGTATCTGAGGTAGCCGGTGGTCCCGCCGTCAGCTGAAGAGCTTTCTGAGCCTCATGGATGTGGTTCTTGATGTCATTGACAGTGGGAAAGTAACACAGACTGTGTCTCTCAGGCACTTCCTCTGACAAAGCAACGGTAAATATTTTTCCAGCAAATAAAACAAAGGAGATTTGAAACCATCTGAGTCATACCTGAGCTGCTTGCGGACAGTGTAAACTTGGTTATGACCTTGTGCTACCAACTCACAGATCTTCTCTGCCACGAGCGGGTGTAGTCGAGAGGGTAGGGACGCCCCATCCTCCATCGTGACGTCCTGCATGGCTTCACTGTCCAGCTCCTCTGTCTCTTCCTCTTCATCTTCATTTTGTTCTTCCTCTGCAAAGCAGATCTGCTCTGGAAGTGGAGGCAGGTTTGCAGTGTCCACGTCATGGTACAGGTGAGCTTTCTCTGTGGGGAGCTGGGTGTAATACCTGTCTTGGCTTTGTAGAGTATGTTTTGATTCGTTTCTTGCTCTGACCCTTTTTTAGGTTGAACGCCCTTCCTCCTTGGACCAAACTGGCTTTCCATCACAATGGCTCTGCTCCCTTAAAACCATATTAAAGATCAAGATAAAATGACTTTGTGTGCATATTGTAAAACCATTACATTATCTGCAACAACAGCATTCAATCAAGGCTTAAGAACAAGGCATGTCTGTCACGGTTGAGGAATTCATTGACGCTTCCTTGCGCTGTGTGTGTGTATTTGTGAATGAATGTGTGTGTGTGTGGGCGTGGTCGCTGATTATCCTCCGGGGGAATCAGCGACAGGTGTTGTGCATTACCACTGCCTATTTATACTCACCTTATGCGTCTTGTGTTTGTCAGATCGTTGTTTTGTGGATGTTGCCTGTTGTGTTCCTGTTTCTTCGGCTCCTCGTGTCTCCTGCTTTGTCTTCGTCTGGAAGTTCGCTGTTGCAGTTTATGTCTTCACTCTTCACCGACACTGGGTTCATCACTTCACGTCTGACCATCGGATCGAGTTGTCCACGCAAGCCTGCGCTGCCTTGCCATCATCATCATCGGAGATTACCATCGCACTGAGAAGGATCTTGTGATCTACACACCTCTCTTGTGAACTGCATCTGCGATCTTCCAACATTACTGAGAACTTTGTCTGCCTTCCTATTCACTCTGAGACTGGTGCTATACATTCTAATAAAGATCTGTTTTACTTGCTATTGTCCCCTCTATCCATTCGTTACAATGTCCAGCCTTGACATGCAACTTGCTATTACAAGCATTCTCATTCTAGAAACAATTTGACTGAACAAAAATCTGGACAAATTAGTATAGAAGCTTGTTCACGCCATAGAATAAAAAATGGAATTAAAAAGGACTAGGGTAATTATCTTACAATTCTGACTTTTTTTCATGCAATTGTGAGTGTACATCTCGCAATTCTGACTTTTTTTCTCAGAACTGTGTGATATAAACTCGCAGTTGCGAAATATAATGTCAGAAATGTAAAATAAAAGTTAAATCAATAAAAGTCAGACTTTTCTCAGAATTGCAAGTTTATATCTTGCAATTCTTTATTTTTCGTAATTGCAAGTTTATAACTGAGATAAAAAGTTGCAATTATCTCTTAAATTGTTTTATTCCATAATGATTTGGTCTGATTGTGGTCTAATTTTGTGAGCCAATATACCATAGCATTATTCAGATGTCCCCAAATTGACAGACATCGATTAAACGCCCCCACCCCCAGACTAATGAGCGAGCAGGAACGAGTGAGAGTTAACAGATGAAATAAGTGCAAAATTGTCTTTTATTAATACAACTGAACTATACTCCATAGTGATTCTGGGCTTCTTCGCCCGAAAACGGGCGAAAACTTGAACGTTTCGAATTGTTTAATTTTTTTGCTTCATCGGATGGGGGTGAAACTTGGTGACTTTTGTTTTATTACCTATTTGAACACACAAAAAAATCAAGGAGATGATTCTGATATGTTAAAGGGTCGTAAAAAAAAAGTCACACTTAGCTTCCTCCCGCCCGAAAACGGGCGACATAGGAAATGAATGGGAAATACGAAAAAATAGGAAAACTCAGAGAAACTTTTGGTGGTACAAGCTACAGATCAGCCACTGTGCTGAAAAAAAGTGTACAGCAATGAAGGGGTGACACTCTAAAACATCAAGAGTGCAAATAAGACACCCTCCCCCCCCCACCCCCACCCCCCCACACACACACACATACACAAACACACACACACACACACAGAGAAATGAACTGGTAAGACTGAAACAGCAAATTTTGCCCCAAACTATATAAAAATTATATAATCATAATAACTCCAAAACTATAGCAAGGAGAGTCAAAAGGTAGGTATCGTTTGAAAGAACTCTTTTTAAATTTTTTGAAAATATAAATTACATTACATTTGGACATTGTCCTGCCAAGAAACAGCGGATAAAAGACAATATATATATATATAATTTTTATTATGATTTTGCATATCTTTCTTATTTGTCATGGAATAACTCAGGAAGGAAATAAGGTAGGAGGAAAATTCTTTTTTAGTGAAGTCCCCCTACATGTTAGCTGCATCTGGATAAAAAAAAATAATTTTTGGATAAAGGAATCAAAAGTTACAGCATTTGGAAAAGAGACAGCCTTTTTGTACAGTCTTTGACACCCCCTCATGGGCAATTTTTTCTCCATGAAGAATATCTTGTCATAAAAGCAATAGATTATGTTAATTTTGGGCTCATTTTAATTGTAATAATATGCTGTAAAAAATGAAGTGCCATTTTCAATTATCTGAGAATGTTTCATGAGCTGTATGATGTTTTTGACACATTGCAGTACATTATTTTATAGATTATGAAAAAAAAGAAATTCTATTTATCAGCAAATAACTCAGCAATACTTAAGAGTTTTTCAAAGTGGATACATTCACTGTAAAGTTCAGACTCTAAGCTTTCAAATGACATCAACTTTGTGTTAATCAAGGCAAGATTTTTTAAAAATATGGTAAAGAATATTTTCGCAGCTAGGTGGCGCCTGCTGGCGGTACACTCGGTTTTAGAGGGATTACTCAACACTCGTTAGGAGTTAATAAATGTAATTAGATGCATTAAAAAGCTGAGATCCTAAGCTTTAAAATGATATATAATTTGTGTTGTTCCATTCAGTGGTTGCTTAGTAATATATTTTTTTCTTTCCGAATGGGAATAAATCAAATAAAAAAATAAAAAAGCTATAGGCCGCCTATAGGCGGTTATAGGACATGACACAAATTAATACATTTTGGAGCCACTAGATGGCGCTCTTCTCACTTGAATTTTTTTTTTTTTTAGGCCTGCACTCTATTTTGATGTGAAATGTTGCATTTATTGAAAAATAAAATAAAATAAATAAAATAAAAATATATATATTAATTCTAATGGAAAAAATAGCTCATAAAAATTATATAATTAATGCAAAGTATCATAAAAAATTCTAAAAATTCTAAATAATAATCAGAAAACATTATAGAACAAAAATATATTTGATTGGTTATCCTGGGAAAAAGTAAAGTAAAATTTTAAGGCTTCGCCCGTTTTCGGGCGGGAGGAAGCTAAGTGTGACTATTTTACGAAAAAGCCCAGAGGGTTAAAAAAACAAGCTCTAAACTGCATTGGTGTAGCAATATTATAATAAAATAATATATTTTATTAGTTCTATTTAATTTCTTCATTATTAGATGTTAACTACTCTATTATATATGCATACACATACACACACACTCACCAGCCACTTTATTAGAGGACACTTGAGTGTTAGTGAACTGATGATCTGAGATGATTTGAGCTTTGTGACTGTGCATTATCCTGCTGGAAGTATCCATCAGGAATAATCGACAGATTAATGGATTATCGTAGTTGCAGCCCTAGATATTATGAATTATTATATTATTTAACTAGCCAACAATGATATTAGTGGATGCAGACAATAAATATTTATTGATTTGCAAGTTAGCAAACATAACACAGTAAACAAAGCATATACTTGCACGCTTTAAAATAAATCAAAATGATTTGTTCATTTTCTTTTGTTATAGGAGAAAAATCAAATGGCAGTAATGATTCAATGTGACACAATGTGTCTTTGCTTTCTTCTTTTCAGCTGCTCAATGTTTCTAGAAAGAAACTTTAAGTTTCTTTTCGCCCTTGGTGTCTGCAATTACAAAGACACAGGTTAAAAAACGAATTAATTTAATAATTTGAGCAGATATATTGTTTTATTTGGTCAGCTACTGGACATTTACCAGGCTAGAAAAAGAACAAGAAAAGTCAATGCAAGAATGGTATGTTCACTTTAAAGATGAATTTCAACACACAGATTCATTCATGAACCCAGTTCCTAACAGTGATGCTAGCCTTAACAAACACAACTACATACACACAAAGATGATTAATATATATATATATACACAGGGGCAGTATTTCAGATACTTGAAATACAAAATATTATTTTGTATTTTAAAGCCTTTGGAAAAAATCAAATGTAATTTGTATTTAAATACATTTAAGATGAGTATTTTTATATTTTCAAAATACATAAAATACTTTTTGCCAGTCAACCTCTTTATCAGGGTATTGATTTTGTGCATCAACTAGTTCAGACATTACTAGCTCAACATTGGATCAGCGATTTTTTTTTTTTTATATATAAATGTCATGATCAATTCTACTTGATGATTAAAGTTAAAATAGTGCATTATTCACTTCAGTTAACATGAAAGAATAAAAGAAAGAATAGTTGATTTTTATCATGTTAGGGGTGGGTGATATGACATTACATATCATAGCGATGATATAAAGTTTGAATTGATGAAACTTTTTCTAAATCGTTTACATAGATGGGCCTATTTGTGGAGTAAGTAAATATCCGTGCAGCTTTTAGTGGGCAGGAATAATTGGAACGTTGGAGTGGAAAAAGAAGCACTGATGAATGATACTCCAGAAAAATCTTCAGCTTTTAGTTTTATTGTACATAAAAAATAATAATCAAAAAGTAATAGACTACATTGTAACCAGAAATAAGTATATAAATGGCTGCTATTTTGCATACATTTATTTGTAATTGCCAGAAAGAAAGAAAGAAAGAAAGAAAGAAAGAAAGAAAGAAAGAAAGAAAGAAAGGGCAGAGGTGTGGTAGGAATGAAAAGTCAATAGGCCTGTAGTTTCTTCATTCCCTGCACTGGATGGCCAATTTCACATGTATTTTGTGTATTTTCAAAATACAAAATACTGTATTTGTATTTAAATACATATTTTCACATGTTTACATTTAAATGATCCCAAGCATTATATGTCAGTCCAGTAGATTAAAAATCAACACAACTGTTTCTGAAGCCTTGAAGCCTGAACGCACTTGCTGCAAGCTCTTCACAACTCTACAATTTGGTAAGTCTTAGTGATTTGTGGTACTTCTTGATTCATTATCATGGAGCAGCGTCGGTCACGAAGAATCAGGGCTCTTCCCACACGCCTGAGGGGATTGGTGGAGGAGGGCGTCTCTTCCAGTCCGGAACCTTGTGAGCTTCCACAGCTGGCAGCTGTAACGTTGGTCAGGTCAGATCACACTTACAGCTGCATCTCTGGCAAAGCTCGAAGACCCACGGGTTTGGAAGAACGCTACGTGAAGAACGCTGCTGTCCTTCCTGACATCCGTCCAGCCATCCGTCCAGCAGTCTCAGGCTCTTCAGTGGACGCGCGTCAGCAGGATGAGCCTGTCTCCATCCACGGCTACAGCGTAGAGGCCTACCAGGACATCTACCGCTCTGTGGTGGAGCCCATGCTGAAGACACGCAGTGGCCGGCAGCGTCCCTACAGCCTTAAACTTGGACGGAAGATCAAGCAGCGACTGTGGGAGGCTCTCAACCGCCCTTCACTGGAGGAGACGGAGCATCCTGATGGACGTGTCCGGATCACTGAGAGCTTCGCCACAACCAGCAGTGGCTTCGCTCCTCGAATCGACGTGGACATCAGTGAAGAGCCCCTGCCCGAGGAACCCCGAAGAAAGAAGCCCAGACACTGAGTCATCACTGTGTCACATGGAGCCCGGAGTATCACAGCGGGACCTGTATGTAAATACTGTATATAGTTACAGAGCAAGTTTATAGTTTTATGAGTAAGTTTTATTTTGTAGAGTAAATTTAGAGTTTTATGAGTAACGTCAAGTTTTATTTTCTAGAGGTGTTTTGCACATTGTTGTTGTGAGGTTGTCAGGATGTTTTTGGTGATTGTCAAAGCACTGATATGCTGCTCATAGGTTGTTCTAAGTGGTTTTTAGCGTTTTGCTACACGGTTGTTGGGATGTTTTGGATGGTTTCTTGTGTGTTGACATGCGTTTGCCAAGGTTTTTTGCGCGGTTGTTAGCGTGTTGCTGGACTAGACTGGTTTTTCATGCATTGCTATGTGGTTGTCAGGATGTTTAGAGTAGCCTAGTTGGTTGATATGCGGTTGCTTAGGTTAGGGAAGGTTAGGGTCTCTCACACGGTTTGCAGCTTGACGTGCTGTGAGGGCTTGTGTGCATCAGTGATGCTGAGAGCTACGCCACTGGTACTTCACAACTACTGCTAGGGTCACCCATAGTGGACAGGTCTCAGCTGAGATGCCAGACGAAGACAAACCACCTGATTCTGGACAGCAGAAGATCGACCTGATGTTCCTGGCAGAAGATCACTGTCTTGTTACAACGACAACAACATCAGCGGTACCGGAATGGAAGAAAATTCATGATTCAAGGAAAACTGATTATTTGTGGAAGTCATCAATGGATCAATGGAAGCAACCGATCGAACAGAACAAGGTAAAAAAGTTTAATATTAGCAAAGGCTGCATTCTTTCTTCAGCATTTTTGTAAAAGCATTCGGCCAATTAAATCAGAGGAATGCTAATATTATAATTTCTTACATTCTTGTATATGTATGATAAATATGAAATAATTCTCTTCTAAATTCAGGCACATGATCATATACAGGTAAGCAGAGAAAATGATTAAAATACAACAATCACTATTCACAGGTAAACACTATCACAGTAATCTGAACTTCATAAACAGACACTGTTCTTCTGTTTTGTCCTTGAAAAATAGCTTGATTGTAGCTCTACACCCTTGCCTCATTTAGTATACCGGTTCTATGAATATGCAAATTAACCAGCTCAGAGATCCACTCATTGACAATCACATTGATCTGATTGGTTACAAGGTAGTTTGTGTTTCACTGCAGTTTTAAGGGGAAAACACTCAGCAGTGTTGCTGACTTATGAATTTGCACATGGTTTGTCTTAAAGCATATTAAAAACACCACAGACATATAAATGTCAGGATGTACACTCGGATAACAAGGTTAGAAGGATTCAGAATAACTTTTAATGAAGCTTTCGTTGGACAGCAGGTAAATTCAGATGCACAAACAGATACTGTGAGAATAACATTGATGAATGATCGTCTTTTCTCTCGTAGATAACGGCAGGCTTGAATGTGGCATGAAACACAATCCGAGGAACACAGAGCATGGACACCAAGGAGAATGTGGGATCTCAGGACGAGTTAAAGAGGTAAGTATCACAAGTATCACAGGTAAGTATCACAAGGATGTACTGTGGAAACAGACTGGAACAGTTCAGGAACAATAGTCTGAAATGCACAGAGAGCAGGTTAGTGGGTCTTTCCTAGTTCAAGGTTCGACAGGGACTGGAGGTGAGGTGTGTTACTTTGTAGTGCTCAGTGATTGCTGGGATTGATGACAGGTGCAGGTGATTAGTATTCGGGTGAGTGTGATCTTTGTGTTATGGATGTGAATGAGCCTGGGGTGCGTTTCCCGAAAGCATCGTTAGCCAACTATGGTCGCAAGTTCCCTCGTTACCAATAGAGTTCAATGGACATTGCGATGAACTTGCGACCATAGTTGGCCAACGATGCTTTCGGGAAACGCACCCCTGACTGATTCCTGACAATAAACATTAAAAACTTGAATTTCACCACAGGGGGACTTTAAAAAGTCCACCGCAAGGATCCATTAGGCTTCTATTCAAAGGGTAGAAATACATGCAGAAATACTCATAAGATATTCTTATAAAAAGATGTGAAATAGTTTTTTGTGTGAATAGAATGCAACAGAAAACATTTAGCTTTAAATATTTAATTTTGATCTCATTCATACTTTTGAGAAATTGTTTTTTTTCTCCAGTCACCACTGTAGTAAATTAAAATAGCAATAATGGGAAATGGAAACAAATAATAATACAAATCAATATTGCACGAGTTCATGTTATCATAATACTGTACTTGAAACAATGAATCAGTCCTCCATTGGTCAAAGAGCTCAATCGTCAATCGCTGTTGTCACAGAAATGGACATTAGTTTTCTTTTCTCGTTGTTGTATTTCTGCTGACACATCCATAGATTTCCCACTCTCCTATTTAACTGAAGTGTCGTCTGCTGAGGGAGTCAAAGCTGAACAATAACAACAAACAACAGGTTTATGTGTTATTTTCATGATTCTAATTGGTTAAATTTAGATTTTTTTATTTTTATTTCTGTGGTGCCATGTACTTACCTATGCTTGCAGGGTCCACAATCTGGACTGAATGGCCTGTCCGTCCTCCAACAAGATCTGTGTGATGCCACCTTCAGCTCCGGCATTAGTCACCGAGGTCACACTCACCGGCTGGCTCATGCCGAGCAGGGTTGGGGGGGTCACACAGAGATATGCTTTCACCAGCACTGCCACTTGACTGGAGGAACTGGGACGGACTCAGCAGAACAGGCTGTGGAGGTGCAGGGCTGGACAGCTCTGGGGCTTCTGGTGGTGTAGGTTGGGCAGTGTCTTCAGCTGGACACAAGGCAGTCTGTATCTGGATGGCCTATCAGACAAGAGGAGAGCACTCTTAAAGGATAAGTTTGCCCACCAGGTTTGTCCCAGGCAACAGGGAACATTCTCACAAATGAAGCCAGGCAAGTTTTTATAAACAAACATTCTTCCATTAACGTTAATAGAACATTTGTTCAAAGTTATATGTTTTTAAATAATGTTCTCAAAACTTTAGCACAAAAACAATGAGGTTTTTTTTCTGAAATATTTTAGTTGGATGTTTATCTAACATTTTTTTAAATGTTACAACTTGAATGTTCAGAGAACATTCAAAAGTAACCTTCACATAATGTTTGCAAAATTATAAAATTGAATGTTCCCTTAACGCAGTGGTTCTCAATCCTGGTCCTGGGGACCCACAGCTCTGCACATTTTATATGTCTCCTTTATCTGACACACCCAGTTCAGTTCAGAGCTCTTTCCTAACGAGCTGATGATCTGAATCAGGTGTGTTAAATGAGGGAGACATACAAACTGTGCAGAGCTCTGGGTCCCCAGGACCAGGATTGAGAACCATTGCCTTAACGTTCGCATTTACCAACAAATGTTTTTAAAATGTTTAAAACTAGAGGTTTTGAAAGCCATGAAATAACGTTTTCATAAGTTAATGGGAACATTAACAAAAAGTTCAAAACAAAAATGTATAAAAAATGATTACATAATCAGGTTTTCAAGCATTTAATTTTAATGGATTTTTGTTTCTTCACTTATACTATCAGAACAGTTGATCACCCTGAAACTTTTTGCATTTATTCAGAAAAACTTGTATGCATTAATACATTGTATGCAAAATGTAAAATAAAATGTATGCAAAATGTATGCATAAAAAATGTATGCATTAATATATCATAAATGAATAGATCCATATAAATAATGATCATTTCAGGACAGGGTCACCTGGAGATGTGCAAAGATCTTGGGCTGCAGTGAGGTGAGAGAGCTGAAGAGCTGCACAGCCTCTGGAGAAAGAGTGTCACTCTCTTCCAAGAGTCCTTCCTTCTGAGGGGACACTGTCAATATAACAGCAGTACACTAGATTCTGTGGCAGGGTAAACAATGCTTATACTTGGACTACAGGTATGTGCTTTCTTTTTGAGGCAGGACCTTTCCTCTGCTCTCTAAATTGTATTGAATGATTCCAAGATTATTGTTTTAATAATGTATGTCAGATTTCAAACAATATCTCAACAGTATTTTACCATCCACAGTAGCAGGAGTCAGGGTCAAAGTCTCTGGAAGCAGGTTATTAGCCTCTGCTTTCCACTGCAACAACAACATCAAAAACATCAAAATAAATGCTTACTACAGAAAATGGTTGGCATATTTGTGCTCACCAATCTAATGCTTTACAAACATGTTTTCTGTATCTGAGGTAGCCGGTGGTCCCGCCGTCAGCTGAAGAGCTTTCTGAGCCTCATGGATGTGGTTCTTGATGTCATTGACAGTGGGAAAGTAACACAGACTGTGTCTCTCAGGCACTTCCTCTGACAAAGCAACGGTAAATATTTTTCCAGCAAATAAAACAAAGGAGATTTGAAACCATCTGAGTCATACCTGAGCTGCTTGCGGACAGTGTAAACTTGGTTATGACCTTGTGCTACCAACTCACAGATCTTCTCTGCCACGAGCGGGTGTAGTCGAGAGGGTAGGGACGCCCCATCCTCCATCGTGACGTCCTGCATGGCTTCACTGTCCAGCTCCTCTGTCTCTTCCTCTTCATCTTCATTTTGTTCTTCCTCTGCAAAGCAGATCTGCTCTGGAAGTGGAGGCAGGTTTGCAGTGTCCACGTCATGGTACAGGTGAGCTTTCTCTGTGGGGAGCTGGGTGTAATACCTGTCTTGGCTTTGTAGAGTATGTTTTAATTCGTTTCTTGCTCTGACCCTTTTTTAGGTTGAACGCCCTTCCTCCTTGGACCAAACTGGCTTTCCATCACAATGGCTCTGCTCCCTTAAAACCATATTAAAGATCAAGATAAAATGACTTTGTGTGCATATTGTAAAACCATTACATTATCTGCAACAACAGCATTCAATCAAGGCTTAAGAACAAGGCATGTCTGTCACGGTTGAGGAATTCATTGACGCTTCCTTGCGCTGTGTGTGTGTATTTGTGAATGAATGTGTGTGTGTGTGGGCGTGGTCGCTGATTATCCTCCGGGGGAATCAGCGACAGGTGTTGTGCATTACCACTGCCTATTTATACTCACCTTATGCGTCTTGTGTTTGTCAGATCGTTGTTTTGTGGATGTTGCCTGTTGTGTTCCTGTTTCTTCGGCTCCTCGTGTCTCCTGCTTTGTCTTCGTCTGGAAGTTCGCTGTTGCAGTTTATGTCTTCACTCTTCACCGACACTGGGTTCATCACTTCACGTCTGACCATCGGATCGAGTTGTCCACGCAAGCCTGCGCTGCCTTGCCATCATCATCATCATCGGAGATTACCATCGCACTGAGAAGGATCTTGTGATCTACACACCTCTCTTGTGAACTGCATCTGCGATCTTCCAACATTACTGAGAACTTTGTCTGCCTTCCTATTCACTCTGAGACTGGTGCTATACATTCTAATAAAGATCTGTTTTACTTGCTATTGTCCCCTCTATCCATTCGTTACATTGTCCAGCCTTGACATGCAACTTGCTATTACAAGCATTCTCATTCTAGAAACAATTTGACTGAACAAAAATCTGGACAAATTAGTAATAGAAGCTTGTTCACGCCATAGAATAAAAAATGGAATTAAAAAGGACTAGGGTAATTATCTTACAATTCTGACTTTTTTTCATGCAATTGTGAGTTTACATCTCGCAATTCTGACTTTTTTTCTCAGAACTGTGTGATATAAACTCGCAGTTGCGAAATATAATGTCAGAAATGTAAAATAAAAGTTAAAAAATCAATAAAAGTCAGACTTTTCTCAGAATTGCAAGTTTATATCTTGCAATTCTTTATTTTTCGTAATTGCAAGTTTATAACTGTGAGATAAAAAGTTGCAATTATCTCTTAAATTGTTTTATTCCATAATGATTTGGTCTAATTTTGTGAGCCAATATACCATAGCATTATTCAGATGTCCCCAAATTTACAGACATCGATTAAACGCCCCCACCCCCAGACTAATGAGCGAGCCGGAACGAGTGAGAGTTAACAGATGAAATAAGTGCAAAATTGTCTTTTACTAATACAACTGAACTATACTCCATAGTGATTCATTAATAAAACAAGCTCTAAACTGCATTGGTGTAGCAATATTATAATAAAATAATATATTTTATTAGTTCTATTTAATTTCTTCATTATTAGATGTTAACTACTCTATTATATATGCATACACATACACACACACTCACCAGACACTTTATTAGAGGACACTTGAGTGTTAGTGAACTGATGATCTGAGATGATTTGAGCTTTGTGACTGTGCATTATCCTGCTGGAAGTATCCATCAGGAATAATCGACAGATTAATGGATTATCGTAGTTGCAGCCCTAGATATTATGAATTATTATATTATTTAACTAGCCAACAATGATATTAGTGGATGCAGACAATAAATATTTATTGATTTGCAAGTTAGCAAACATAACACAGTAAACAAAGCATATACTTGCACGCTTTAAAATAAATCAAAATGATTTGTTCATTTTCTTTTGTTATAGGAGAAAAATCAAATGGCAGTAATGATTCAATGTGACACAATGTGTCTTTGCTTTCTTCTTTTCAGCTGCTCAATGTTTCTAGAAAGAAACTTTAAGTTTCTTTTCGCCCTTGGTGTCTGCAATTACAAAGACACAGGTTAAAAAACGAATTAATTTAATAATTTGAGCAGATATATTGTTTTATTTGGTCAGCTACTGGACATTTACCAGGCTAGAAAAAGAACAAGAAAAGTCAATGCAAGAATGGTATGTTCACTTTAAAGATGAATTTCAACACACAGATTCATTCATGAACCCAGTTCCTAACAGTGATGCTAGCCTTAACAAACACAACTACATACACACAAAGATGATTAATATATATATATATACACAGGGGCAGTATTTCAGATACTTGAAATACAAAATATTATTTTGTATTTTAAAGCCTTTGGAAAAAATCAAATGTAATTTGTATTTAAATACATTTAAGATGAGTATTTTTATATTTTCAAAATACATAAAATACTTTTTGCCAGTCAACCTCTTTATCAGGGTATTGATTTTGTGCATCAACTAGTTCAGACATTACTAGCTCAACATTGGATCAGCGATTTTTTTTTTTTTATATATAAATGTCATGATCAATTCTACTTGATGATTAAAGTTAAAATAGTGCATTATTCACTTCAGTTAACATGAAAGAATAAAAGAAAGAATAGTTGATTTTTATCATGTTAGGGGTGGGTGATATGACATTACATATCATAGCGATGATATAAAGTTTGAATTGATGAAACTTTTTCTAAATCGTTTACATAGATGGGCCTATTTGTGGAGTAAGTAAATATCCGTGCAGCTTTTAGTGGGCAGGAATAATTGGAACGTTGGAGTGGAAAAAGAAGCACTGATGAATGATACTCCAGAAAAATCTTCAGCTTTTAGTTTTATTGTACATAAAAAATAATAATCAAAAAGTAATAGACTACATTGTAACCAGAAATAAGTATATAAATGGCTGCTATTTTGCATACATTTATTTGTAATTGCCAGAAAGAAAGAAAGAAAGAAAGAAAGAAAGAAAGAAAGAAAGAAAGAAAGAAAGAAAGGGCAGAGGTGTGGTAGGAATGAAAAGTCAATAGGCCTGTAGTTTCTTCATTCCCTGCACTGGATGGCCAATTTCACATGTATTTTGTGTATTTTCAAAATACAAAATACTGTATTTGTATTTAAATACATATTTTCACATGTTTACATTTAAATGATCCCAAGCATTATATGTCAGTCCAGTAGATTAAAAATCAACACAACTGTTTCTGAAGCCTTGAAGCCTGAACGCACTTGCTGCAAGCTCTTCACAACTCTACAATTTGGTAAGTCTTAGTGATTTGTGGTACTTCTTGATTCATTATCATGGAGCAGCGTCGGTCACGAAGAATCAGGGCTCTTCCCACACGCCTGAGGGGATTGGTGGAGGAGGGCGTCTCTTCCAGTCCGGAACCTTGTGAGCTTCCACAGCTGGCAGCTGTAACGTTGGTCAGGTCAGATCACACTTACAGCTGCATCTCTGGCAAAGCTCGAAGACCCACGGGTTTGGAAGAACGCTACGTGAAGAACGCTGCTGTCCTTCCTGACATCCGTCCAGCCATCCGTCCAGCAGTCTCAGGCTCTTCAGTGGACGCGCGTCAGCAGGATGAGCCTGTCTCCATCCACGGCTACAGCGTAGAGGCCTACCAGGACATCTACCGCTCTGTGGTGGAGCCCATGCTGAAGACACGCAGTGGCCGGCAGCGTCCCTACAGCCTTAAACTTGGACGGAAGATCAAGCAGCGACTGTGGGAGGCTCTCAACCGCCCTTCACTGGAGGAGACGGAGCATCCTGATGGACGTGTCCGGATCACTGAGAGCTTCGCCACAACCAGCAGTGGCTTCGCTCCTCGAATCGACGTGGACATCAGTGAAGAGCCCCTGCCCGAGGAACCCCGAAGAAAGAAGCCCAGACACTGAGTCATCACTGTGTCACATGGAGCCCGGAGTATCACAGCGGGACCTGTATGTAAATACTGTATATAGTTACAGAGCAAGTTTATAGTTTTATGAGTAAGTTTTATTTTGTAGAGTAAATTTAGAGTTTTATGAGTAACGTCAAGTTTTATTTTCTAGAGGTGTTTTGCACATTGTTGTTGTGAGGTTGTCAGGATGTTTTTGGTGATTGTCAAAGCACTGATATGCTGCTCATAGGTTGTTCTAAGTGGTTTTTAGCGTTTTGCTACACGGTTGTTGGGATGTTTTGGATGGTTTCTTGTGTGTTGACATGCGTTTGCCAAGGTTTTTTGCGCGGTTGTTAGCGTGTTGCTGGACTAGACTGTTTTTTCATGCATTGCTATGTGGTTGTCAGGATGTTTAGAGTAGCCTAGTTGGTTGATATGCGGTTGCTTAGGTTAGGGAAGGTTAGGGTCCCTCACACGGTTTGCAGCTTGACGTGCTGTGAGGGCTTGTGTGCATCAGTGATGCTGAGAGCTACGCCACTGGTACTTCACAACTACTGCTAGGGTCACCCATAGTGGACAGGTCTCAGCTGAGATGCCAGACGAAGACAAACCACCTGATTCTGGACAGCAGAAGATCGACCTGATGTTCCTGGCAGAAGATCACTGTCTTGTTACAACGACAACAACATCAGCGGTACCGGAATGGAAGAAAATTCATGATTCAAGGAAAACTGATTATTTGTGGAAGTCATCAATGGATCAATGGAAGCAACCGATCGAACAGAACAAGGTAAAAAAGTTTAATATTAGCAAAGGCTGCATTCTTTCTTCAGCATTTTTGTAAAAGCATTCGGCCAATTAAATCAGAGGAATGCTAATATTATAATTTCTTACATTCTTGTATATGTATGATAAATATGAAATAATTCTCTTCTAAATTCAGGCACATGATCATATACAGGTAAGCAGAGAAAATGATTAAAATACAACAATCACTATTCACAGGTAAACACTATCACAGTAATCTGAACTTCATAAACAGACACTGTTCTTCTGTTTTGTCCTTGAAAAATAGCTTGATTGTAGCTCTACACCCTTGCCTCATTTAGTATACCGGTTCTATGAATATGCAAATTAACCAGCTCAGAGATCCACTCATTGACAATCACATTGATCTGATTGGTTACAAGGTAGTTTGTGTTTCACTGCAGTTTTAAGGGGAAAACACTCAGCAGTGTTGCTGACTTATGAATTTGCACATGGTTTGTCTTAAAGCATATTAAAAACACCACAGACATATAAATGTCAGGATGTACACTCGGATAACAAGGTTAGAAGGATTCAGAATAACTTTTAATGAAGCTTTCGTTGGACAGCAGGTAAATTCAGATGCACAAACAGATACTGTGAGAATAACATTGATGAATGATCGTCTTTTCTCTCGTAGATAACGGCAGGCTTGAATGTGGCATGAAACACAATCCAAGGAACACAGAGCATGGACACCAAGGAGAATGTGGGATCTCAGGACGAGTTAAAGAGGTAAGTATCACAAGTATCACAGGTAAGTATCACAAGGATGTACTGTGGAAACAGACTGGAACAGTTCAGGAACAATAGTCTGAAATGCACAGAGAGCAGGTTAGTGGGTCTTTCCTAGTTCAAGGTTCGACAGGGACTGGAGGTGAGGTGTGTTACTTTGTAGTGCTCAGTGATTGCTGGGATTGATGACAGGTGCAGGTGATTAGTATTCGGGTGAGTGTGATCTTTGTGTTGTGGATGTGAATGAGCCTGGGGTGCGTTTCCCGAAAGCATCGTTAGCCAACTATGGTCGCAAGTTCCCTCGTTACCAATAGAGTTCAATGGACATTGCGATGAACTTGCGACCATAGTTGGCCAACGATGCTTTCGGGAAACGCACCCCTGACTGATTCCTGACAATAAACATTAAAAACTTGAATTTCACCACAGGGGGACTTTAAAAAGTCCACCGCAAGGATCCATTAGGCTTCTATTCAAAGGGTAGAAATACATGCAGAAATACTCATAAGATATTCTTATAAAAAGATGTGAAATAGTTTTTTGTGTGAATAGAATGCAACAGAAAACATTTAGCTTTAAATATTTAATTTTGATCTCATTCATACTTTTGAGAAATTGTTTTTTTTCTCCAGTCACCACTGTAGTAAATTAAAATAGCAATAATGGGAAATGGAAACAAATAATAATACAAATCAATATTGCACGAGTTCATGTTATCATAATACTGTACTTGAAACAATGAATCAGTCCTCCATTGGTCAAAGAGCTCAATCGTCAATCGCTGTTGTCACAGAAATGGACATTAGTTTTCTTTTCTCGTTGTTGTATTTCTGCTGACACATCCATAGATTTCCCACTCTCCTATTTAACTGAAGTGTCGTCTGCTGAGGGAGTCAAAGCTGAACAATAACAACAAACAACAGGTTTATGTGTTATTTTCATGATTCTAATTGGTTAAATTTAGATTTTTTTATTTTTATTTCTGTGGTGCCATGTACTTACCTATGCTTGCAGGGTCCACAATCTGGACTGGAATGGCCTGTCCGTCCTCCAACAAGATCTGTGTGATGCCACCTTCAGCTCCGGCATTAGTCACCGAGGTCACACTCACCGGCTGGCTCATGCCGAGCAGGGTCGGGGGGGTCACACAGAGATATGCTTTCACCAGCACTGCCACTTGACTGGAGGAACTGGGACGGACTCAGCAGAACAGGCTGTGGAGGTGCAGGGCTGGACAGCTCTGGGGCTTCTGGTGGTGTAGGTTGGGCAGTGTCTTCAGCTGGACACAAGGCAGTCTGTATCTGGATGGCCTATCAGACAAGAGGAGAGCACTCTTAAAGGATAAGTTTGCCCACCAGGTTTGTCCCAGGCAACAGGGAACATTCTCACAAATGAAGCCAGGCAAGTTTTTATAAACAAACATTCTTCCATTAACGCTAATAGAACATTTGTTCAAAGTTATATGTTTTTAAATAATGTTCTCAAAACTTTAGCACAAAAACAATGAGGTTTTTTTTCTGAAATATTTTAGTTGGATGTTTATCTAACATTTTTTTAAATGTTACAACTTGAATGTTCAGAGAACATTCAAAAGTAACCTTCACATAATGTTTGCAAAATTATAAAATTGAATGTTCCCTTAACGCAGTGGTTCTCAATCCTGGTCCTGGGGACCCACAGCTCTGCACATTTTATATGTCTCCTTTATCTGACACACCCAGTTCAGTTCAGAGCTCTTTCCTAACGAGCTGATGATCTGAATCAGGTGTGTTAAATGAGGGAGACATACAAACTGTGCAGAGCTCTGGGTCCCCAGGACCAGGATTGAGAACCATTGCCTTAACGTTCGCATTTACCAACAAATGTTTTTAAAATGTTTAAAACTAGAGGTTTTGAAAGCCATGAAATAACGTTTTCATAAGTTAATGGGAACATTAACAAAAAGTTCAAAACAAAAATGTATAAAAAATGATTACATAATCAGGTTTTCAAGCATTTAATTTTAATGGATTTTTGTTTCTTCACTTATACTATCAGAACAGTTGATCACCCTGAAACTTTTTGCATTTATTCAGAAAAACTTGTATGCATTAATACATTGTATGCAAAATGTAAAATAAAATGTATGCAAAATGTATGCATAAAAAATGTATGCATTAATATATCATAAATGAATAGATCCATATAAATAATGATCATTTCAGGACAGGGTCACCTGGAGATGTGCAAAGATCTTGGGCTGCAGTGAGGTGAGAGAGCTGAAGAGCTGCACAGCCTCTGGAGAAAGAGTGTCACTCTCTTCCAAGAGTCCTTCCTTCTGAGGGGACACTGTCAATATAACAGCAGTACACTAGATTCTGTGGCAGGGTAAACAATGCTTATACTTGGACTACAGGTATGTGCTTTCTTTTTGAGGCAGGACCTTTCCTCTGCTCTCTAAATTGTATTGAATGATTCCAAGATTATTGTTTTAATAATGTATGTCAGATTTCAAACAATATCTCAACAGTATTTTACCATCCACAGTAGCAGGAGTCAGGGTCAAAGTCTCTGGAAGCAGGTTATTAGCCTCTGCTTTCCACTGCAACAACAACATCAAAAACATCCAAATAAATGCTTACTACAGAAAATGGTTGGCATATTTGTGCTCACCAATCTAATGCTTTACAAACATGTTTTCTGTATCTGAGGTAGCCGGTGGTCCCGCCGTCAGCTGAAGAGCTTTCTGAGCCTCATGGATGTGGTTCTTGATGTCATTGACAGTGGGAAAGTAACACAGACTGTGTCTCTCAGGCACTTCCTCTGACAAAGCAACGGTAAATATTTTTCCAGCAAATAAAACAAAGGAGATTTGAAACCATCTGAGTCATACCTGAGCTGCTTGCGGACAGTGTAAACTTGGTTATGACCTTGTGCTACCAACTCACAGATCTTCTCTGCCACGAGCGGGTGTAGTCGAGAGGGTAGGGACGCCCCATCCTCCATCGTGATGTCCTGCATGGCTTCACTGTCCAGCTCCTCTGTCTCTTCCTCTTCATCTTCATTTTGTTCTTCCTCTGCAAAGCAGATCTGCTCTGGAAGTGGAGGCAGGTTTGCAGTGTCCACGTCATGGTACAGGTGAGCTTTCTCTGTGGGGAGCTGGGTGTAATACCTGTCTTGGCTTTGTAGAGTATGTTTTAATTCGTTTCTTGCTCTGACCCTTTTTTAGGTTGAACACCCTTCCTCCTTGGACCAAACTGGCTTTCCATCACAATGGCTCTGCTCCCTTAAAACCATATTAAAGATCAAGATAAAATGACTTTGTGTGCATATTGTAAAACCATTACATTATCTGCAACAACAGCATTCAATCAAGGCTTAAGAACAAGGCATGTCTGTCACGGTTGAGGAATTCATTGACGCTTCCTTGCGCTGTGTGTGTGTATTTGTGAATGAATGTGTGTGTGTGTGGGCGTGGTCGCTGATTATCCTCCGGGGGAATCAGCGACAGGTGTTGTGCATTACCACTGCCTATTTATACTCACCTTATGCGTCTTGTGTTTGTCAGATCGTTGTTTTGTGGATGTTGCCTGTTGTGTTCCTGTTTCTTCGGCTCCTCGTGTCTCCTGCTTTGTCTTCGTCTGGAAGTTCGCTGTTGCAGTTTATGTCTTCACTCTTCACCGACACTGGGTTCATCACTTCACGTCTGACCATCGGATCGAGTTGTCCACGCAAGCCTGCGCTGCCTTGCCATCATCATCATCATCGGAGATTACCATCGCACTGAGAAGGATCTTGTGATCTACACACCTCTCTTGTGAACTGCATCTGCGATCTTCCAACATTACTGAGAACTTTGTCTGCCTTCCTATTCACTCTGAGACTGGTGCTATACATTCTAATAAAGATCTGTTTTACTTGCTATTGTCCCCTCTATCCATTCGTTACAATGTCCAGCCTTGACATGCAACTTGCTATTACAAGCATTCTCATTCTAGAAACAATTTGACTGAACAAAAATCTGGACAAATTAGTAATAGAAGCTTGTTCACGCCATAGAATAAAAAATGGAATTAAAAAGGACTAGGGTAATTATCTTACAATTCTGACTTTTTTTTCATGCAATTGTGAGTTTACATCTCGCAATTCTGACTTTTTTTCTCAGAACTGTGTGATATAAACTCGCAGTTGCGAAATATAATGTCAGAAATGTAAAATAAAAGTTAAAAAATCAATAAAAGTCAGACTTTTCTCAGAATTGCAAGTTTATATCTTGCAATTCTTTATTTTTCGTAATTGCAAGTTTATAACTGTGAGATAAAAAGTTGCAATTATCTCTTAAATTGTTTTATTCCATAATGATTTGGTCTAATTTTGTGAGCCAATATACCATAGCATTATTCAGATGTCCCCAAATTTACAGACATCGATTAAACGCCCCCACCCCCAGACTAATGAGCGAGCAGGAACGAGTGAGAGTTAACAGATGAAATAAGTGCAAAATTGTCTTTTACTAATACAACTGAACTATACTCCATAGTGATTCATTAATAAAACAAGCTCTAAACTGCATTGGTGTAGCAATATTATAATAAAATAATATATTTTATTAGTTCTATTTAATTTCTTCATTATTAGATGTTAACTACTCTATTATATATGCATACACATACACACACACTCACCAGCCACTTTATTAGAGGACACTTGAGTGTTAGTGAACTGATGATCTGAGATGATTTGAGCTTTGTGACTGTGCATTATCCTGCTGGAAGTATCCATCAGGAATAATCGACAGATTAATGGATTATCGTAGTTGCAGCCCTAGATATTATGAATTATTATATTATTTAACTAGCCAACAATGATATTAGTGGATGCAGACAATAAATATTTATTGATTTGCAAGTTAGCAAACATAACACAGTAAACAAAGCATATACTTGCACGCTTTAAAATAAATCAAAATGATTTGTTCATTTTCTTTTGTTATAGGAGAAAAATCAAATGGCAGTAATGATTGACGATCACTACATAAATCTAAGCGTAACCTACAATGTGTCTTTGCTTTCTTCTTTTCAGCTGCTCAATGTTTCTAGAAAGAAACTTTAAGTTTCTTTTCGCCCTTGGTGTCTGCAATTACAAAGACACAGGTTAAAAAACGAATTAATTTTATAATTTGAGCAGATATATTGTTTTATTTGGTCAGCTACTGGACATTTACCAGGCTAGAAAAAGAACAAGAAAAGTCAATGCAAGAATGGTATGTTCACTTTAAAGATGAATTTCAACACACAGATTCATTCATGAACCCAGTTCCTAACAGTGATGCTAGCCTTAACAAACACAACTACATACACACAAAGATGATTAATATATATATATATATATATATATATATATATATATATATATATATACATACACAGGGGCAGTATTTCAGATAGGCCTACTTGAAATACAAAATACTATTTTGTATTTTAAAGCCTTTGGAAAAAATCAAATGTAATTTGTATTTAAATACATTTAAGATGAGTATTTTTATATTTTCAAAATACATAAAATACTTTTTGCCAGTCAACCTCTTTATCAGGGTATTGATTTTGTGCATCAACTAGTTCAGACATTTACTAGCTCAACATTGGATCAGCGATTTTTTTTTTATATATATAAATGTCATGATCAATTCTACTTGATGATTAAAGTTAAAATAGTGCATAATTCACTTCAGTTAACATGAAAGAATAAAAGAAAGAATAGTTAATTTTTATCATGTTAGGGCTGGGTGATATGACACTACATATAGCGATGATATAAAGTTTGAATTGATGGAACTTTTTCTAAATCGTTTACATAGATGGGCCTATTTGTGGAGTAAGCAAATATCCGTGCAGCTTTTAGTGGGCAGGAATAATTGGAACGTTGGAGTGGAAAAAGAAGCACTGATGAATGATACTCCAGAAAAATCTTCAGCTTTTAGTTTTATTGTACATAAAAAATAATAATCAAAAAGTAATAGACTACATTGTAACCAGAAATAAGTATATAAATGGCTGCTATTTTACATTTATTTGTAATTGCCAGAAAGAAAGAAAGAAAGAAAGAAAGAAAGAAAGAAAGAAAGAAAGAAAGAAAGAAAGAAAGAAAGAAAGAAAGAAAGAAAGAAAGAAAGGGCAGAGGTGTGGTAGGAATGAAAAGTCAATAGGCCTGTAGTTTCTTCATTCCCTGCACTGGATGGCCAATTTCACATGTATTTTGTGTATTTTCAAAATACAAAATACTGTATTTGTATTTAAATACATATTTTCACATGTTTACATTTAAATGATCCCAAGCATTATATGTCAGTCCAGTAGATTAAAAATCAACACAACTGTTTCTGAAGCCTTGAAGCCTGAACGCACTTGCTGCAAGCTCTTCACAACTCTACAATTTGGTAAGTCTTAGTGATTTGTGGTAACGTTACTTCTTGATTCATTATCATGGAGCAGCGTCGGTCACGAAGAATCAGGGCTCTTCCCACACGCCTGAGGGGATTGGTGGAGGAGGGCGTCTCTTCCAGTCCGGAACCTTGTGAGCTTCCACAGCTGGCAGCTGTAACGTTGGTCAGGTCAGATCACACTTACAGCTGCATCTCTGGCAAAGCTCGAAGACCCACGGGTTTGGAAGAACGCTACGTGAAGAACGCTGCTGTCCTTCCTGACATCCGTCCAGCAGTCTCAGGCTCTTCAGTGGACGCGCGTCAGCAGGATGAGCCTGTCTCCATCCACGGCTACAGCGTAGAGGCCTACCAGGACATCTACCGCTCTGTGGTGGAGCCCATGATGAAGACACGCAGTGGCCGGCAGCGTCCCTACAGCCTTAAACTTGGACGGAAGATCAAGCAGCGACTGTGGGAGGCTCTCAACCGCCCTTCACTGGAGGAGACGGAGCATCCTGATGGACGTGTCCGGATCACTGAGAGCTTCGCCACAACCAGCAGTGGCTTCGCTCCTCGAATCGACGTGGACATCAGTGAAGAGCCCCTGCCCGAGGAACCCCGAAGAAAGAAGCCCAGACACTGAGTCATCACTGTGTCACATGGAGCCCGGAGTATCACAGCGGGACCTGTATGTAAATACTGTATATAGTTACAGAGCAAGTTTATAGTTTTATGAGTAAGTTTTATTTTGTAGAGTAAAATTAGAGTTTTATGAGTAACGTCAAGTTTTATTTTCTAGAGGTGTTTTGCACATTGTTGTTGTGAGGTTGTCAGGATGTTTTTGGTGATTGTCAAAGCACTGATATGCTGCTCATAGGTTGTTCTAAGTGGTTTTTAGCGTTTTGCTACACGGTTGTTGGGATGTTTTGGATGGTTTCTTGTGTGTTGACATGCGTTTGCCAAGGTTTTTTGCGCGGTTGTTAGCGTGTTGCTGGACTAGACTGGTTTTTCATGCATTGCTATGTGGTTGTCAGGATGTTTAGAGTAGCCTAGTTGGTTGATATGCGGTTGCTTAGGTTAGGGAAGGTTAGGGTCCCTCACACGGTTTGCAGCTTGACGTGCTGTGAGGGCTTGTGTGCATCAGTGATGCTGAGAGCTACGCCACTGGTACTTCACAACTACTGCTAGGGTCACCCATAGTGGACAGGTCTCAGCTGAGATGCCAGACGAAGACAAACCACCTGATTCTGGACAGCAGAAGATCGACCTGATGTTCCTGGCAGAAGATCACTGTCTTGTTACAACGACAACAACATCAGCGGTACCGGAATGGAAGAAAATTCATGATTCAAGGAAAACTGATTATTTGTGGAAGTCATCAATGGATCAATGGAAGCAACCGATCGAACAGAACAAGGTAAAAAAGTTTAATATTAGCAAAGGCTGCATTCTTTCTTCAGCATTTTTGTAAAAGCATTCGGCCAAATAAATCAGAGGAATGCTAATATTATCATTTCTTACATTCTTGTATATGTATGATAAATATGAAATAATTCTCTTCTAAATTCAGGCACATGATCATATACAGGTAAGCAGAGAAAATGATTAAAATACAACAATCACTATTCACAGGTAAACACTATCACAGTAATCTGAACTTCATAAACAGACACTGTTCTTCTGTTTTGTCCTTGAAAAATAGCTTGATTGTAACTCTACACCCTTGCCTCATTTAGTATACCAGTTCTATGAATATGCAAATTAAGCAGCTCAGAGATCCACTCATTGACAATCACGTTGATCTGATTGGTTACAAGGTAGTTTGTGTTTCACTGCAGTTTTAAGGGGAAAACACTCAGCAGTGTTGCTGACTTATGAATTTGCACATGGTTTGTCTTAAAGCATATTAAAAACACCACAGACATATAAATGTCAGGATGTACACTCGGATAACAAGGTTAGAAGGATTCAGAATAACTTTTAATGAAGCTTTCGTTGGACAGCAGGTAAATTCAGATGCACAAACAGATACTGTGAGAATAACATTGATGAATGATCGTCTTTTCTCTCGTAGATAACGGCAGGCTTGAATGTGGCATGAAACACAATCCGAGGAACGCAGAGCATGGACACCAAGGAGAATGTGGGATCTCAGGACGAGTTAAACAGGTAAGTATCACAAGTATCACAGGTAAGTATCACAAGGATGTACTGTGGAAACAGACTGGAACAGTTCAGGAACAATAGTCTGAAATGCACAGAGAGCAGGTTAGTGGGTCTTTCCTAGTTCAAGGTTCGACAGGGACTGGAGGTGAGGTGTGTTCCTTTGTAGTGCTCAGTGATTGCTGGGATTGATGACAGGTGCAGGTGATTAGTATTCGGGTGAGTGTGATCTTTGTGTTGTGGATGTGAATGAGCCTGACTGATTCCTGACAATAAACAACATTAAAAACTTGAATTTCACCACAGGGGGACTTTAAAAAGTCCACCGCAAGGATCCATTAGGCTTCTATTCAAAGGGTAGAAATACATGCAGAAATACTCATAAGATATTCTTATAAAAAGATGTGAAATAGTTTTTTGTGTGAATAGAATGCAACAGAAAACAATATTTAGCTTTAAATATTTAATTTTGATCTCATTCATACTTTTGAGAAATTGTTTTTTTTCTCCAGCCACCACTGTAATAAATTAAAATAGCAATAATGGGAAATGGAAACAAATAATAATACAAATCAATATTGCACGAGTTCATGTTATCATAATACTGTACTTGAAACAATGAATCAGTCCTCCATTGGTCAAAGAGCTCAATCGTCAATCGTTGTTGTCACAGAAATGGACATTAGTTTTCTTTTCTCGTTGTTGTATTTCTGCTGACACATCCATAGATTTCCCACTCTCCTATTTAACTGAAGTGTCGTCTGCTGAGGGAGTCAAAGCTGAACAATAACAACAAACAACAGGTTTATATGTTATTTTCATGATTCTAATTGGTTAAATTTAGATTTTTTTATTTTTATTTCTGTGGTGCCATGTACTTACCTATGCTTGCAGGGTCCACAATCTGGACTGGAATGGCCTGTCCGTCCTCCAACAAGATCTGTGTGATGCCACCTTCAGCTCCGGCATTAGTCACCGAGGTCACACTCACCGGCTGGCTCATGCCGAGCAGGGTTGGGGGGGTCACACAGAGATATGCTTTCACCAGCACTGCCCCTTGACTGGAGGAACTGGGACGGACTCAGCAGAACAGGCTGTGGAGGTGCAGGGCTGGACAGCTCTGGGGCTTCTGGTGGTGTAGGTTGGGCAGTGTCTTCAGCTGGACACAAGGCAGGCTGTATCTGGATGGCCTATCAGACAAGAGGAGAGCACTCTTAAAGGATAAGTTTGCCCACCAGGTTTGTCGAAGGCAACAGGGAACATTCTCACAAATGAAGCCAGGCAAGTTTTTATGAACAAACATTCTTCCATTAACGCTAATAGAACATTTGTTCAAAGTTATGTAAGGGTTAATGCCCTTCGAGGTGTCCATTGTCAGGTATTAATGGACGAAGGAGAGGCGTGAACCGTACGACGCACAGCGGAGGTCCATTAATACCTGACAATGGACACCTCGAAGGGCATTAACCCGCTTATACCATGGTCACTTGCCAAATAACACATTTTTAAAACATTAGTTTATATTTTAATTAGTTTTACAACCGAAATCTAAAGTTTTTACAAACAATAACTTGGTTTTTCTCTGGTTATGCCTGACGGTTTATTTAGCAACCGGAGATATTTATAGTTCGCTCAGCTCATAGAACCCTTCAGTTTACTGCCTGTTGCTATGGTTACTCACAGCTGATGTAGCCAGCACATTTATTTATTAATTTCGAACGATAAACAGTCAGTTTCACCAGAACTCCTTTACTAGGTGTCCTCTATCACTTTTTAATGGACACCCTGCAGCCAATCAGAATCGAGTATTCACCCAGACCATGGTATAAATGTTTTTAAATAATGTTCTCAAAACTTCAGAGAACATTCAAAAGTAACCACATAATGTTTGTAAAATTATAAAATTGAATCTTCCCTTAACGTTCGCATTAACCAACAAAAGTTTTTAAAATGTTTAAAACTAGAGGTGTTGAAAGCCATGAAATAACGTTTTCATAAGTTAATGGGAACATTAACAAAAATGTATAAAAAATTATTACATAATCAGATTTTCAAGCATTTCATTTTAATGGGCTTTTTGTTTCTTCAATTATACTATCAGAACAGTTGATCACCCTGAAACTTTTTACATTTATTCAGAAATGAAAAACTTACAAAATTAATGCATTAATTTAATAAATGAATAGATCCATATAAAAAATGATCATTTCAGGACAGGGTCACCTGGAGATGTGCAAAGATCTTGGGCTGCAGTGAGGTGAGAGAGCTGAAGAGCTGCACAGCCTCTGGAGAAAGAGTGTCACTCTCTTCCAAGAGTCCTTCCTTCTGAGGGGACACTGTCAATATAACAGCAGTACACTAGATTCTGTGGCAGGGTAAACAATGCTTATACTTGGACTACAGGTATGTGCTTTCTTTTTGAGGCAGGACCTTTCCTCTACTCTCTAAATTGTATTGAATGATTCCAAGATTATTGTTTTAATAATGTATGTCGGATTTCAAACAATATCTCAACAGTATTTTACCATCCACAGTAGCAGGAGTCAGGGTCAAAGTCTCTGGAAGCAGGTTATTAGCCTCTGCTTTCCACTGCAACAACAACATCAAAAACATCCAAATAAATGCTTACTACAGAAAATGGTTGGCATATTTGTGCTCACCAATCTAATGCTTTACAAACATGTTTTCTGTATCTGAGGTAGCCGGTGGTCCCGCCGTCAGCTGAAGTGCTTTCTGAGCCTCATGGATGTGGTTCTTGATGTCATTGACAGTGGGAATGTAACACAGACTGTGTCTCTCAGGCACTTCCTCTGACAAAGCAACGGTAAATATTTTTCCAGCAAATAAAACAAAGGAGATTTGAAACCATCTGAGTCATACCTGAGCTGCTTGCGGACAGTGTAAACTTGGTTATGACCTTGTGCTACCAACTCACAGATCTTCTCTGCCACGAGCGGGTGTAGTCGAGAGGGTAGGGACGCCCCATCCTCCATCGTGACGTCCTGCATGGCTTCACTGTCCAGCTCCTCTGTCTCTTCCTCTTCATCTTCATTTTGTTCTTCCTCTGCAAAGCAGATCTGCTCTGGAAGTGGAGGCAGGTTTGCAGTGTCCACGTCATGGTACAGGTGAGCTTTCTCTGTGGGGAGCTGGGTGTAATACCTGTCTTGGCTTTGTAGAGTATGTTTTAATTCGTTTCTTGCTCTGACCCTTTTTTAGGTTGAACACCCTTCCTCCGTGGACCAAACTGGCTTTCCATCACAATGGCTCTGCTCCCTTAAAACCATATTAAAGATCAAGATAAAATGACTTTGTGTGCATATCGTAAAACCATTACATTATCTGCAACAACAGCATTCAATCAAGGCTTAAGAACAAGGCATGTCCAGCCTTGACATGCAACTTGCTATTTTAAGCATTCTCATTCTAGAAACAATTTGATTGAACAAAAATCTGGACAAATTAGTATAGAAGCTTGTTTACGCCATAGAATAAAAAATTTAAAATGGAATTAAAAAGGACTAGGGTAATTATCTTACAATTCTGCCTTTTTTTCATGCAATTGTGAGTTTACATCTCGCAATTCTGACTTTTTTTTCTCAGAACTGTGTGATATAAACTCGCAGTTGCGAAATATAATGTCAGAAATGTAAAATAAAAGTTAAAAAATAAATAGAAGTCAGACTTTTCTCAGAATTGCACGTTTATATCTTGCAATTCTTTATTTTTCGTAATTGCAAGTTTATAACTGTGAGATAAAAAGTTGCAATTATCTCTTAAATTGTTTTATTGCATAATGATTTGGTCTGTAAAAAAAAACAAAAAAACAACTCAATTTATCCATTTTCTACTGGACAAACCTCACACCCACGCAGTCTTAGAGCTCAGTTTGGTGCCCCTGGTGGGAATGGCTTCACTGGGGGCTCAAATACATCAGGAGAACTGAAAGAAATGGCAGAACCGGACAGCAACCAATTTTCTTCATTATTCTTTTCATTTTCTGTTTATTTTATTAGTTCTATTTAATTTCTTCATTATTAGATGTTAACTACTCTATTATATATGCATACACATACACACACACTCACCAGCCACTTTATTAGAGGATACTTGAGTGTTAGTGAACTGATGATCTGAGATGATTTGAGCTTTGTGACTGTGCATTATCCTGCTGGAAGTATCCATCAGAAGACGGGTGCACTGTGGACATAAAGGGATGGACATGGTCAGCAACAATACCCAGGTAGGCTGTGGCATTTAAACAATGCTCACTTGGTACTAAGGGACCCAAAGTGTGCTAAGAAAATACCCTCACACCATTACATGCATTCAGAGATGCTCTTCTGCAGACCTTGGTTGTAACGAGTGGTATTTAAGTTGCTGTTGCCTTTCTGTCAGCTTGAACCAGTCTGGTCATTCTCCTCTGACCTCTGGCATTTTCACCCATAGAACTGCTCTATGCTGCTCACTGGATATACTGGATATTCTTACTTTTTCTGACCATTCTCTGTAAACCCTACAGATGGTTGTGTGTGAAAATCCCAGTAGATCAGTAGTTTCTGAATTACTCAGACCAGCCCGTCCGGCACCAACAACCACGACGCGTTCAAAGTTACTTAAATCACCTTTCTTCTCCATTCTGATGCTCATTTTGAACTTCACCAGATCGTGACCATGTCTACATGCCTAAATTCATTGAGTTGCTAGAGTTAGATA
Organism: Abramis brama; assembly: GCF_963993115.1. Taxonomy (NCBI): domain Eukaryota; kingdom Metazoa; phylum Chordata; class Actinopteri; order Cypriniformes; family Leuciscidae; genus Abramis; species Abramis brama. The sequence goes on from NC_139977.1 coordinate 12,343,773, forward strand.
TTAAGGGATACTTCACCGATTAGCATTAAGCTTTGTATCAGTAGAAACCCGGTAGTATTTTCGAAAGACCGTGCTTCCCTCCCTCATGTCCCCTTGAGACGAGAGATTTCTGTATTGTGTGTCTAGAAAAAAAAAACTCAGATGACGCAAAAATCTTAATTTTGCGTCATCTGAGACTTTGCTAGATCTGCATGTTTTCAACCCGCCAGGGAACCCCAGGGATCTCACGATAAAACGGCGTCTTTTCAGTTTTGAGTCAACTAGTAGCCTAGTTGTATCATTTCTTCCGATACTCACCTCTGTAACCGGTAGGCGTGGCTTGGGAGTGGCCTCGTAGGGCAGCGAAGCAAGTGCATTCTGGGAGTTGCTGTCTTTCATCCACATGAGCCAAAAATACATTTTCTGGCTTTTCTTTCTCTAGAAGGCACAAACTTATAAAATAATTTCACATTTCTCCTACATAAATGATCCAATTTAAATACACATTCATCTTTACAGCGGTGAAATATCCCTTTAACAAGCAGTTGAACAGGTGTACCTAATAAAGTGTCCAGTGAGTGTGTGTGTGTGTGTATATATAATTAGAAAAGCAATACTCAGTAATATATTTAATAATAAAAAACATAATTCATTACCAGATGAGTTTGCAACATCTGAGGGCCCCCTATAGACACAGATGGGACACCGTACAACTGTCCATTCTCCCCTTTCACGATCACCTGAAAAAATGCATCTGTCTTTGAGGTGGGGAAAAACTGTCATAACTATATCGTTCAAAATGACTTAATAGGTGGAATACATAAGGTCAAGCTCATATTTTAACATTTTGGTATATCTGGTACATGGGTAATACACATGTCTTCTAGTGTGAGTAATAGCCTGTAGTTTATGGTGATGGATCATAGTGCAATGTCCTTACCACCCGCTCATACTGAATAGGATCAAGTATAACTAAGTTGTCCACTTGTTCCGGGACTGTAGAGGGCTTCTGATTGGCTGCTACAGTTTCTGGGGCTGGAATGAATGACGGAAGCACTTGTGCATCTGCATTTTCTTTAGATTTTGAGTTTTTGCCAGGTTGCTGATACATCACAATACAAAAATAATAAATCATTTGATCACAAAACATTGACAGCTGATATTTTGCAATTATTCTTTGCAGTTCAGATTTATTTATTTATTGCTATTTAATATTTAATTATGCAAGCATTTTTGGTAAAAGTGTAAAAAAACAAAAGTGTCATAAAAATAATCACAAAAATAATCAAATTAACTTAAAAGAATAAAAAATTCTTCATGGAAAATATAATACATTTTTATGACATACGATTAGGGCTTTTGTGAGATTCACCCAACTTGTTTGTTTGTGTGTGGCCATTAAACATAGTATTTTAGTGAAGAGTGGGTTATACAAGGATTATTCACTGTACAGTATTTCTACTAGTCTACATTTCTCCTTACCAGTCCAGCTCGTGTGTCTGCAGACTGTAGATCCTCTCTCTTTTCAGACTGAAGAACATCTGTCACATCTCTCTCTTCCTCCTCCATTTATTCTATCAGACATACACAGCAGTCTAAATCAAGAGACCAAGCCAGAGATACACTACAATTATGCATGAATTGAGATGTTTTGCTATTGGGGTAATATTACTCAGCCCAGGCTTTATACAGGAAGCAACTTATTATAGTAATTGCAACAACTGTCCAATCAAATAACCACAGTCTGGTAATAACTGGTAGCCTACTAACCCTGGCCTGAACCTATAAACCTAACCTTATTTACCCAGTACTTTCTTAGGCAAGTACGCTGTAAATACACGTAAGTGCACGTACTGTATAATAAAGTGCAACCGAATGTTCATTTTTGGACGAACTATTCCTTTAAAACGCAACGCAGTAAAAAATAATCTAAACGCGACGCGACGGAAACGCTCAAAAACGTCGTTATGCAGCGAGTTTAGATTAAACGTTTAAATTAAGTTGGATTTAAACTAATACAAAGGCCAAAAGGGACTTATGCTACTTTTAGTTTTTCATTTGGCTGTAATAGCCTATTAGTTAGGCCTATAGCGCTTAATCTTACTATATCCTTATCTATATTAGACAGACAAATATTTGACATAAAAAACATGGAAGGAGGGAAAAAACAAGCGTAAATTTACATCATCAGCAAGCTTTAAAACATAATGGACGACAATGAGGTGATTTATTGCAACAGTATTAAGTTATAGTAGATATCAAATAATGTAATGTCTAACAAATATAAAATAGTAATAATTTGAGTGTTTGAAGCAGTTTAGTGCGCGAGTGCCACCTACAGGTGATTATTCGTGAGACTTGAATGTGCGGGTGCATATTATCAATATTATATTATGAAATATTATTACAATTTTAAATATAGGTTAATATAGCCTACTTTAAAATATAATTGATTCCCGTGATGCAAAGCTGAATTTTCAGCATCATTACTCCAGTCTTCAGTGTCACATGATCCTTCAGAAATCATTCAAATATTCTGATTTATTATCAATGTTGGAAACAGTTGTGCTGCTTAATATTATTTTATAACCTGGGATGCTTTTTTTTCAGGATTCTTTGATGAATAAAAAGTTAAAAAAGAACAGCATTTATTTAAAATAGAAATATTTTGTAGCAATAATATACACTACCGTTCAAAAAATTTGGGGTCAGTACTTTTTGAAAGAAATTAATTATTTTATTCAGCAAAGATGTTTTAAATTGATAAGGGATTTATATTTTTAGAAAAGATTTATATTTTGAATAAATTCACCAATGAATCCTGAAAAAAAGTAGCCTATCACCGTTTCCAAAAAAAATATTAAGTTGTTAACTGTAATAAAATCATCACATTAAATGATTTCTGAAGGATCATGTGACACTGAATCACAGAAATAAATTATAAATAGAAAAATAGAAAAGCATTAGGCTTGTTTTAAATTGTAATAATATTTCTGATTAGCCTACTTTTCTGTATTTTTGATCAAATAAATGCAGGCTTGATGAGTTTAAGAGACTTCTTTCAAAATCATTAAAAATAGTCATGTTACCAAACCTTTGACAGGTAACTTACTGTATAAGATATTTCGAAGAATATGGGTAACCAAACATTAACAGTTGATGGGCATCATTGACTTCCATAGTATTTTTTCCCCCATACTATGGAAGTCATTTGTAACCGTCAACTGTTTGGTTACCCTTCTTCAAAATATCTTATTTTGTGTTCAGCAGAAGTAAGAAGAAACTCATACAGGTTTGGAACAACATGAGGGTGAGTAAATGATGACAGAATTTTCATTTTTGGGTGAACTATCCCTTTAAGTGGTGAAAAATATAAAAGCAGAGTCTAAACACATTCGCGAATATTATATGACCGTCTGCTGATGATGAGAGTGCAAATATTGAGAAGGCAAAATTACGGATCTTTGGCTCATGAATATTAATTAAGTCACGAAGCTTCAAGAAGATTACGTAGAACGTCAGTGATTGATTAACATTCATAACTTTGTCGGATCCGTAGAGATGGTACTGGACAGTAGCAGCAGCCTCTGTATTCATCTGGAAACCCTCGCGGAGGACTCAGATTCGATTTCGGCCCTCGATCCAATTCCTCCCTTCTCTTCTTAGCAATCTATTGTCTAATCTCTACTGTATTTGTGAATACAAATATTCGTTATATTCGTAATATTCGTCAAGCCTACGCCATAGTAGAATCGGTGGAAGATAAGCGCCCTCTAGTGGCTAAGCCTCGGTGTTCAGAGTTGCGCATGCGCAGTGGAAACTCAAACGGTGTGTGTAATGGCTGCCTGATGGAGTAAGTGAATTTTAGATGCTTCTTCTCTTCTGCTTGTAATTTGACCGTAGCAAACGGAGCACGCCTAACAAGACGTCTGAGCTAAAATGGTTTATATTCACCCAGGGGCGCAGCCCAAGACGAAATCTAACCGCGTGAAGTGATTAAACAACATGTAAGTCTATTTATATTATAATTATCGTAGCATTTGTAAGGGGATAACGGACACAGTTCTGTAATGCTGTTAGCCGAGCAGATACTACTTATTAAATGCTACATACTAAACTCATTTACCTCAAAAAACGGTACTCGCTAATGTTTTAAGACTGAATCGGTTATATATAAAGTTGAACGAATCACTAGCATTAAGAATATATCCTTTAGTTAGCGCAAACTCGCTACAGCCAATGAAAGTCAATCATTATTGTTCAGGTTTACGTTTAAACACGTACTCGTCGTATTATCAGTGTAATATTTAGTTTATGTAAGGTTTATCTGTTCAGTGTTTCGCCAGCGTTTTTCTTTTTTTCTTTTTTGAACTGTGTGACTGTTGATGTGTCGGGGTTACTACAGTTCAAACACGTTTAACACGTCAGGCGTAACTATAACTAGTCCACGTGAGTTTAAAGATGCGAAATTCAACACTATTTTCTCTTTACAGCACAGTTATTTTACTATTGTTGACTAAAGCAGCATGTTATGTAAGTAGTGGATCTTCCATCCTGTGGTAACAATAAGAGAAGTAACGTTAGGTGTGTCGTTCCTTCCACTTACTGAAAGTACCTTGTATTACCATGGTTTCGTAAAGAACCGTGGTGTTCTCAATGTTGAAATTGTTTTTGTTGCTTATTATTATTATTATTATTATTTTATTTATTTTTGAAACAGTGATATATTTTTCAGAATTCTTTTATGAATTGAAATTTCAATGAACAGCATTTAGTTATTTGAAATAGAAATATTTTGTAAAATTATAAATGGCTTTGTTTTTTGATCATTTTAAAACGTCCTTTCTAAATAAACGTATTAATTTCTCTCTCTCTCTCTCTCTCTCTTTCTCTCTCTCTCTCTCTCTCTCTAACCCACACTTTTAAATGGTAGTTATTACAGTTTCCACACAAATATTAAGCAGCACAACTGTTTTCAGCATTGATAATAGAAAGAAATGTTTCTTGAGCATCAAATCGGCATATTAGAATGATTTCTGAAGGATCATGTGACACTAAAGACTGGAGTAATGATGCTGAAAATTCAGCTTTGACATCACCGGAATAAATTACATTTTTAAAACACATTAAAATAGGAAGCAGTTCTTTTAAATGGTAATAATCTTTACCAATATTACTGTTGATTGTATTTTTGATCAAATAAAAACAGCCTTGATGAGCATAAGAGACTGTTTTTACTCAGGTTTATGACCGTTTAGCTCTGAAATGCTTTATTTGCCTATCTTCTTGACTGAGTCGCTCTCATGATTTATGGCTTCAAAGCTATGTTTCTCTCTCAGTTGAAATCGAGGCCTGTTTGGTGCCCTGCTGGTCATGGCAATGAAGACCCGTGTGGAAGCGGTTCTGAACGTGGGTCTGCGGATCCCCAGCATCATGCTGCTAGAGGTCCTGTACCGATGGGACGTCGGCTCCTTCTTCCAGAAGATCCAGAGAAGCAGTCTCAACAATAACCCCCTCTTCCAGTACAAATATATAGCCCTGTACCTGCATTATGTCGGTATGTACAAAACACAACAAGCAACCTCTCCCTGTCTATACATCAAACACTGAATGACATTGAACTGTCAAATACAGGACTGACACGTGACTCTTAATTATGGGTAAAAACATGAATGATGACTCGGATGGTGCTGCCTCTTGTTATTACTATTCTAACTGATCTAACTTATGAATTTTACCTGGTATGTGATCAAATAGGCAACACAGTCAAAGATGGATCTGTCATGTCTAGACTTGGTGTGTGGGCAACCCATTATACCAATGCAGCAACGCCCTGGCGAGTTTCGAGTGTGTCTTTTCTTCATAAAATGTAAAAATGCAATTTTACAGTGTAGCTTCATGGCTAGTTTTCTGTTCATGGTAATAATACTGATGTTCCACACACATTAATGTCGTGTGTGTGTGTGTGGGCGTGCTTGTTTTCTTGGCTGTCTGCTCTCTGTTGAGGAAAAGCAGAGTGCTAGTGCAGTGTTTGTACTCTGGCTCGAGTCCTCTTTTAATGGGCCAGTGGAAACGCAGAGTCAGGAGTTGGGAAGATTTTTATGATGTGAACGGTCTTGGTTGTTAGTCATTCAAGCTGTAATTAAACTATCGATCTGCAAAAGCTGTAATTAAGCTCTATTCTGTGTCATGATGCCTGTTTTGTTTGTGTCAAAGAAAATGAGGAAAGAGAGAAAAGCGGAGGAGACACAAATGACATAGTTTTTTTTTTTTTTTCTTACTCTTTATAGATGGAATAAAGAGTGTAGCTATGCAGTAATGTTGTCAAAATGCTGTAATTCACCACAATACCTTGAAATATTTCGTTATTTCATTCAGAAAAATTGGCATCAAATTTAAACGGTTTTCTCAGGCCCGATAGCTCTGAGGGGGATTATGTAATTTAATACAGACCCTTTCCAAAAAATTAGAATATCATGGAAAAGTTTATTTATTTCCATAATTCCATTCAAAACGTTAAACTTCCATAGATTATAGATTCAGAGCCCACAACTTAAACGATTTCAAGTATTTAGTTGTTTATTTGTACATAATTTGGGATTCCAGCTCATAAAACCCACGAAAACAGGATTTCAAAATATTAGAATATTACATGAAATCACACAGTAATTACACAGTGATACCATGGTCATTAAACCAGGTTTTGGTTTTTTTTGCAGTGTGGGCAGGTGCAAATCCTGCTGGAAAATGAAGGAAGCATGAAGTGCTCTGGAAATGTCCTGGTAGACGGCTGCGTTGACTCTGGATTTAATAAAGCACAGTGGACCAAAGTCCTCTTTTCTGATGAGAGCAAATTTTGCATCTCATTTGGAAACCAAGGTCCCAGAGTCTGGAGGAAGAATGGAGAGGCACACAATCCAAGATGCTTGAAGTCCAGTGTGAAGTTTCCACAGTCTGTGTTGGTTTGGGGAGCCATGTCATCGGCTGGTGTTGGTCCACTGTGCTGTCCACTCAACGCAGCCGTCTACCAGGACATTTCCAGAGCACTTCATGCTTCCTTCAGCAGACAAGCTTTATGGAGATGCTGACTTCATTTTCCAGCAGGATTTGCACCTGCCCTCACTGCCAAAATAACCATGGTATCACTGTGTAATTACTGTGTGATTTCATGTAATATTCTAATTTTTTTAAATCCTGTTTTCGTTGGTTTTATGAGCTGGAATCCCAAATTATGTACAAATAAACAACTAAATACTTGAAATCGTTTAAGTTGTGGGCCCTGAATCTATAATCTATGGAAGTTTAACGTTTTGAATGGAATTATGGAAATAAATAAAAAATTTCATGATATTCAAATTTTTTGGAAAGGGTCTGTATATATAATAAAATGTAAAATTATAATTAGGGCTGCACAATACTGGGAAAATATGCGATGTTGTTGAGTATTGCGATAACGATATTTCTTGTGATATAACATTTCCCTAGAGAAATGCTATTTTTATTAAGTTTTTTTTAATCATTTATATATGTAAAGATCATACTAAAATAAACAAGTAGGCTAATAGCTATTCTTCTGATCTTCAGAAGAATATCTCAGTTTTTTCACAAGGAGTTAACGTTACACATGCAACACTTTGGTTGTCTGTGAGACTCTGTTATTGTTACTTGGCATTTCATTAGCAGTTTTGGTAGATTTGGGCTTACATTTTTTGAAGTCTTCATATAACTCCCTGAGGTTGCGTTCCAGATGACTGTGGAGATTAGTTTCCTCTGGACGTGGCCAAAATTTTTCACATATCGCGTTTTTTTTGCACGTGCAAATTCGTTATTTCAAATGCAGGCGCGCGCTCAATATGGAAGCACATTTTTCCAGGCCCGCCTATGCCGCGACGAGATGAGAACATCTCAACTTTTCAGAATTCCGCAAGCTCACGCAGGTCATGGTTGCATAGCAACGACAGACGCAAGCGCTTGTGGAAAGAAGGAGATAGCGGCGCGCCCGCGCTTTCCATGCGTTTTTAGACGCGATATGTGAACGGCCCCTTACACAGTACCTATATTTATGACACGTCTTCTCTATTGAAGCCAAAATATTGCCATATTTCAGACGTACAGATCTTTTTAGGCACAGGTTCTTCCCTGTTGTTATTTTCCTCGCTTGTCTCTACTCCCGCCATTAGTTTTTATTTTCACTCTCTGCTCTGAGCCACTAGGTTCCCCTTTGGGCCCGATCTAGCCAGTAGCATAATAGCACCTACTGGGGAGTAGGGATGGGACGGTATGAAAATTTTATATCACGATTATAGTGACCAAAATTATCGCGATTATCAATATTATCACGGTTTTGTTAAAACGAGATGAAAGTGTTCAAAAAGAGTTGATGATCACACTGAAGACATTTCAACAAGTTTTATATTTGAAAATCAACAAACAACAAATAAAACAAGCAGCTCTATGCACTTTTTAAAGTAAGATTATATTATGTGGCATTTCCTTCCTTATAATGACGGTCGTTCAATAGCAACGCATTATAACACCGCGCACATCCATTGTAACGGCCACCTAGTGTTAAGTAGTGTTCATGACATGAATGTTGATGTGCCTTTAAGATAACTTCTTCAATGGCGTACGGTATTGTATGCATGCTGTTTTTATGTGAGCGCGATCGCTCTACTGCTGACCGTTGTTTTATTATAATGTGTTTACTTCCACTTTGATTTGTAGCGTGTTTTAGAGTGTTTTCTTTTCCCTTTTAATATTCGCTCTTCGACATGTATGTGAAGAGTGTGCTTAACTGAGAGGAAACATCTATAAAAGTATCTGTATCTGGGCAGTATCCAAACTCTCTGACAGACGTTACACCATGTATCGCAACGGACGCGCTCTCGTTTCATTCAAATACAACTTGCCGTCTTGCGTCTCCGTTTTTAAATGTATTGAAAATTAAATTGAGTTGATTTATTGTTTACAGAGTTTGATAATATTGTTGTGATCATCTTGTCTGAACGATTGTTTTGTACGCTGAACATAATGGATTTATAAACAGGTAAGATTTTAATTTGGAAAAAAATTAAAAATCGGTGTAATAAGTGTATAATGAATATAAATTATTATCCCTTAAATGTCACTCTTAATAGTCTTGTTTGAACTTGTTTGTTCGTCTTTGGCTCAAAGCCACTTGCTGCGAACTTTTCTTTGCGGGAGCTTCACGTTTATTTCAAGTGATTGATATAAAATAGTTCAACTTAAAACACCATTTTATGCCCAATTATTTCCCAGACGTAGTTTTGGTATTGAGGTCAAAGTTAACTTGCCTTGCGTTCGCTATAGGCTACAACAGTGTAATGGTTCACACAAGACGACTCGGCAGATCTGAAGTGTTTCTATTGCAGCTACTTTTTCTTGTGCATGTTCTGCTGACAGGGTGACCATCCTCGATTAAGTTTCCCTCTGGACTTTTGTTAAAGACAAAATATGACCACACCTCAGAATTGGCTCTCTTAAAAGGCGGAAAAATCTCCCGAGCACGGTCACTGCCTTCCGCTGCAACAACATTGCGTCAGACTGTTGCTGGCTGAACAGGATCTAAAATCGCGATAATCAAACACGGTTTTAATGATAATTAAATTTGAAATGATATTACTAACCGTCAGTACATTTTATCGTGGTTTATAGTGAAACCGGTAATCGTCCCATCCCTACTGGGGAGGCGGGTATAAAGATAGTAAGGCCCCATTTGATTGGTCGAATTTGGATAAACATGCATGCATCACACAAATGCTTGGCACATAAAATAAATGCAATTTTGCGCACCTCTCTGCGATACGGATATCGCATATACTATTATCGTGATAACGATAATTTTTCGATATATTGTGCAGCCCTAATTATAATTATATCAATTTTAATACACCTGCACTGCAAAATCTTTTTTTATTTATTTCAGAAGTACATCAAATAATTTACACTACAGTACTAAAATGACAATAATTATGTCTTAATTTCTTCTCTCTCAAGAGTTAAACCTTTGAGCTTTTGTGTTAATTGTAAACATCAGGGAGACCTTTAGGTTTCTGTGACACCAGGTTTACAAATGCTTTTAATTACAAATATAGTGTATTTTTGTATTGTTTCACATGCTCATGTTGAGAGCAACAAGAATATTCACGTTTGGGTGAAAGTTGGCTCCTCAGTCTGGTTCAAAATAAGGCCGGCTGCTGAGAAAACACGCTCCGCCGAAACAGATGTTGCAGGGACACAAAGATAATGGTGTGCTAAGTGAAGTTTCTTACAGCGCTTTGGGTTTCTGTTCTTAAAGCAGTCTCCCTTGACGAAACTTAGAAGTTTTCTCATGCATGCATCTTTAAATTAAACTCTGTGATCATGTATATCGGCTTTTATATCGGCCACCCTGATCTGTAAAATTTTGGCATCATCCATTAAAAAAAAATCAATATCGGTCCGCCACTACTTAGTTAGCTAGAAAAACAACATTGGGGAGCAGCATTTCGCATTATATCACATATTAATTTGATTTTTACCTATTAATGATGTCTTATTTAATGTTGAATAAATCTGTCATGAAAAAAAAAAGTTATGAGCCACTGTTTAAATGGTTTAATTTGAGCAGAATTAATTTTTAATATTACATTTTAATTTTATATATTGTAAAATTAAATTAATAAATTAAATTGAATTTTTTTTTTTTTTAACAGAATTAAATTTTAATTTTTAATTTGGTTTAAAATGAGCAGAAACATATTATACACTCGATCATGTTGTCGCAGGCGTCATGTCCAGCAGCGGTTTGATCTTTAATGAAATGAATGAATTGTTGAACGCTTAGTAGTACATTCTGGTGTCTGATTTTATCCAGCTGCCTGTAGACTTTGCATTGCAAATACAGTTTTAACTACTCCATTTATCCAGAACCCTATCTCTGAGTGTGCAAACTGCCAAAAATCCAGTGACAAGGATGCGAATTCCTATAAGAAGTAATTCTCTAATTAAAAATAAATGCCTCTTAAGCACTTATTTTCTAAGCTGCCTGGAAGTAACGAGGCGTGCAGTGAGTTTATCGAGCTTATGTCAAAGGCCTGCTCTGTGTTAGTTTATCGTTCTTCAGCATTGTTAGTTAAGTGGAAACTTTGAAGGTTTTTCACACTGAAGGTGTCAAATGCGATCATGCATTTTAACGTGACTACTATCGACACGATGCCACACTTCCACCACCTGATACAGTATGATACAGAATGTTTGCTTAAAACCAACAGCACAGTGTCTCTGTGACCTCCAGCTAAACGCTGTCAGTATGATCCAGTTCTACAGATAACATATATGGCTTAAACATTTGCACACATCTCTACCACACCTTTCTCTCCTCACTGTCCGTCTTTTTGTATAGCCTGTGTTGGACACTTGATCCAGCCGAGCAGGTTTCAGTGATGCTGATTTGTGCCTCGTAGACTCGACGCACAGGACGTAACACTGAATAACCACAGAAACTAAAGAGGCGTGCATTCATCCTTTGGCAAATATTGGTGTGTTTTGCCTTTAAACCTATTGTAAAGTATTCAATGTGTAAAGTATTTCTTTTTTATTTTATGCAAATAATGTTAACTTTTTAATTTATATATAATATTTTATGATGACATTTCATTATTATTATTATAATAATTATAACATTTTGGTTAGTCTGATTTATAATTGGCTACCCAAAAACGGAGAATTGCTATGCTTAGTTTTTCAATTGCGAATTCATACCCAAGTAAACAATTGCATAATCATTCTGTGGTGGGTGAAGTCAATATAGAGAGAACAGCTGCTTCCAACACACACACCTATAAACTAATGTCGCAGAGCTAGACTAGCTTTCTCACGCTGCACTTTGTGGAATGATTTAAGCATCAGCAAATGCTTCATAGATGATCCCTTGCAAGCTAGATGCTCACCCAGCTGTCCAATGCAGTATATTAGATTTCAGCCTGTTTGAATCGGCTGGATTCTCTCTGCATATTTGGTGCAGCGGAGATACACAACCACAAGAAGGACGATTGTTTGCTAGCCAGACACAAATTAGGTTTTGCTTTATGGTAGAATTTTTCCCTGAGCTGTTCATTCAGTTAAAGATATTTGCGGAGTGTTGGCCAGTATTGGAGATGAACCGTCGTGGTGTGTGATATAACTTCCTGTTGGCCTGAACAGTCTTTCATGTTTAGTGTGGCTTACAGATACTGCTGACACTGTTAAACAGGCAGGGTTGAAGATGTTACTACTGCGATAAAGATCTCACCACCGCCAGTGTCATCGACCCATTACTTGACCCGAATGTTTATTCCTGATTTATAGCTATAGGCTTTTTTCTGTGAGTTGAACACTGCCGTTTAATCCCATGGGATTTAAATTAAATCAATAGCTTTTCTTTTGCTGTAACAGTATCCTTAAGCAGTTTCAGTCAGCATTGTAAGTAAAAACCAGAGCTGTATCCCACTGTTTTAGGTATTCTGTTTCATAATCACCAGCGTTAGCAAGTTAATTTGGTTAATATCTCATAACACAGATGTAGTCTTGTATTGTAATATAGCAAATGCTCACATTGAACAATACTTTTACAAAATGTAAGGTCATACAACTGTCCTAATATAATAATGAAGCAAAAAAAAAAAAAAGAATGAAAAAGAAAATCTTAAGTAGTTTGGCATAATCTTTAGTATTAAGATATTAAGAAGAAGTTGGGAAGTTTTGTTAAATTATTTGTCTTTCATCTACCAAATCAAAGTCATGTGGTGAGACCAACATGAAGCGGGAAAACGATACAATAAGAACTGAAGGCTCCTGTAAAAACCTGTAAAACCCAGGTTGTGTCGTGGTGCAAATTCACAAAACAATGCTATTTATGGATTCATGCTATTTGTAAAAAATCAAGGTAAAAGTGTTTAAAACTTTTGAGAATGAGTGAGGTGCGTACACTCACATGTATTAAATGTGTAAGGAAAATGAACACACACAATACTTTTTTACATGATGGTCACACCACATTTTAGTCATTAAAGGCACAATATTGTACGATTTTTAGATTAAAATATCCAAAACCACTAGAATAATTTTGTTGACTTGTGCACTTACATTATCCCAATCGTTTCCAACAATGTTTAAATCCGGAGAAATCAGCAGTTTTAACCAGGACATGGACCATGTCATTGCATCACCTGTCAATGACCTCATATTTAAAAATTAATTGCATGTCATTTAGCAACACGAGTCATCCAGTTTTTATTTGTTTTTCTGATATGGATCTAGTTTACTGCAGTGTGCAATAAGTGTCTCGTACCAGCCACCGAGTGAACGCACAAAGTTATAACACAACTTTCAACACACTCAAATGTATTTAGTATGATTGCTTTAACCATGTAAAACAGCGATGCGTTACCCCACATACGCAACGAAAAGAGTGGAAGTGGCCAATGGCAGCATAAGCATAACTCGAGACCGGTGTGTATCGCAGGTATTTCACATTAGCAACTCCAAGGGCTCTCGGCCCGCCCTGCTTCATACCACGGTAACGTTAGTAAAACTTTAAAGGGATACTTCAGGATTTAGCATTAAGCTTTGTATTAGTAGAAAACCTGTAGTATTTTCGAATTACCGTGATTTCCACCCTCATATCCCCCTGAGACGAGAGATTTATATATTTTTTGTCTGGAAAAAATCCTCTGACGCAAAAATCGTCATTTTGCGTCATCGGAGGATTTTCTGGCCAGAAGCAAAAGACTACAGCCAGTTGGAGGAGCTGTTCCGCATGTTTTCAACCCGCCCATAGAGGGTGGGATCTCACTCACAGAATGTACACACAGTGTCAGCCGTCTTTCTTTGGAAGCTAAGCTAACAGGCTCTTGTTCTGTGGAGAAAGCTGAGTAGTAGGAGAAAGCTGAGTAGTAGGAGAAAGCTGAGTAGTAGGAGAAAGCTGAGTAGTAGGAGAAAGCTGAGTAGTAGGAGAAAGCTGAGTAGTAGGAGAAAGCTGAGTAGTAGGAGAAAGCTGAGTAGTAGGAGAAAGCTGAGTAGTAGGAGAAAGCTGAGTAGTAGGGGTTACCATCCTCCTTTTCCCGGACTTGTCCGGCAGGCGAGATCGTTCAAAATGTCCAGGATTCAGCTTTTGCGTTCTGCAGTCGCCATTCATTGTTTACATGCACACCTTTTGTTTCAATCGAACTGAATTCATTCCGATTGGTGAATCTGAATGTAGTGTTTACATGAACGCTAAACAAGTGATCGGTTGATGTGCGTTTTACCATTGCTAAGAAAATTCTCAGTAAAGACGCCACCGGCCTCGCGCCGTTCTCCCGCGGCCCTCAGCCTCGTCCAGCTCGCCACAGTAAACATGATGAATGGCGACTGTAGAACGCAAAAGCCGAATCCCGGACATTTTGGGCGATCTCGAAATCATGGGCAAACTCGTCACGGAGACTCACTAGTAGCCTAGCCTTGTTGTTTTCAACTGCGCTCTCTTACCAGTAGGCGCGGCTTGGGAGTGGCCTCCTAGGGCAGCGAAGCAAGTGCATTCTGGGAGTTGTTGTCTTTCATCCACATAAGCCAAAAATACATTTTCTGGCTTTTCTTAGTCTAGAAAGCTCCAAATTCAAAAATTTCTTCACATTTCTTCTACATAAATGACCTATTTTAAATACACATTCATCTTTTCAGAGGTGAAGTATCCCTTTAATACATTCGCTTTCTTTCGGATTCCTTTCAATCGGCTGTGGAGGTGAAGACGACAACTCCCATGAATCCACTCTCATTCACGGCCTCAAGCTATACACCTTTGTTTTGGATAAGCGACCTCTAGCGGCGAAAATTACATTTTGTGCCTTTAAATAAACCCTTTTTTAAAAATGTTCTAAAAGTTTTGCAAAACCATATGAAACCAACATGAGTGCAAAGAGTGTGTTTCTAACTTGTCATATATTATTTAACTTTTTGCATTTTTAAAGATTTTTTTCTTTATTGTGGATGCTCTTATTTGTCACTGACTCTAATGAATAATTTAAAATCAAACTAACTTTATTTTTGTGTTTTATTTTATTTAAGGCATAAAAATGGCATAAGCACTTTTTTTGTATTTTTTTTTTTATATGATATGTAATTCAATACATATCTTTGTATAATTATTGGTGTCAGTAATTGAGATTCCCTTTTGTTCAGGTTACATCCTCAGCCTGGTGTTGTTGACTTTACCCCGGCAGCACCTGGTGCAGCTCTACCTCTACGTGCTCACAGCTCTTCTGCTCTTCGCTGGACACCAGCTTTCTAGGTCTGTGCTCACAGCGGTCTTCTGCATGACTGTATACTAAGATGTGGAGAGGAAATGACACATTGCTTTTAAATTTAGTTGCAATGTCACTGAGAACCAGTAAAACAGATTAATGCAACTGTTTAGTATGTCTCATGATGTCTGGTGTTCCTGCAGGGATTACGTGCGCGCAGAGCTGGAATCCGGTTTCGAGGGTCCCCTCTACTTGGAGCCCCTGTCTATGAACCGCTTTACCACAGCGCTCATCGGTACATACCTTCAACTCCGAAACTACTCCATTTTGTTCTCTTCTTCACTGCCGTGTTTGTTCCTGAAGCGTTATTAGGGACGAGTACAACTGGTGTTGTATTACTTAACTTCGGGTCCCACCCCTGCTGTTAAAGAAACCTGACTGCTGAACTATAGCACAGAGTCTAAAAGAGAAGAAACTAGATCTCAGTGTGCTCAATTTGCTAATGAATAGAGGGCCTGTGAAATGCTTCCAGTTTTACTAATGAGGCGTTTAGAAATGGAATGGCATGCAACCAAACCTTTCCACGAAAAACTGCCTTAAATACACTTATAAGGGATTTCACTGCTTTAAAGGAAGTGAAACTTCATCTCAACGTGGTAAAACCCAGTACAATGTTGCCAGATCAGCTTTTATTAACATGGGTTCTAGAGGAGGCATATACAGATTAAAAGATGAGTAAGCTCAAATTGGAGCAGCACTGAGAACAGAACAGAAATAGCCAAATGTGTTTCTGTTCAGTTCTTCATCTGGGAGTGTTTTTCAGACTTCTAGGAAGTAATGGACGTCACAAAAACAGTGCTTCTGTAACGCTGCAGGAGCTTCGGTTTATGGAGCTGGTTTCAGCTACAGCAAAACAAACCGTTATACAGGGTTCCTGCAAATTACTATTTAAAATTCCCTGAAAACCTGGGAAAAAATTGTGATTTTTAGGCTCGGGAAATTGGAATTTCTATAATATGATTAAATGGATTAGGAAGCTAAAATAGATTGTAAGTTTTAAAATGTTTTATCAGTAGAAATATATATATATATAATATAATATAAATACATACACACACACACACACACACACACACATACATATACACAGATATATATATATATATACACACACACACATACATGCACATACATGCGCATATATACATACACACACTTTTTTTTATGTTTGGGCAAGACAGAAATAGTCATAAACGTAATGGAAAGTAACATAAATTTATATAATGGTTATGAAATATTCTAAAGCTGTAAAATATTACAACTGGTTGAAAGGATTGCAGAAAATACTTTTTAAAAAATCCTGGGAAAAGTCTTGTTGAAAAGATTGGGAGCGGAAGTCATGTTTATACAGATATTTACTTCTGTAAGAAGTATCCAAATATTAATCCTGTAAAAAAAATCTGTATTATATAGAAGTTTTAATATGTTCAGCACAGTTCACAAACACAGCTGCACTGCAGGATAGTTTCCACATTTCACTTGAAATGAAGCACAGTTTGAATGGAAAAACTTCATAGATGAAATCTGTAATCTTTGCTGGCCCAGCTAAATGAAGATCAGAGATAAAACAACTATTGGTTTTGGCCCTCATGATTAGTCATGTCAGTGGCACCACTGAACACAGAGCACACATATTACTCCCCTTTGGCAACAACATCGCAAGAGAAACTCTTGGTAACGCCATTTGTAAATCAAGTCTTTTGTGTGAATCGACTGCGTTACAGTGACTATTTGCGATGTAGCAAAGTAGCACAAAAAGATTCATTCAAGTCAAATTAAGTCTTTTATTTGCCATGTCAACACAGCAAAGCCAATTACATTGGAGGGACATTGAAAGCAGCATTTTAAAGAAAGCATTGAGGTGTGTTAGTGTGATTTTTCTCTGTACGTTTGTGTTTGTTCAGTAAGACAATCCTCTCCCTCAGGTCAGGTTGTGGTGTGTACGCTGTGTTCCTGCGTCATGCAGACCAAACAGATCTGGCTGTTTTCTGCACACCTGCTCCCCCTAGTGGCTAGACTGTGCCTCGTGCCCCTGGAGACCATCGTCTTCATCAACCGCTTTGCTATGATCTTCACCGGTCTGGAGGTGCTCTACTTCATCGCCGCCAACCTGCTGGTGCCCTACAATCTGGCCAAAACTGCCTACAGAGAGCTGGTACAGGTACGACTGCGGGATTTTTCTCATGTGATCCTATACTAAGAAACTCTGCATGTGATTGAGAAAAAGCATTGTGTTCAAAACTTTGAAAATAATTGTGCTAAAAATAGGTTTTCCACACAGCAGGTGAAAATCGTTTTGTCAAATCAAATTTGTATGGAAATATTATAGAAAAAAATACACAATGGTGTTCAAATTACTTCTTTTTTTTTTTTTTTTTGAAAAAAAGTCTTATGTTTACTAAAGCTGCATTTTGATCATAAATGCAGGAAAAAATTTTATTGTAAAATTTAGGAACAATTTTCCAGTCCTGCAAAACATGGAAAATTAGATAAAGTATCAGTTGTCCTGAAATTCTTTCTTTGTTAAAAAATGCTCGTTTATTGAACAAACAGTTTATAATTAGTCCGAAACGCTATTAGCAGAAAGCGATATGTTCTGAACCGCTGAGTTTTGTCCCGTGAGAGAAGTATTTTGAGACGTAGTGATGCTTTGTGTTTGCGGTTCACACTTGCAGGCGCTAAGAATTAAGTGATTGAATGTTTGCAGCGAATGTAGGTATCTAAACTTATTAATATTTATTCTTGCAAACTAATAATTTTGATTCAGCATATGTAAGGGCTCGGCACGGTAAACTACAGCATGCGTGACAGCATTAACCCAGGACAGGGTAGCAAATCAATATGTAAAGTCTTATTATTTAGTTTCATGTTGAACGTTGAAACTTCTTGCATCCTCATGACAAATTGTTTTCCTTTCACATAATCCTTTCACGATCCAAGTCCCCCTAGTTTTTAGTTCTGAGCGATATTGGAAGTCAAAATGAGTCGCATGATTACAAATGTGATATTGATTTTCTGCAACAGTTCACTAAAGTCTAAAATGTTCACATTTTGTCTAAAATGACTTGCATTTTAGACAAAATATTGTTTATTTCCCCAACAAAAACAAGGCCAGAGCAGAATGTTTCTTAGCAACACAGTGGGGTTTTGTTTCTGAATGAATCTACGTTTTTGATCGAATCGTTTGCGAAAGTGATTTAATGAACTATTCATACCCGTTCATACATGCCTTCATTTGCTTGCTTCGTAAATTAATAAACGGTTTGAATGAATCATTGGAATGAATGACTCCAATGACTCACTTTTTAAGAGTTTTTTGCTGCCACCTACTGGTGGTACTTTTAAAAGTATTACTATTCAATATTGTAATTATTATAAAACATTTAACTTATAGCATTATTTATGCAATTGTGATATCTTGTTTGTTTATATTATAATAATTCATTAGATTATTACTTGTGATTGTTTGAATCATTTTATTAAATAGTTTATAATATAATATGAATGCGCTATAACATAATTTAAGATTAATATAGAAAGCGTGCTTTCCAAAACAGAAAAGACAGTGAATACCGTCTGAATAACTTCAACAATATTTAGTCAATTGCTTTCTTTCTCAACTGTTTATGTTCACTTGTGACACAACCGAATGTTTTCGACGATTCTCGCCAAGATGGCATGTATTTCGACATTGTCCTTTCAAAGGCGAGATGAAGTGAAAATGTTTTATTTGGTTAAAGATGAGCCATGAATTATTAAATTGAAATATTTTCCCAAAATGGAAGCTGTAGCTGTGGGGAAAAGTGTGCAGGTGCTCTGGAGTATGTGCCAGTGAAACTAGTAATGATTGGAGCTTTGCTTCAAAATACTATTAAAAATGTTGAAAATTATTTTGATTCATTCAAACATTCTGAATATTAAATATTTTAAATATATTAAATATTTTTGTTTTATGAAAATGTGGAGCAAAATAAGGCGTTACAGTGTAATTATGCATTTTTATTTGAAATGTAAATTGTTGACTTATTTCATCCTGCCCACCAATCATTGAACGCTTGGTTTCCTGTGTTCTGTAGGTGGTGGAGGTGTATGGTCTGCTGGCTCTGGGCATGTCTCTGTGGAATCAGCTGGTTCTGCCTGTTCTCTTCATGTGCTTCTGGCTGGTGCTCTTCGCACTGCAGATATACACCTACTTCAGCACACGGGACCAGCCGCCCTCCCGAGAGAGGCTGCTCTTCCTGTTCCTCACCAGGTTTGACTGCTGCACCTCTGCACCATGTACTTCACCTTCTTGATTTACACGTACACACTGTAAAGTTTCAGGAGTGACACCCTCATTTTAAAATGGGAATGTGTCCCCTAAATAATAGTTCTGTGTGTGTAGTGAACACGACTCAATCCCCAAATCATGATGATTGACACAGTGGTAACCATAGCAACGTTCTGCCATCTCACGTGTTTGGTATTCACTATTTTTGACCAAATTCATATTACAGCGACAAAAGACTCGTTCTTCAAATTTAAAGGAATAGTTCATCCAAAAATGAAAGTTCTGTCATTAATTACTCACCCTCTTGTCGTTCCAAACCCGTAAGACTTTTGTTCATCTTCGGAACACAAATGAAGATCATTTGGATGAAATCTGAGAGCTTTCTGTCTCTCCATTGACAGCTACACAACTGACACTTCAAAAAGTTCATAAAGAGATTGTAAAACTAATTCATATGAATTGAGCGGTTTAGTCCAAATTTTCTGAAGAGACTCGATTGCTTTATATGATGAACAGATTGTATTTAGGCTTTTATTCACATATAAACATTCATCAAGTCACTCATCAGTTGTGGTAAACGGAAGCTCAAGCATTTTCGCTTGACGTGCGAGAACCAATGAGGTTCATTCTGTTACGCAGCACGTTTGAGCTTCTGCGAGAACCAATGAGGTTCATTCTGTTACGCAGCACGTTTGAGCTTCTGCAAGAACCAATGAGGTTTGTTCTTGTGCTTCAAGCAGGTTTGGTTGATTTTCTGTTTATGTTCGCTAATCAATGTTTAAATGTGAATAAAAGCCTAAATTCAATCTATTCATCATATAAAGCGGATTAAACCGCTCAATTCATATGGATTCGTTTTATTATCTTTTTAATTAACTTTTTGAAGCGTCAAAGTGGTAGTTGCGTAGCTGTCAATGAAGGGACAGAAATCTCAGATTTCATCAAAAAGAAATTCATTTGTGTTCCTAAGATGAACAAAAGAATGAATTTTGTTTTTGGGCTTATTTGAACTTGGTTATTAATGTGGGCAGGTGCGGGTCATGATAATTTGCTCTTGTTTTCAATTTAAAGCATTTGGATTTATTTAGATGTATCATAGGTGCGTTATTTTTTGTTGTTTTTAGCAAGATCTGGCAACGCGAATGAGTCAAGGCTCATACCTCTTTCCTTGTGGTTTTCTTCCACCACGCATACAGAAGAGTGTTGATTCGCACGTTTAATTACGTTATTAACAACTAGTTTGGTTCCGTATTTACAATTATTCTAATTCCGGTTGTCACTACCTGCATTTTTTTGAGAGTTAAAAGGGACTGTTCAATCAAAAACTTTCTTTCTTCTGTTGAACACAAAAGAAGATATTTTGAAGAATGTTGGTTACCATCCAGTTTGACGGTAGCCATTGACTTTCACAGTTTTTTTTTTTCCTACTATGGAAGTTGATGGCTACCGTCAACTGTTTGATTACCAACATTCTTCAAAATATCTTTTGTGTTCAACCAAAGAAAGAAACTCATACAGGTTTGGAACGACTTGAGGGGGAGTGATGACTACATTTTTGGCTGAACCATCCCTTTAATTTGGTTGTGAATTAACAACTGACATTAGCTACGGTGTGGAGTCACACTTGATGGAACTCTGTATTTTAACCAGCACAAACGTTACCGTCTACACAACCCTGAATGCATTGCAACAAAGATTCAGAACAGCACCTTTATCATAAACTAAACTGGATACTAGGGCAGTAGAAGACTAAAACACCATTCAACAATATCTAGCATATGTAAATGTTTTGTTGGTGGTTGTGTGTGTTCTCTGCAGTATCGCCGAGTGCTGTAGTACTCCTTACTCACTGTTGGGGCTGGTTTTCACGGTTTCTTTTGTGGCGCTGGGCGTCCTCACCCTCTGCAAGTTCTACCTGCAGGGTTACAGAGCTTTCATGAATGACAACGCCATGCACAGGTGAGAAACATGCAACCAAATATGCTTACAATACTCCCATTCAAAACATTTTTGCAGACATGTATATAGATTACTGTAATGCCTTTCTCCTGTGGTTTTCAGAGGCATGACGGAGGGGATCACTCTGCTGATCTTGGCTGTTCAGACTGGTCTCATTGAGCTCCAGGTCATTCACAGAGCTTTCCTCCTCAGCATCATCCTCTTCATCGTGGTGGCCTCCATCCTGCAGTCCATGCTGGAGATCGCTGACCCCATAGTTTTAGCACTGGGGGCCTCCAGAGACAAGTAAGAGCCCCAACACCTCTTGCATACATCATGCCTGAACAGAATTAAGGGTGCTCCTTTTATCGGCAGATAATAGCTTTATATATAGAGCTGATCAGATGACGCAAAACTCGAGACAGAAAACTGGCTTGGTTGCTAAACTGCACAGGACGTGCTCGATATTATAAAGTGTTATTAAAAGCGCATTAAGCCCTGAAGGAGATACTGTTCCCCGTGCGGCTTTCTGTGCTCCGAGACGGAGTGGAGGAGGGACAAGCAAAGTGATCTTTAAACTTCGGGTTCGTGCCTAAACTGTTAAATTCACACAGAAATATGTCAAAATGCTCAGCTTGGTGAGTATACGCTTAAACGCTGTCGGTTATGTCTTAAGTAGAGATGCACCGATGTATTGGC
Source organism: Abramis brama (assembly GCF_963993115.1). Lineage (NCBI taxonomy): Eukaryota > Metazoa > Chordata > Actinopteri > Cypriniformes > Leuciscidae > Abramis > Abramis brama. The sequence goes on from NC_139977.1 coordinate 12,365,979, forward strand.
TAACAATTGGTATCGGCCGATAAAAGCTATTATTTTCACTGTGTTTAAAAACAGCCGATGATCAGGGCCGATTATATCCTGTCAATCAAAAAGGGTATGGAAAAACGTGTCCGACTGCAACTCGCACTCTGTGTGAAGAAAATCTTGTTGAATTTAGGGCAAGTTAATGCGACGACAACGCATTAACATCTAAAAACAGTTTTTCCCTGTACTAAACATTATTTGTTGCGCGCCGGACGAGAAGCACAGCGCCAGCTAGGACTCTGTTCAAATCCTGCCATGTCACACAGCGCCACTGACATAGTTTTATATTAAAGTACATTATATTTGTCCCAAATCATCATAAATGTAAATACTGACTTCACCCCATGCTGCAAGAGACATTTAGTTTTACATTCATAGTTTTACAGCTTGAATAAATTCTAAATGTATATAGGAAAAATGTATAAGGCCTAATAAACGTAGCCTTTTATAATCTTTCATTTTGCTCCGTTGTGTCCATACACTAACCTGAGTGCGAAAGTATATGCGTTTGCCAGCCATGATTGCATTCACTGTCGTGTGCTGCCACCTACTGGAGGTACCATGTCACAACACGCTTACTTCAATGAAAAGGTTGACTAAAAACTCAATCAAAAAGTAAAAAAATACCCTGAATTATGCCACGAACTGCAGAATCTTTAAAGACAAAATAGGGAAATCAGCATTGGAAGAGGAAGATTGCTGATGTTTATGGATTTTCAGGTGAGATTCTTAATTCAGTTAATGTAAGCCCTGAGGTAAAATGTCTTGTAACTGAGGACAGCAACAATTGTATTTAATAGTACAGTTTATAGTCATTACATACAGTACAGACAATAACTCAATTTCATAATGTCTTTAAACATAACAATATTGTTGACTTCAAACTAATAATAGAATGTGCCAGAGGCTTCCTCAGCACTTGTATACACAGTGATACGAACAACAACGATGCCCTCGGTTTTACCGAGTCAATTCGAGCCCGAGTCCTCATCCTTTGGAAGCGCATGCAAAGTGGATTTGCTTTCGCAGTGCAGAAAATAGCATCTGTCGACAACATGAACCAAACTCATCCATGCCTCAGCAAAAACTGCAGTGTTTGAGGGCAGGTCAAAGTAGACGTTGTTCGCAAACAGCTTTATAACACACTACATGAAAGGTAATACCTGAAAAAGAAAGTTTCAAACAAAAGGGTTGGTCAACCATTACAGAATTGACCCAGCTTTCAAGAAAAATCTTGAGACAGTATTGAAAAAAAACAGGAAATGTTAAGAGATGCTCAGTGTAGTTCTCAATGCACGTTTTTGTTCCTTTTTTAAATTGCAGTGTGCTTGTTTTTCATTCTAAAACATGTTACTTGTTTTGATTAGGGTTTTAATCCGAGAATAAAATCTTCTCGAGTGCTTGCTGGGGGTTTGTCTGAGGACCTGTATCTTGAGCTTTTCTTGTTTCTTCTGTTCTTTACAGGAGTCTGTGGAAGCACTTCCGAGCAGTGAGCCTGTGTCTTTTCCTGCTGATCTTCCCTGCTTATATGGCTTACATGATCTGCCAGTTCTTCCGCATGGACTTCTGGCTGCTCATAATCATCTCCTCCAGCATTCTCACGTCATTGCAGGTACACACACCTCACACACAGCACACATATAAATAATCACTTAATCACGGCGCTTAGACATTACTGCAGTCAAGTTTTGTTAGTAGATCAAGTGCTGTAGTAGTATGTTGAATATTTTTTATTTTTATGGAGAGACACATTTTTGCTGTGTAGGTAAATACTGTTTCAGTAAATTATTACTGATTTAGATTTTTTTTCTTGAATATTTAGCACAATGAAGGAAGGGATTGAAGAATTGAAGAAGAAATTAAAACTAAAAAAACTAAATGTATAACATGTTTTTATGTATTTATAGGGCTCGACATTACCACTTGTCCGGGACAAGTGGATTTTTTGAAGGGGCAAGTGAAAGAGAATTTTACTTGCCTGACCGAACAAGTAGCCTGATTAAAACTTAAAGGAGAAGTTCACTTTAAAATGAAAATTCTGTCATCATTTACTCACCCTCATGTTGTTTCAAACCTGTATGAATTTCTTTCTTCTGCTGAACAGAAAGGAAGATATTTAGAAGAATATCAGTAACCAGACAGTTTTTGGGTCCCATTGACTTCCATAGTAGGAAAAAAATATACTATGGAAGTCAATGGGACCCAAAAACTGTCTGGTTACTGATATTCTTCTAAATATCTTCCTTTCTGTTCAGCAGAAGAAAGAAATTCATACAGGTTTGAAACAACATGAGGGTGAGTAAATGATGACAGAATTTTCATTTTAAAGTGAACTTCTCCTTTAAAGGTGCCATGTGTTATGTCTGGCAAAAAATCAAGTCATACTCCACATTCCATACCAGATGGGGGCAGTATACCTCCAGAAAGTGAATTGGTCTACTCTAGACTAGAGTAACAAACGAGAAACGGCATAGTCTCTATGCTCCGCCCCTACCTTCACAACGACCCTAGAGCCATAGCCGAAGCCGAGCCAACTCCTAATAGAGGACGTTTTGACTCCAGAGGAACGTTGGTTGATGTCAAGTGATATTGAAATATGACATCTTCAAGCTACTCCCCTTCACCTTTACCAGTGAATATGTTCATATTCGTTTTGTTCATATTACATTTTTATTGTTAGTTTGAATTAAATTAATTTGACAGACAGCATTCGCTGATGTTGACCAAGCTAGCGCCAACGTAACCAGAGCTGCCAACTCTCACGCATTCACCGTGAGACACACGCAATTGACACTTTTCACACGCTCTCACGCCACACATCAATTTTCTCACGCACAGAAAAATCGCGAAGCAAAGAGGACACGGAGACCGACAGACTAGACAGAGCAGGGGTGCGTTTCCCGAAAGCATCGTTGGCCAACTATGGTCGCAAGTTCATCGCAATGTCCATTGAACTCTATTGGTAACGAGGGAACTTGCGACCATAGTTGGCCAACGATGCTTTCGGGAAACGCACCCCAGGTTAGTTATGATATAAAAAAATCTCAGCTCTCAGATTCTGTCAATTTTATTACGCTTTGGCGCTTGTAAATGTTACACGACAGATCCCTAGCGCACGTGAACCGATCTCTACTAATAGTAAAAAAACACGAACACTGTTGAAAGATACAGTAGGCTACGACTTACCAAAATGTATTCCTCATACATAATATCGACCAATCAGTGTTTTTTATCAGCGTGAAGAGGTCAGTAACATAGCTGGAGAACAATTATGTCAGATTTACCTCAGGAAAGCCATTTAATAAACATAATATAGGTCACGTAGTTGGCAAGAAAAAAGAGCTATAGAGATTGTGCTATATATGTGTACTATATTACAATACTATATTTATGTACGTTATATATATACGTTTATCGAACAGCCTTCGATATATTTCTATGTTATAACTTCCCGAAAAAACTGCACAAACATATAAAACAAACTTCTAATGAAATACTAACAGCATCTTACTTACCAATCCAAAAGAAATGTTGCAAGTTCGGAGTCGAACCTCATTTCTTTCATGTCCATTAGTTGTCTCCAGCGATGGAAAGCAGTGCCAATGTTTACTCTGGTTCTGTTCCTTTTTTTATCAGATTTTATTTGAATGTAGTAGTGGGCTGTACTTTCCACACGATTGACATCAGGTTCAAGTACGCCCACAAGCCGTGCGAGTTATTCGTGTATTGCATGTTTGACTGGTGGTTATGTTGCCCGCATACTGCCTCCCATGGCCGAAACTGGTATTACGACACCTGTCGGGCCGTGGCTAGTAATGCTAATGCTAATTCAGGTTGATATCTCTGCAGCACTATAACTTGTCATTTTTTTAATGACATCATCGCCCTTATTTCTTCTCATTCTTTTGATGCGTATAGCTCATTTTTTGGATATTTTTACCTCAATTCTGACACATGGCACCTTTAAGTGATAATTAAAATATAACTAGGGAAGCATCGAATCGCAAGAATGATTCTGATTTTATTACATTCCGTGTAAACAGCGATTCATAATGGATATTGTGTTTCTGGTAACAAGGTCGCGCTGTTGAGGCTCGCGCTGCCTGTCTCTTTGTGAGAGACTTTTGTAGAGAAGTCAAAACAAATGAGCAAAACAACACGCATAAGAAACTCACAGAACAAAAGGTAAAAATTCAAAATGTTGATACTGCCCTGTAAGTAACGTAACACGGCTAAGAGAGCTGCCGAATATTATCATTTATAATAATGTTACAAATGTTACATTGATTTTATAGCTCAAATCAACAAGTAGTTAAAATTAAATTACTTGCATTTTAGACACTATTGACTGTTCTTGTTCTAGTTTACCAATGAAAATGTCCACACAAAGATCACAGCAGAAGAACTATTGCGCTTTCTTAAAACAGAACTCTGTTTTGTTACTGAATGATTCAGCTTTTTGAACGAATCGGTCGAATGAATGATTCAATGACACTCATTAAGTGACTTGCCGCCACCTACTGGTGGTTTTATGTTTAAAAGAATCATTGCGTTTTTTCCCCAACATTTCTCATTTGTATATTCAAAATTGTATTTAAAACAATCTCATGCCATTATTTATTGCAGTTGTAATTTTGCAGTGTAAATAATTTAATTTAATTGGTAATAGCCCCATAGTGTCTTAATATTATAATTACATTTATTGTAAGAATTTGACATTTTAATAAGGTTAAAAAAAATTGGCCCTTATAAAGGTAAATAACAGGCCTGGGGTAATTATCAAAAATATGCAGATTTAAGTATGTAAAAACTGATAGAACACTGATTAAAATATTGCTTCAGAATAAATTGTTTATGCCACCAGAAATCTTTTTTTTTTTTTTACTCGGGACAAGGACAAGCACATGACAAGGCTTAATGTCGAGCCCTGAATCGCGATTTATTGAGTTCTTTAAAAAAAAAAATTGAGAACAAGCAAACTACAAGCGAGAAAACAAATACAATAGAACAAAAATGCAAATGCCGATACAGTGCCGAATTGAGTTCTTTTTTGTGTCTTATCGCCCTTGAATGGTTTAAAAGTACTTGAATGAATGATTGATTGGCTGATCATAGAATAGGCATACATGCAGACCATCCTCGGTCGGCCGCTCTCTCGCACATCGCCAGGGCTGGTGAGTGGAACCCAGATAGCGTGACCATATACTGAAGGGGTCGGCAACACTGGCATGCGGAGGGGTAATTGCTGGCATGTGAGCAAAAGCGAGAGAAGTGTATGCATTTCATTCATATAAAGTACCTCGCCTGCATAAAGATCTACATTTTGAGGTAATCATTCCTCGTAACACAGCTTGTTTTATTAAAGGGGACATAACACACGCAGTTTCTGCCAATCTCATGTTAATCTTGAGTACCTATAGAGTAATGTTGCATCCTTCATATCTCCGAAGAGTCTTTAGTTTTATCAGATTTATAAAAGACAGAAGCGCTGTACCGAGTCTTGCACGTTGACTGGCGCGCTCTTGCTCTTGCTCTGGTTGATGTGTGCACACGCTCTTGCACAATACAAGGAATTCCCCCTTTATGACGTCATACAGGGCCAGTTATATGAATCCTGAAGGAGTGTATTTGGCACAGAAATACTCCGTCATACGTCCAACTCAGTTTTAAAAAAAACTTTGGCCATGTTTAGCATGAGAATCCAACTATTTAACAGTGTAAATAAGTCAGAATGCATGAAATAGCATTAGACATTTCATTTAATTAAGGAGTTATAAATACTATTAAAGTGTGAGAATTAAACTGTGCAAGTCAATGAAAGCGCACAGCTCTGACAAGCCATCAAGTTACTGACTGACAGCTTCCAGCTTGTTCCACTGTACACAGTTAAAAACTATAAATTTCGTAGATATTCAATCAAGTATATAAAGTTCTATTAAATATTCCACACACATCAAAATGACTGATGCATGCATACCTGGTCACTTCATGCGTTTACTCTGATCGGATCGCTATCCAGTCGTGAAAAGACCAGGGGTAAATGAGAGGGTAAATGCTTTTTCCGAAAGAGAGGGCATTTTTTGAAACCGGACAAAATTCATCTGTTTGTAAATGGAACAGTTTTAACAAAACGGATTGCTATCCGATGAGTAAAAAAGCTTGAAATGACCAGGTGTAAATAGGTCCATTGGAAATCTGTTCTTCAAAGTCTTAATTTAAACCTGAAACCTTTATGAAAAATTGTGCTAGAAATGTTAAAGGTTCTGCATTTTTATTTTTATTTTCTTTGGGGGCCATTATGAATATTTAAAATATTCATATGGGAGGAGAAGGGGGGGAGGTGACTGTGATTAACTCTTAAAATGGCACTTCATGACAAAGAGGTTGCCGACCCCTCGTATACTGTAACGCTAGCCAAAGGAGGCCAAGAAGGGGAAAAAACTGATGCTGGATAATTGTGTTAAATATTTTTAACAGCCCTAAAATAAATAATAAATATGTATATTAAATAATGTATAATATAGTAAAAAAGATTTCCACTCCTCTCAGGTTCTTGGCACCCTTCTGATCTACATCCTCTTCATGGTGGAGGAGTTTCGTAAGGCTCCGGTGGAGAACATGGATGAAGTCATCTACATCGTCAACGGGACCTACCGACTCCTGGAGTTCCTGGTGGCCGTGTGCGTGGTGGCCTACGGTGTTTCGGAGACCCTGTTTGGAGAGTGGACTGTAATGGGCTCCACCATCATCCTGGTTCACTCCTACTATAACGTGTGGCTGAGGGCCCAGCTGGGCTGGCAGAGCTTCCTGTTGCGCCGAGATGCAGTTCACAAGATCCAGAACATGCCCACCGCTTCCACATTACAACTCCAGCAACATAATGACATCTGTTCGATCTGCTTTCAGGTAAAAGGGGTGTTTAAATTGTGTTGATATTTAGCTCTAGTTGTTTGGAATTGATTCTTAAACCAATCGTTAAAGGCACACTGTGAAACTTTTCAACCTTCATAATATATTTCCAAGACCCTTGTGATGGTACATCGACTTACAATAGGTTGAATGACACGTCTGCCATAGCCTGACGGGGTCTGTATCGCTTTTACTTGCACTATGTAACTTCGGGGTTCGGGTAGTAACCAGAGCACAAAAAGAACTACAAAATTCGACTGCTTTACGGCATACGTCACTTCCCCCACCACTTCCTCAAATTTGGACGTGAGAGGCCAACCAGCGTTTGTTTTCGGCTTTCGTGCGTATGTTTTTGTCATGGGGCTGTTTACACCTGGCCACTTCATGCGTTTTCTCAGATGGGATAGCTATCCGATCGTGAAAAGACCAGGTGTAAATGCCCTCCGAAACGCATTCAAGACGGATTTGAATCCGATCGCTCAAACCACTTCAGGAGGAGGTCTGTGCAGCATTCCAGACGAAACTGGACAAGTGTAAATGCATCATGTAAATTGTACTCCTCTCAAAAATGCTAAAAATAAAAACGTGTGAGAGCGTGTTATAGGCTATATGTTATAGACAGATATGACGACGCTACTGGAACACGCATCACCGCAGATGAGCAACTGAGCATAGGCTATTCATCAAGAGAACGTGCAAACTATCGCAAATCAAAGTGAAAGTAAGTCGCAGACGCTTAACACACAGTCATCATCATTAAAAGTAAAGAAATTAAGTGATCTTACCAGGGCTGTTACTGCTCTCTCTTATTGCGGTCTTTGATTTTGAAATTTTAGCTGATGATCAATAAAATGCTGTTCATATCTGTTGCTTTCGGTGACGTGCACTCCATTAAATCTGCATATAGCGCGGGAATTGAAGATCGGATTTAAATCCGTTTCGCAAAAACACATTTATGTGACCAGGTGTAAATGGAATCGTTTTGATAAATCAGAAATCCGATCTGAGAAAACGCATGAAGTGGCCAGTAAATAAATCTCTTATTTGTAAACTTGTTTGCATTCTATGTTGTATGTTGTTGCGCTTGCTTGTAGTATGTTTTTTTATATGCTGTTCATTCATTTATTGCTGATAATTAGACCAGTCCAGTAATTTCCACATATGTCTAGCTAGCTTTCGATTATCAGAGCTGTTAACAGACTTGCTAAAAAAACACTCGTTTCTCTTACGTGTTTTTTTGCGTTATGTTTTATTGCCTAGCTTGCCTCACAAACTAGTTTGCCAGCTGACCTCTTCTTCTTCTTCTTCTTCTTCTTCTTCTTCTTCTTCTTCTTCTTCTTCTTCTTCTTCTTCTTCTTCTTCTTCTTCTTCTTCTTCTTCTTCTTCTTCTTCTTCTTCTTCTTCTTCTTCTTCTTCTTCTTCTTCTTCTTCTTCTTCTTCTTCTTCTTCTTCTTCTTCTTATTGGCAACCGCAGCCAGCTGACCTCAGGTGTTGTGAGGTCTATTTATCACGTAGTCCTGAGGGATATCAGACGACGCTGTTGACGTTGATTCTTGCGATTATCATGAGAACAGTTTTTAATATCTCACATAATTATCAGGACATAAATAAGCCTAACGTAGAGGTTGTAAATAGTGTAACGAGCACAATTTGCAAACTATTATGATAAATTGCAATAATCATGTCTTCGGAGTCTATCTGTGCCTATTCCATGCCCGATGCAGGTACCGGTGTACAGGGTGGGAGGTGGGGGGGTGGAGGGGTATTTACGACAGTGCAAGTATTCCATAGCGACTCTAGGGGTCGCTGTTTGACAAAAACACAATTCCTTCACAGTGTGCCTTTAACATTTGGATCTGAATTGGCTCTCGCTATCCATTACTCATTTGTCAACATGTTGATAATTTCTTGGCTGCCTAGTTTTAAACATTGGTTCTTCCTTCCATCCTTAGGATATGAAGTCTGCTGTCATCACACCTTGCAGCCACTTTTTTCATGCTGCCTGCTTAAAGAAGTGGCTGTACGTACAAGAGACATGTCCTCTGTGCCACGGGCAACTCAAAAGCCAATTACAGCCAATTAGCTCTCCAGGTGACGCCACCCAAGGCACTCCACCGGCCAATCAGAACCCAGCAGAGGTGGAGCAGGAGCAGGAGCAGAGTGAACCACAGATTGAGTTGGACACTGACGAAGGCACCCAAGCAAAAAACACTCCCCCAATGATAACCTCAGCCGAGCCAGAGTTTGAAACGGATTCGCTATCGGGGAGCTCCGAAGCCCAGCCCAAAGAATGTGACGTAGAGACAGATGGCAGCACAGGCCCAGCTGGTGGTTTGGAGGATGATGATGGTGATGATGGTTCATGCAACACATCAGATGTCCAATCCTCTTAATGAGCAAATGACAGCGCTCAACTTATCAGCCTATTAGGTGTCGCCACACACACTTCATATTGCCAATGTTGAGGACTAGATGGTTAAGGGGATAGTTCACCCCTGAAATAAAAGTTCTGTCATCATTTAATCTCAGTGGAACACAAAAGGAGATATTTAGAAGTTTGTTCTAGCTGCTCTTTTCCATGTGATGTACAGGAAACGAAGGCTGTTGAACTCCAAAAATGACACACAAAAAAACATCTCCATACAAGTAGTCTGTGATTCGAAGCTTTCTAAAGACATGAATATTTGGGGTAGGAAACAGACCGATTTTATGTTGTTACTTAAAATATATAAATGTTATAGTGTGTGTGTATCTTTATAGAGCCTTCATTCAATACATACATGCAAAATATATACACACAATGTGTATATATATACTGTGTGTAATGAAAGCTCCAAGGAAAATCTGCTAAACTTCTGCCTTTGTGTTCCACAAAAGAATGTCGTATGAATTTGAAATGGTACGAGTAAATGATGATTGAGTTTTAATTTTTGGAGTCAGCTGTTGCTTAAGACTGGTCACATGTCGCTCAGCTCACCGATGCATTTACTTACTTTTATATGATCTATTCACATTATTGCTGGTCAAAAAGACATTTCAGAATACTGCCCTAAAGAGGCAAAACGATTAAAACTGAGTTCCTACAGCGTTTTGACTTTGATGGGCAGGAAAGCTTTTAGTATGCGTCCATTCGAAATATGAACGTCATCTCTCTATGGATGATCCGTGATTCTACGCCATGCTATTTTGTCTGTTTAGATGATTAGAAATGAGATGTGTGTGTGTGTGTATAAATGTGTTTTGGAAGCGCACCCCAAAAAGAGGCACTGTTGAATCCAGACCCCTGCAAAGTCAAACTGAGGAATGTTATTTAAAGTGCCATTGAGCCACTTCATCTTGTGTTTTATCACAGCGAGCCTCTCGTTATTTACCCCAGTTTTAAAGGGATGTACGAAGCCAGGAGGCTTTTTCATACATGTTTTTGTCTCTCTTTACCATGTGTCACAAATGATGTTAAACCATCAGTGCAGATAACGTTAAGTTGTCAGTTTGGCAGTTGGCTTGATTCCTGGAAGTGAGCATTTTTGAAAGCATACTACAGGCTTTATAGACTAAACCTGTTTTCTGGTTTTAATGAACATTTAGTGAGTAGACAATCAATTAAATTTTTTTTTTTTTTAAATACAGTATAAAATTCCCTTTATAATACAGTTCCATCATTATATAAATATTTCAGTAAAAAAAAATTTTTTTGCATTGATTTTTTTCTTTCATTTTTGTGATGTTTTGTGACATTCTTGAAAGGTTTGATATTGATCTCGATATCGGCTGTTGACTTCCAGCGGCACTTCATCTCGTCATTGAAAGCAGATTTAATTTGCCATTCTTTTCTGTCAGAAACGCACTCCATTTTGTTTGCCAGAGTTGTCATGCCATACTATGTTTGCACTAATGTCCTTTAAAGAGAATAATCAATATTTTGCCTTGTTGGGCAACAAATGCCTCTTGGAGCAGATGAAGTGAAGCTCAATATAAATGTGTACATATATGGGCAGATATATTCCCTTGTATATTCTTTTATCATGTTTTTGATATGCCGCACAGTGTTAAAGCAGCAGAGAACATGATGAAGTGTCGAGGAGCGTGTGAACACTCTCTAGAGTGGGATTGATGCTGAAGACACTGATTGTTTTCCTGCTGTTCTTTAAGAGATGCATTTCTGAATGGAAGTTTGTGTGCATGAATGCATCTGATGTATGAGCAAACACAAATGACATTCGACACGTTCTGTCAACTAGTTTTTGCACAATTTTCTTATATCTAAAATAAAATGGAAACGTAGAAAGAATGAAGTTGAGTGTTTTTTTATTTATTATTAATGTTGTTTTTTTGGGTGATTTGTTTTATTTATTTGGAGATGGATTTTATAAAAAAAAATGTTTTTAAGTTATTAAAGTATCAGTAAGTATAGTATAGTATTCAGTATCAGTGTTAATGTAATTGAATGTCATTATTCAGTATCACTTTACAATAAGTTTCCATTTGTTAACATTAACTACATTCATTAACATGAAAAAACAATAAAAAAATGCATTTATATTTGTTAATATTATCTTGAACATTTGCTTATACATTATTAAAATTAAAAGTTGTCTCTGTTTATATTTAATGGACCTGTGCTAACATGAACTGACAATTACCTAACGTTAACAAAGTGTAATAAATACTAAAATTGTTAGTAATTGCATTAACTAACAGGTCCTTGTAAAGTGTAAGCCATTATTCAGTGATCGATTTTCCTTGATTGAACTAGTCTGTTGTAAGCGTGATGTTAAGTTCGATCGCACGGTGGCGCTGCTGCATCACGTGTTCATAGATTTACGTGGCGCTTCGATGGCGCGCTTAAAATGTAATATTTGATTAATGCTCTTTAACAACGGAGGAAAACAACTGAATAAAGCTATACTGAAATAATTAGGCAATAAATTCGATAAAGAGTATTATGAACAGATGTCATATGCTTTGGGCATGAAGAATATAAATATATAAGGTAGGCTATTTATAAACAATACACAGAAAACATCCAGAGTGACACGGCATGGGCATGAAATGTTGATAATATATATGTTTAAAAACGCTAAATGTGTTATGAGCATAGTGCTTTCTTTCATACAGTACAGTGCCATTGGTTCTTTGTTTAATTTCATACATTGTTTGGAATCAGGATTATTAAAAATATACTCTCCACTAATATTTCTTTTGATTTAATTCTTATTTGTTTTAGTTAATATCCGCGAGAAGAGTATTAGGAGTGACATGATTTATTGACATCATGATTAAGCTAAATCTCTTTTCCAGAAGGGATTTTTTTAAAAACATCCTATGTAAGTTGCATGTGTGCATCGTGGGAGAATGAGGGGACAAACTAAAAATACAGTGGCCCCAGGGGCCAGTGCACACGGCCGCATATCTGTCAGTCACAGCTATACAGCTTGGAAAAATAAAATGGTTACAGTGAGTGATGCTTTGCGCCGTGTGTGTGTGTGTGTGTGTGTGTGTGAGCGGAGAGGAGCGCGTTTGTTTTTTAGAATGGATTTCATATAATTCCCCTACAATTAAATGTTTATTCATCAACTGTAATATAACTGTGAATCAAATAAAAGTTTTTTGAATTTCGTTATTTCTCATTCTGAATTATTATTTGACCAAAGCATATCCGTGCACCTGTTTCATTGCTAAGGAGAAAACGAATCGAATAGGATTTACATGTTTTTAAGAGCAGGTCAAGAGTATGTCCAAATTATATATAAGCTTCAATTGCAATCTATTTAGTGGGCTATTTTTGTTTGTGTTTTTCATTTATATTGTGTTTTCAAGCATTTTTTTTATGAATCAGCTTCGTCTTCATACGCGCGCGCGTGTATCAACCACATAAAAAGCATATTTTATTTTTGTGCTCAGAATATTTTTTTCTGTCATATCATTTCTTCATGAGCAAATGAAGTCTGATCTCTCTTATCTCATTTTGGACAATAGACGTCAAATTTAAGAAAAAATCCAAGTCATAAGTAATCCCTTTATTAGGCTATTTTAGAACTTAATGAGAGGAATACACTGTAAAATCCAGGATCTGAATTTTATTGAATAATACATAGGCTATTTATTTATACAATCGTCCTTCATATTCAAATACTTTACAGCATTAATTTGAAGAACCTCTGACACCCTTTTGAAGGTTCCTCAGATCTACTGTAATGAACTCATCGAACCTCACTGTACTCTTCCCCGCAAACACAAAACCTTCCTCTAACACCACTGTAAAAAATGATATGATCAATAAGTTATGACAACATATGTTTTTACATTGCTTTAACTCATCTAAATAAGTTAAGCAATTTTCAACTTTTTAAGTTAAACAAGTTATACTCATTTTTAAAGTCAGTTTAATATATTTTAAGTTGAAATGACTTAAACATTAAAGTTGATTCTAGGCTACTTAAAAATTTAAAGCAGCAACTTTTTTTTTTTTTTTTTTTTTTTACAGTGTGGGCTTGTTTTTTGTGAACCAGTTCTTAATATTTTAAGGCTCTGCGTTAATGTTCTCTAATGGTTATTTTTAGATTTCAAAGTTGGTGCAGGATCTTATGGGTTTCCAAAGGATTTGAAGTCTTTTCATTTTTACACTTTGCTTTATCATCGCCGTGACTGCAACTACAACACTGCACCTCGCGTGCACTTATTCAACTGTGATGATGACATACAATCTGCCCTTATTAACGGCTCTCTAAAGGACTGCGCGCGAATCCTTTACGCGCGAACAAGACACAAAGTGTTTTATTGTCAAGCCGGCAATTATAGCATCAAGAAGAAGATAACTACATGGATCGATAAAGGGCCGTTTTGCGCGAGGTTATAGCGTCTAACTCCAATCAGCTTCTTTTGAATGCTTTAGTAATGCCATCTGACAAACTGATGGAGTGGGTGGAAGAGAGAGAGAGAGAGAGAGAGAAAGAGAGAGAGAGAGAGAGAGACCGCCTCTCCCGGTCCCTCCTTCAAGCCTCTGGGCTCCTGCGCTCGTGTTTAGTTCCCTCTCATATAGTCAAAGGAAGGATTGATTCCTTTGGGAAGAGACACAAATCACTTCAATTTGATCAGGAGGGCTAAGGATACAGCCTGCTCTTGATTTACCCACTTTTTTGTTGTTGTTGGTGTTGTTTCCTGACAAAAGAAAAATCCGAAAAAGAAGACAAGATCTAGGAGGAAAGTTGTTAGGTCATGATGACACTTGATATGAGATCTGCTTGATCGCACCAGCTGCTCGCAGGAAACGAAATTATCATCATCACAGAAAAGGCTTCTTTGCTTTTTGTCTCCACTTTGCGTCTTGGTGACACCGGGATCTGTCCTGGTTTCCAAACTCCTTCCCATCTGAGCGCTCTCTCTCTCTCGCTCGCTCGCGCACGCACTCTCTCTCTCTCTCTTACGCACGAGAGGTGGGCACCTGAGAACACTACCAACGGGAAGATAGTGTTAGAGATCCCGGTTTCATGTTTGGGATTCAGGAGAGCATCCAAAGGAGTGGGAGTATTTTGAAAGAGGAGCCCATCGGAGCCGGCATGAACGCAGTCCGAACATGGATGCAAGGCGCCGGGGTGCTGGATGCGAACACGGCCGCGCAGAGGTAAGAGACCCCCGGGGCTGCGCCTGCACCTCCCGCGGAGCGAGCGTGGACTGATCGGGCTGCTGCTGCTGCTGCTGGCGCTTGTTTTGGGGGAACCCGATCCGGATTGTGGAGGATTAAGCCTTTCATTCGCTTTGCTTTGTCGTTTAGTGAGCTTTGATGAGTTCCTTTGGATGCAAAGTTTGGGTACTTTGCCAAAGCTCACCTCCTTTTGCATGCAGTCACATCTGGAGGTCTTAAGACCACTGGATGGAACTTGATGGAGAAAAGAATAACAATAGCAATAATGATTATAATTAATAACTAGCCTAATATTAATAATAATAATAATAATAACAATAATAATAACAAAGTTAATATTTAGCTTTCACGCGTATTATTGTATATGTATTTTTAAACTCACAAAAACTCAAAAATTGGATTAAAAATTAAGCACCCATTTTATTTCAATGACACGTCCACTCTGATATCTAAAGGATGTTTTTTTTTTTAACACGGGCCTTTCTGCGTGTCTTCCCCGCAGTGGAGTGGGACTGGCCCGGGCGCACTTCGAGAAACAACCGCCATCAAACCTTCGCAAATCCAACTTCTTCCACTTCGTGTTAGCCCTTTATGACCGACAAGGACAGCCGGTGGAAATTGAGAGAACCTCTTTTGTCGGATTTGTGGAAAAAGAGAAGGTGAGTTTCAAAAACTGATTTTCAGCACCACGCTGTCAGCGGAGCACTAAATACGATCCTTTATATATTTCATTTTGAAGGTGCAAGAGATTTATATTGTAGGAAAGTAAACAGCAAACTCATTGTAAAATGTACAGTAGCCTAAGTAGGCTATAGTAAAGTATAGTCAAATAATTAATGCAGCCTATTAAATAATATTTGCGATAAATAGGCCTAGCTATAATCAAACAAATATTGCGATACTAACAGGATTAAAAACATTTTAGCAGCTAAACCGGATAGTTATTTAAATTGTATAGTTGTTTATTATAATCAATGCTAATAATTATTAATATATTTTAATTTAAGATGAATGGTTAAATGCGCAAGTAAAATTAAGTCTCTTGACAGTTTGCATGCCTTATTCAGTAACCTGTATTTTTTTACAGCTTAAAATAATTGTGAAATCCTTTTAGCAGAACTAAATTGACATATAAAAATCCATCGTATATGAATATACATGCACGTGCATAATAAAATATTGTATAATGTAATAGCCTATTAGTATAAACATATACTTATATAAACTATAATAGGCTACTTTATAATATAACATAGCAGACTTCAGCTATGAATAAATTAATTTGACCTAATGCATTAAATAAAATGTATTTATGAGATAATTCAGTTTATAGCCTATACGCTAAGATTCTAACACATATTTAAAATGGATTTTGTTGAATCCACACAACTGAATTTTATAAGCGCAGTAACATTCCTCCCATTACTATGTAGTGTATTATTTTGAGACCTGTTGTAATATTATTTTCATACCCAGGAGACTACAGGAGAAAAGACAAACAATGGCATACATTACAGACTGCAACTTCTCTACAGCAACGGTAAGACATGCTCACATTCGCGCACGAGGCTCGAGTTTGCGCACATTCATTGATCGTGATCTGCGACTCATTGCACTAAAATAGCAGCAGTAGCAGGTGCTGTCATTAGAGATCTCTATTTGACGAAGATTGGCAGTGATTTAAATCAATGATTCACCCGATCAAGCGCGTTCCTGTCTGAACAATTAAACGCAATCATTAACACGAACTAATTCTGTTACTTTCTTCAAATCAAAGCATGACTTTTCCCAATGCATCCGATTTATTTGAAAGCATTAATAATTCATTCAAGGTTTAAATCAATTAAAAACCTATTTCCGACCACACGATATTAATTGTTAATGTGCTTTTCTTCGAGTGAGTGTGAATTGATCATGTTCATTAGTGTGTAATCTGACAGCCTGTCTATCATTTGTCATCTGGTCAGTTTCTAAATAAACCAGCTGTTAGTTCTGCCACCTCTCAAGCAAATTGCTTTTTAAAATTTTTATATCATATTTGCTTCATCACAATCACTTCTGTCATTTTTGAGTTTGGATTTTTTTTTTTTTTTTTTTTTATCAAAGTGGTTGAAAAGCAATGAACTCATGACTCATTATTAATTTAAAACAACATTTTTTTTTTTTTAATTGAATCATGCATTATGTGTTTTCAGAAAAAAACTTATTTGACCATTTAAATTAGTAGGCCTATAACATATAATGTATTAACTTTTTTTTTTTATGAAACAAACTATTAAATAACATGTATGACATAAGGCTAATTATGCTTAATTTTTCCATCACAAAAGGGCTTCTGTAAAAAAAAAAAAAAAAACTTAGTAACACATCTCTTTCTTATTATAGTAATTGAAAATAATTTGTTTCAAAAACATGGCACTAAAACATTATTGGTTTTATGTGTTGCTAATTTATGCCAATATTAGAATACAATGAAGCTACTAAAATGTGCTTGTGTTATTTCAAGAATGCATTATATGTGGTGTAATTACAGTGTAATATGGCATCTATTACATTGTAATAGCGATTTATAGATAATGAGGTTACACTTTATTTTAAGGTGTCATTGTTACAGTGTAATTATATAAGAACTGAGTTATATTAATTAACAACATGTACTTACTATAGGGTTAGGGTTTGGTTGAGGGTTAGTTGCATGCAATTTACTGTTAATACTATGATAAGTACATGTAACATATGTAACAAGGACACTGTAAAGTAAAGTGTTACCGATAATGATTGTGAATGTGTTTTTTTGGGGGGGGAAATGTAATGAAAAGCACATGCTGACGTCACGTTTCTGTGTGTTCCAGGCATCAGAACAGAGCAGGATTTTTATGTAAGACTAATTGACTCCATGACTAAACAGGTAAGGGTTCATCTCGTCCCGTACAGCACCATCTGCGCATGTCACCAGAGGCTAATTCATACATGTTGGGGCATCAGGACATGCTAAAGGTCGAACTGTTTGCGCCCCGCACAGATGAATCTCACAGAGTAGTGTACGTGCATGCGCATCTCCCAGGGGCAGTGTCACATTTTTACATGCCCATAGTGAGAACAGCATCATGTGGCCTCTTTTGGACTTTTTTTTTTCTTTTTCGGTTTGTTTAGTGTTTAACTGTGAGCGTTAGTGTGTATTTTTAGGGGAGCCTTGTTTGCTTTGGATTTTTCTTGTCAGTTTGCAGCCCCCTTGTTTTCCCTTTTCAACCCCCCATGCAAAAAGTACACTAACAAGTACACTATGAATGTTTTTTTATTTTATTTTAATGTTAAAAAAAAATATTGGTTAAACATACATTAAGGGAACATTCCTTCCAAACATTACGGGAACGTTACTTCTGAATGTTCTCTAAACATTCTGAAACAAGTAGTAGACAACATCCAACTAAAACGTTTCCGAAAAAAAGACAATGTATAAATCATATTTTTATGCTAGCATTTCGAGATAACTTTGAAAAAACGTTCTGTTAAAGGGATAGTTCACCATTTACTCACCCTCACCACTGTAAAAAAGAAGTTGCTGCCTTAAATGAAGTACAATCAACTTGTTGTTTAAGTCATTTCGACTTAAATTACTTTGAACTGACTTAAAAAAATGAGTTGAATCTTGTATAAGTTATAAAACAAGGTTGAAAATTGCTTGACTTATTTTGATGAGTTAAAGCAATGTAAAAAAAAAATGTTTTCATAACTTATTGATCATTTAATTTTTTACTTTGATGTTGTTCCAAACCCGTATGAGTTTTTTTTTTCTTCTGTTGAACACAAAATAAGATATTTTGAAGAATGTTGGTAACCAGACAGTTGACGGCACCCACTGACTTCCATAGTAGGAAAAAAAAATACTATGGGAGTCAATGGGGTCCATCAACTGTCCGGTTACCAACATTCTTCAAAATATCTTCTTTTTAGTTCAACATTAGAAAGAAACTCATACAGGTTTGGAACAACATAAGGGCGAGTTAATGATGACATAATTTTCATTTTTTGGGTGAACTATCCCTTTAACATTACTGTAATAATGTTGGTTCATAACTTTGAGAGAACCTTGCTAGAACATAAACCAAAGTTCTGAGAACGTTCCCTGTTATCTGGGTACATATCAATTTCTCATAGCCTTTTTCGTGTACATGTTTGTGTTGTCCGTTGGTGTGTTTCAGATGTCATGCTCGGCTGCCTCCTTCTGAACTCTTGGTTGTTTCGTTTCTAGTATGCGCAACATGGCAGATCTACATTATTAGTGTTGCCTGTTTCCTGTTTCCTGTTTGATTATATCTGTCACCGAAGACATGTGTGGCCCTGAGCTAGTGTCTGGATGGTTTACGAATAAGAGAACCAAAATGCGGACCCTGGATCAGCCGCAATTAGCGTGTCATGGGAATTAGCGATTAGCTTTTGTCAAAGAGCGTCTATTAAACATCTCCCTGTTTATTAGCCGCCTGCTGCAAACTGAGAAAGGCTCCACGCTAGGCTCTTTACACTTCGCTAGCGGCCGCTAACTTACCTGCGGGCGGCAGCTCTCTCTCCCTCCCGCCTGACTTGCGTTGTGGGGAACATCAAAGCGCATTAAACCCCAGTAGCTGCTACTTTGACAGCACTAGTCTGGCAGTAGGAAGAAGAGCTGTTGTTTCTTAACTATCTGCTTTGCTGCACTTCGTGGGAGGACATGGCACTTTTGAGCGAAGTGTCGCTAGAGCGCTGTTTATCAGTGTCAAGTTAAAAAATAATCACCCAGACGCCTCGGCTTCCCCCTCACACATCTTTTGTAGTTGTTTGCCGGCAGTTTTCATGTCAGTCTTCTCGGAATATATTTAGCACTTGTATTCATTATTTTTTGTGTGCAGGTGTAATAGAAGTCACAAGGAATGAGATTGCTATCCCCTTTTGCTGCTGTATTGTGTGCGAGAAACTTTCAGATGTGAAGACAACCTATGGTTAAATCACTCACTAAAGGGATCCGCTTAGAACTACACTTAAAGATTGGGGAACATGTGTATCGGCAGTCGGAGGATATCAAATCTCATTCTCCGCCGCAGACGCGCAACAAGAAGACAGCTAGTTACCTCGTAACAGCTCAAAAATCACCGTCGCGAGTGATATATTTACAGTGCGCACAGATCGGTCGGCATGTGTCTTTGATTTCCTCAGGTGAATGAGAGCGAGAGCGAGAGAGAGAGAGAGAGGGATCAGATGTGGTTTCGCTCAGGGGCAGTCAGACCTGTTGAGATGGTGAAATGAGACCTGGATACTGGCTGACCACAGGACAGCTACAGGTGTCTCGGCCCATGTTGTGGCTCGGACTTAAAACAAGCTTTCAGTTTGAAGAGTGTGCACTCTTGAGAAGGGAGTGCAGATGATACCATGCCTATTACTGGTTATTGGGTTACAGACGACCTGAGTCATTTTTTGTGATGCTCTATATCCCCATCAGCCGTCTGAAATCACTGCGAGTTATTAGGTTGTGGTGTGAGTTAAGGTGCGGTTGCATTAGGGACATTTCTGTATAATTCTGCAGGCAAAAAATGTCCATTTTCAATAGTGTAGTGATGCATGAAGCACAGCTCACACAGAAGTCACTGTCAAACCAATCAGTTTTCTGTTGGATGAATCCGCATGAGCAACTTGAACCTGTTGGGGAAATTACTGCCTGAGGAAATGTGACTGCAGCTTGATTCCAATTTGTTAGCAAGACTATTACTTTCTAAGTGACTGTGGGAACAAATGCTAATCACAGAGGCTGCTAAAGTGTTGTGCAACGCTAGCACGGCTAAAACACTTACAGGCGACCACTCTGTTTATGTTACGGTGGCAAAAACAGCTAAAACAGCTTTAGCTTGGACTGTAATTAGTGTCCAGATTTGCTGTTAGTGCTCTCAGAGCGGTTGCAGAGCTTATTATTCTGTGGCGAGACTGATTTACTGTTGCAACTGCTCAAGACGCTTGTTATTTTGGTAGTTACTGTCACAGTCAAATTATTAGATTCAGCAGATATGGTAAACATCTCAGAGTTATAGATTTCAGACTATAGTGCTAATTTACTGCATTTGTTGTTGTAACAGTGGCCTAGCGGTTAGCATATGTGCTCTGACACTCACATGTTGAGCATTTCTGGGGGGTTTTTGCAGTTTTTTTTTTTCATGCCACAGATGCGGCTGATAGAGTTTAACTTATATTTATCCTGGAACAGTTGAGTTTAGGGAGTTAAGGGAAGAATACTCCACAGATTTTAGCATGCTAATTTAAAAAACAATAACATTATACTGCAGGAATTTCCCCTCCAAACCAGTTAAGCGCAAACCCAGATTCAAACCTTTCATTTCATTTCATGAGCTCATGAGAGTTTCCGATCGTGACAAACAGTATTGGTTTCTATCAGGATGTGTTACCAACACTACACTGAGGTTAAGTTTAGGATGTAGGTTGGGGTTAGGGTTAGAATTTGTTTTGGGGTAGTTGCACTTTAACTGGTTTCTGGGAAAAATCACACTGTTATACTGGGTTTGTAACTCACAATGGGATGCAAAAGTGAGAATCAGGGATGTGTGGGGCTCTTAGGTGTGTTTGACAGTTAAATCTGTGATCAGCAGCTTCAGCACCAACACATCGCGCTGAGACATCATAGCG
The DNA here is from genome assembly GCF_963993115.1 of Abramis brama. Taxonomy (NCBI): domain Eukaryota; kingdom Metazoa; phylum Chordata; class Actinopteri; order Cypriniformes; family Leuciscidae; genus Abramis; species Abramis brama. The sequence goes on from NC_139977.1 coordinate 12,387,220, forward strand.
CAGAGACAGCAGACCTCCCACGTTCTTCCCTCATCTATCCTTTTTTTCCTTTTCCTCTCTCATTACCTCCTGGGTTGTTTATGTTTTTAATATGTCGTAAGAGATGTTAGCTGTTTTGCTTGAGCTACTTGAGCTAAACTTAGCCACTGAATTAGACCACGCCCCCTTTCCAAAACCGCGCCCTTCAAAGGCATGTTATGCAGACATGTATTGGATTGGCTTGACAATACCGTTTACTGACGATTGCTTTTCATGTACACTCTTAGAAAAAGAAATGTTCCATTGTTGAACCTTTAATTTTAAGAGCGTAGCTTTTTGCTTGTTCAATCCTTACTCTGTTTTTATAACTCTTTTAACCCGTCTACTCTCCAACTCTCTTCTTTCCGGTCTTGTTTTATTCCCTCGTCTCCTGCTCAAACTCTTGCACTGTCTAGAAGTCTCTCAGATGTCTGTTAGCTGTCTCTAGAAACCCTTCGTCTATTATCCTGTCTGTCTGCCTGCCCAACACTTGCTCTCTCTCTTCCTCTTCTCTTGTTTCTCAGGCTTTATGTCTGAACAGCTGATCAGGGGTGGGGTGGGATACTTATTCGTGAATGCGAACGCTTCTGTGTGTGTGGGAGAACAAAGAATGAAATCACTGCCAAGACAGCACCTCTTTAAAGGTAGCGCAGTGGCCTGGGAAAAAAAAGCAGCCGTGTTCTTAATGGCATGCTAACAGATGATGCCAACTGTGTAGGAAGTAGGTTTCCATGTATTTATAGCGTCTTGTTTACTTGCCTTCGATTTCAGGCGTCACATCAAAGCTGCTGAGGAAAACGCTGGATGAAATATGAAAAGTGTGCTTGGCAAGATGAAATATGTATTACAAGGCATATGAACGTTGAATGCTTATTAATGTGCCCTTCTCGCACTTTGGCAAGCAGTTAAAAACGCCCTAAATATCACGCTTGTAACATTAACATAGGGTAATTTTTAACACGGCACCTTTGCACATTCGCCGTTCCTTCCTAAATCAAAAAGAAACTATTTCCTGTGTTTATCACAGCACTTCCTGTACTTTGATCTCAATAAAAGCAGCCAATGCGTTTTAAAGTTATCAAGATGGCACACTTTAAGAGTATACAAAGACTAATTAATCTTTATACGAGTCATTTCCATTTGTATGACTAGAGGAATTTGTGACACTACAGGCAAAGCCATTGTTTTTGCATGCACTGGTCTATTTTAAGATTTTAGACTATTTTGCTTCCATAACATGTCTTCATTAAGACTAGTGTAAAGAAAAATACACATTTAAGTGTTTATTTTATTACACTTTATCTATTTGCATCTGTAGATTTCAGTTACACTACATATTTTTGAAGGCTGTTTCCTCAAAATGAGTCTGAAATCTCCACTTAAAGGTGCTGTATGTAATTTTTTTGACACCATAATATGCATGCTTGTTTCTCTGAAAAACGCTTCTACTGCCAGTTATTCTACTTTGAAATTAAGTGCGTTCCGTGTTAGAATGTCTGTTTTTGTTTCGGTCTCTGTGATCCCGCCCGCTGCCAATTTGCCCAATAGTATTTCGACACTTCGGGTTGCCATTTGGCTGAAAACACCGTATTACAGCCATGTAAGCCAGCAAACAAACTAGGTCAGTGATCGCTGATTCTGCCTGACCTAAAAAGCCTCAGCATACATCAAAAAAGCTCTATGATCAGTGGCATATTAAAATGCAGATAAATCCACTCATCAACTTACAATGTAAGACTCGTCACTTTCCACTGTCCTTTGTGCTCTTTCCTGTTGCGTGTCCTTAATCTGGCAACCCGCGTGTGCGTCGAGTCTGAGGAGAAGGGGGCGGGAGAAACAACCAATATTTTGTATTTGGACTGCAGTACCTATTTCAATCACTAGCTGTCATTCTTACAGACTGTACCTTTAAGTCTAAAATAATTCTGAACCTGACTATATCAATGCTCAGATTTCTGTTCTGAAAATGTATGCAAATCAGTGCATATTTAATTAGATAATGGACCATTTGCACATTTAAACAGAACATTTGAGAAAACATGTAATACAAAACAGTTCTGTTATGACAACTCTCGGATTGTTTGGCATGGTAATGGATATGACAATGTTGAAATATTTGGTCTTGGTGGAATAGATCTGCTGTTATTGCTGGTGCTGTTGGTTATTGCAACAGCTGCAGTACAGGACTTGCTGCCAATAAATAGACAACACACTGTTGTGAGCAAGTAAGACATGCTGCTGCTGCATAATGCTGCATATATGAATTACCCAAAGCAGATCTAGACAGGTGGAGCTGGGGAGGGTGGAGGGTAAAGCAATGCAACTGCTACAGCAAATGCTGACCAAGTATTTGAAGGTTGAGCAGCGAGCTCATTGGCTACTGATACATCAGCTGCGCCCTATAGATAAAGATGTGATTGCAAGTGTGATTGTGATTTAAAAAAATAAAAATGCTTTTTTTGAAGCCACCATGAATGGCTATTTTAATTCCCTAATATGAAAAAACAGGACATTATGTGAGAAAGAACGTGATTTAATTAATCAGAAATTTATAAAAAAAAAAAAATCTAATTAAATAGTAAAAAGTAGGAATGCGCATTAAGAAAGTAAAAAAGGTCAATTGAGTACATGTTGACTTTAATGGCTGGATATAACCCAAATTATATTTTATATCATATCATGAATATCACATTATGCTATTAAGGCGCTACGGCAAGTGGAAGAATACTGCTGTTCCTGAGCACACCTCAGCCGGATTGGGCTAAGATAGATTTGGTGTTTATAGTTAGAAATTTGAAGCAGGTCTTTGGACTATAGCAGACAGTGATGCATGCTGTGTACTTCTAGAAGACCTTGGCCCCCATTCCCTCAAAGTGAAAGAAAACCATCTGAACAAATGCTCCGAGCTTGCCAAATCCAGCACTGGCTGTAACAATATCGCTCTCAGTGCCTTTGTATAATGTAAAGTACATCTGAAAGACATCAAACAATGAGCCAATGTATCGTCTATCTCTGGATATTTCTTCTGTCAAATTACCCTTTTCTTGGTATATAACTTTGCTTCCGTGTTTTTTTTCCTCCAGTTAAGGTCAATGTGACAAACTTTTTTTGATGCTGGACAGGCTTGCTGAATAACACCTCCGTTACATGGCAGAGAGTAATGACTGTGCGTAACGGGACAGACTTGCTGCCAGTCGGTATGCCTACGAACGAGATCCCAGAATCTTAGCAAGGTGACACGCTTGGCGTAGTCAAACGTGGCACTGTTCGGAATGGCATACCATGTCCAACACGAGGCTTTGCCAGCCTGGCAGTGCTGTGTTTTGTGTTAAGGAGGGGTGAGAGCAAAGCCGAGAAAATTTGAGAGAAAAATGGGGGGCCGTACCAGATGGTGCACCGTGCTCCAGTCTGGCATCCCAACTGCTCTCTCGCACCCACCTCCTCCAGCCTCCTGCCTCCCCCTACCGCCCCTGTGCCACACGCCACTGATGGTTTGGCACATCATATGCTAGCGTAGGTAGTTTGCCAGTGAACGCATAGGCACTTCACATTTTTACCCATGAGTGAGAGAATCAAAAATGAAAGAAAAAGATCAGTGAGTGACTTGAAGAGATTTGCTGTTGGTTCATCTAAACTGTGGATGTCAAGTCACAAATATAAAACAAAACAAAAAAACAAATTATACAAATAAATAAGAACAAACAAAACAACTACGTTTGGGGATTGTGCTGATTTACAGTAGCTAAGGCCTATGTTTCGCTAACCTGAAATAGCCTACACAAAAGACAGATATCACTGAATGTAGCACAACGTTCAGTAGCCTAAATGAGTCAGATCTTAATTCACTATCTGCTTTAAGACTGGTTCGTTGAGTTTATTAGTTCTTTTTATTTGAGCGAATCGTTAAGTTAACTGCCCTGAGCCATTTGCTCTTGTATTGAGGTACTCTGATCGAGATGTGTATTTCACGAGGAACCTACTCATTAGAGTCGTTTGCTCGGGGGATCGGAGTTTGTTGCGCTGCATGTTTTTGAATCACTTAAAGGAAGACTCTCAGAGTTGTGAATCGGATTATACTTGTCGCACCGTTATGCTTTGATACAATAACCGGCTCATAAGATATTTGTTTGTGAACCGAAATACATGAGTCACGCTGCCTGCATGCTTAACACACTAAAAACAGTTTGTAAGAGTCGTTTGTCAGGTTGTTTGCGTGTTTGTTTACGTTCAAGTGAGCGAGGATAATTCAATTGAAAGCCGCGTCTTCTTGTCGTTTTTTTTTAGTCTTTTTGTTGCTTTACATTCAAGACTATAAATTCACGTTCACAACTCAGGTAAAATATAATTTATTTTTCTATAGCGCTGGAAATTCAGAAGCTGACATAACGTTCTCAGCACTTTGGCTAACGTTCCTTCTCTCAAATGAGCAAACGTTCCTCCAATAAATGTTCATTCAAAGTCAAGTGTTCTTTAATAACATTCTCAAAACGTTAACGTTAGCACACACACAAAAAACGTTTGTTACACATTGTTCATGGAATGTCTTTCTGAAACGTTTGAGTTGGATATTTTTCTAGCGTTTTTCTAAACATTACACTTACAGCTTGTTTCAGAACATTCAGAGAACATTTAAAAGCAACGTTCCCGTAATGTTTGCAAAAACTTTAAATGGAAAATTTCACTGTTTTCTCACATAACCAAGATAAAACATTTCTTTTTTTTTGATAACTGGATGTTAAACTTCCACAGAACATTCTGAAATAACATGTTCATAACGTAATGAGAATTAACCTTTTCAGAACATATTTAGCCTATAGATTACCCAGCTAACAAAAATATATTCTAATAACGTTTTGTCCTCACCATCTGAATTCTTTTCTTGTTAAATATCATGTTTCACACGCACTGTATTACATGAGTAAAATTGGTTGCGAAGACTTTTATTATTTTTGATTAATATGTTTTCTCATCGATAGGAATCACTGTCATTGTTTTGATCTCTCCCGCTAGTTAGAATCTGAGCAACCAATCAGTTATGTTCCTTATCATCTCCTCCACCTACAACAGGTGTTCTCCGGCTTGTTACCCATCCTTCAAACCGCTCTGAGCTGGTGCTATTGTACATCCCATCCTCTACCACATGTTACCCCACCTCAGCCCCGTGCCCTGTAGAGAGAATAATTACCTGAGCTAGAAGTAAAACAATGAGCCCTTCTTATTGGAGCCTTCATTTCTCACCTTCTGTTTTCCTTTACTTAATGAGCCAAAGTCCTGTGTGGAGCCAGAGCTCTGGACAGCCTGTCCTGAAATAGCCTATTGGAACAGCTTAGACGATTCCCCACGACACATGCTGATATTTATTAAATACGACCAGGCCAACATGCTTTAACGGCAGAATTACGCCTCCTCTCAGTGTGTTTCTCAAGTGAAATTGGCTTCTGTGACTCCATAGTTGAATTTAAGTGTGGATGAGCGGAGGAAATGTTTTTTTGGAATGTTAGATGGTCAGTGTCAACTTCCTTTTCAACATCTTTTGAAACAGCTTCATGTGCTTCATTTAATTTTGATTGCCTCGTCCTAAAATATTCATTCTAGTGTTAAAAAAACCCTGTGTGAGTCCAAACTGACTTTTTTTTCTTCTTTCTGTTCAAAGGCCATCGTCTATGAAGGTCAAGATAAGAACCCGGAGATGTGCCGCGTTCTCCTGACTCATGAAATCATGTGCAGGTGAGACTTTTTCCATTACACTTTGTCCTAACCAGGTGCGATGCGCCACATTTTCAAATAATTTGTCCGTCCATGTTAAAAATGCTGCATGTCACAGTGCAATCGCAGTAAACTAGACCATATATGATATTTAAAAACCACATTAAAATTGAATGACAAACTTTTTTTTTTTCTTAGTACTGACATTTCCTTTTGAAAATATTAGATATGGTGGGTGTCATGAACAATTCAGTCCATATAAGGCGCCAAAATGATTTTAATGGAAGACTTTTAATGGTTTCTCTATTCGTGGCTTAGAGGAATAGTTCACTTAAAAATGATAATTCAAGTTGTTAATATTGTGTGCACTAGCATGTAGACGGTCTTAAAGCTAATAGACATGGACTGCCACCAAAATTCACTCTGCGTCCGAATATGCCTACTTCTCTATAGTATGCAAAAAACAGCATGTGAAAAGAGTATTATGTCTGAATTCACAGTATTCATAAAACAGTAGATGAAAAGTACCTGGACTTCCAAAGAGATTTTGAAATGTGCATGTGATGCAAACTTTACTGTCCCATGAGGCCACGAGAGAGGCTCCGTGAATGACAGTGAAGTGACGCAACTGTAAGTCACATGACTATGGCTACATGGTACATCCGGATTTCATTCATACATATATCATACTTTTTTAAAGATCTCAAAGTAAGATCTTATTCAAATGCGGTGTCTTTCGGATGCAGCTTTAGAGTTGGAATTCATGAAGTATTTAATATTCAGGTATGATGAACCAATGAGATTTCGCTGTTGGTGGGGCCCCCCATAATAGAAACCAGGTGACTGTCAAAATGTCCTTTGGCTTGTTGCTTTTTTCTGTCACCTTGTTAGAACACTAACCAGTACGCTCTAGTGCAATATTTAGTTTCAGTTTTATTTGCTCTTATGGGTACTGAGTCGTACCTTACCAAAACAGTATATTAAATAGAAACTCATTTCATATTAATACTATTCAGGTCAAATCCCTAGTGAAGAACAGAGCCAAAAAAACAAGTAGGAGATGACTTTTTCTATCAAATGCTATGTATTTAATTAACATCCAAAGATGAATTTGCTTAAAAGTAGGTTGTGATGATCGACTCGTGCCTATTTTTAGTGGTATTTTAACAGTGCCGCCCACCCTTGTAACCCCCACCCCCCCTCATGAATATCACCCTGATGCCTGGTTAATTAGGACAAGCAGAAACTCATTACTCAATCTGAAATTTCAGTCTGGCCCACTAACAAATGTGCCCCGGCTCACGTGGCGTCCATGAAATATATGCCAGGTTTTACCAGCAACACACCACGCAACTTAAAGATGTCATATAGGCACTTTCACAATTAAAAAAGCACCCTTTTTTTTTACGTTTAGAATTGACAGCTTATGTATATTCAAACCAATGTGGTCCTCATCCCCCCACCTGCCAAATCAGCATTGATATGCCATCGTGTATGTGTGCGTGCGATAGGCTGTATGTGTACCTTCAAACGCTGCCGCAATTATAAGCAGAAAATTAGGCTGTTCACCATTAATCAGCTCCACTAATTGCCACGCACCACCATTAGCCATATGGTGCCATGCCAGCTTGCAAGTGCGGGACAAAAGTGCTTATTCCTATCATTTTAACAAATAGGGGGAGAAAAAAAAACAAGGAACTTGTTTCAGGCTGTTGTTTGTCGCGAAACTGGCCAAAATCGTTCTTCTAAAGACTAAAGTTGTCATAACACAAATCCAATGTCACGAATCAAAGAAATCACGTAAAGGAAACATATGTTTGAGGCGTGTGATAGACATCCTGCTAATTACATGAGCCCGTTTAGACATTTCTTCAAAAGCCGCATCAGGAAGGAAGCGTTAAGATCTAAGATGCGATTTCCTTCGGGTGTCCTGCGGGACGGTCTTGAAGAGGATCAGGAAAGAGATTATAACCTTCTCCACCTCCCAATAAGCAAATGTAGGCTTGCGTTATAATCACTGTAGTTGTGCTTGCTAAAGCAAATGTTTATTATTTTTCATATTTAGGGTTTGTTTCTACATGTAAATTTAAATATGTAAGTACACTGTTTGTGCTACTGACCTCTAATAAATCACGTTTTATAGCAACTACATAGCAATGTGATATTAGGCCAGTGATGTCACACACATTTGTCCAGATCTATTAATTTATTAAAAAAGATATTAAAATGCAACGTATATGCAATGACTTGAATACACCTCTTCTATGATGAGCATGTTTTAATGTATTGTTATTTTTTTCTTACATTTTTTAACTAAGTACAGAACTGCTACAATACTTATTAATATTAAAAAAAATTAAAGTCACGTGGTGTAACCAATATGCAGAAACATGCAGAGAGGACGCTTATAGACCCTTATGACCATGTCAAGTTCAATAATTCTCTTAAAATATCAGATAATTTGGACTTGTTTTATGACAAGGCAGAGTTAGAATAATAGGTTGTAAAATGTTGTGTAGTGTAACTCTTCAAAACAGTGATATCAATTAATTAATAATTCATGATATTTCTATATTTAAAATTGTTTCAAGGTAAAAACACACACACACACACATACATATATATATAAATATATTTTTTTATTTTTTTTTATTTTTTTTTATTTTGAAAATAATATTTTATACATATGCATGCATTCATTGATTAGGAAAGTGTTACTTTTTACTTGATGGTTACACCACATGACATTTTTAGGGTCATTACGTTTGAAATTTTGTTGAAAATGGTGTAAAAGTTTTTCAAAACCATATGAAACCAACATGGTTACAAAGGGAAGAACTTTTTCTTTGTCAGTGACCCATTGACTACCCATAGCAACACCCTGGCAACCACCTACAACATTCTTGCTTTCTGTAAAAACCCTTGCGAGTTTTGCATAGGAAAATCTAGTTAAAAATATTTGTCTTTAATTGTTTTGAGTGTGTATCTACGAATTTGTCTGCTCAAGGTTTCGTGTATCAGGAGCTAAACCGTGACTCCCATGGGCGCTGCCGGATTTGATCATTAGGCTCCTACAAATCTTCTTCCTGCACTGTATAAATACACACACACACACACACACACACACACATAGATTCACAAACACACACACAGAGGCACTGCAATCCCTTGTTTCAGTCCTTTGGGAGGACACTGACCTAGTTGAGGAAGCCTTGCAGAAGGAGGGGCGAGAGAGATATGAGATGCAGATAGAGAGAGAGAGTGAGAGAGATTTTAGCCCTCTATTCATGATGAGTTTCTAAAGAAAGACATTCATCATGCATACCTGAAGAAGTGTATTATATAAATCACACATGGTTCCTCATGAATAAGCATGGTACATCATAAGATATGATCTCCTGAACGCTTGCAGTCCATGAATGAATGCTAAAGTCTATTGGAACATCTGAAAACTGTGTCATTGGAGAAAATAGGGAGCTGGGAATGAGGTAACAAGAGAAACCGTAAGGCGAGAGGGTGGAAGCAGAGAGAGTTGTGGGAGGAAGAAAAACTGAAGGGGGAAGGACAATGCCAGGGGTGTCATGTGACAGTTTTGTCCCCAGCCCTTATTCAGTGTCCTACTGCCATCTGTGCGGTAGAAATGTGATGCCGGTGGTCTCCAAACCGCCGCTGAAGCCCCTCACACACCTTCAATTCTCCTCTTGTCATTCTGCTAGCTAGACCTTCATCACCTATGCAAATGCAAATTTCTGGCCAACTCGCAAGCAAGCAGTCCCGTTGTACATGCTTAACGTGTTCTTATGTTAATGTGGCGGTAGCTAACTCCAATACTCAAGGGGGCGATAGAGTCAATAAGACATCAAAAAATTACCTTATATACTTTCTTAATACATGTTTCTGCTCTTATTGTGCATAATTCATTGCTTAAAATTATTCAGAAGAAAAAAGCTATAGTAACTTTCCTTTTTGGGTGATGTCACCAAGCCCTCTTTTAAACCACTCCCATTTAATCATCTTTCATATAGGCTGCGTCCGAAATAGCATACTCTTGAGAAGGTACTTATTTTGAATGAGTATTTACTTTGCGACTGCAGAAAAAAAGTATGTTTTATATAGTATGAGTGTGTATAGAATGAATGTAATCCGGACGTAATATATTCGCCATGTTGTCATAATCACGTGACCTACCAGCGTTAGTTGCGTCGCTTCACTGCCATTTACAAATCCTCTCCTGTGGCCTCATGGGATAGTAATGTGTCCATTGTATGCACACTTCAGAATCTCGCCAGAAGTAGTAGGTCATCTGGGGACTTTTTGCCTACTCTTTTATGAGTTCTGTGAATATAAATTACTTTTCACCATCCTGTTAAATTCCTGTTGGATAAAATCTAGTCTAGCTTCTGTATTTAAGCATTTATGTTGATGTTCTTGCATTGAGTGTTTCTTTAGCAAACTGTTGTACAATTAAATTGCATTAACCTTAATAGTCAAAATACAAATATGACATTTCCTCTGGACAAAAAATGCCCAGGAATAAATGGTCTGTATAGTAAATGTCTTGATGTTATACATGATGTTTTTTTTAACTGATATTTTCTTTCGTCTAATCAGTCGTTGTTGTGACAAAAAGAGTTGCGGGAACCGAAACGAGACACCCTCCGATCCCGTCATCATCGACAGGTAGGAAATCTCTCCCTCATTAACACTTCCTAACACTGTTTGTGTGTCTGAATACAACTGATACTTTTATTGTTATCATCATGCTGATTGAGGCTGTGTTTGACGTCACGTTTGAAGTAGTTCTCAGGGCACGCTGGAGTCTTAAGGCCGTCACGGTCTGCTGTGTGTGTATGTTTGAGTCACTTGTTAGTTAAATGCTCTGTCATGTTGTTTCTTTTGTTGCTATTTCTTCACTGTGTTCTTTTTGTTGTGGGATCAGGACTGGTTGAGTCCAAACACTTAATATTAATGTGCCATTTATTGCTGTCTTTGCCTGAGTAAATTACAGGCCCCAAAGGCTAGTCTTTGTGTTAAAAGTGTTGAGTGAGTAATTTCTCTTGAGAAGATGTTTGACAGTAAACATGTAAGCAATTTAGATAATATCTGCATGGTATGTACTTCAAATTGATATCTGGCCTGGTTCTGGATTATGGTTCCCCCTTCAGAAGTACAAAAGACAGTGTTCTTGGTCTCTTTATTTTGTCTTAATGAAACCCACATGTATAATGGGCTGTGAAACAATAGACGCCAAAGACCCCTGCCCCCCCCTCCATCCTTTCTACCCTGTTCTTGCCATCTCTCTCGATCCCCAAGGGCATCGCTTTCTTCCACCTAACATTCATCTCTTTAAATCCAAATTTAAACCCCTGCATCCTTTTTGAATGATGTAATTGTAGTTGTAATAATGTTAGCATTACTGCTAATAGGATTTTTAGCAGTGCTAAAGATTTCACAGTCCTTAAGGTAACCTTTTCATTGTCGTTAATGTTGCTAGCTTCAGGCTAGCTGTGTGGAGTTATGTGTTTTGTAATGTGGAAGCTATTAGCCGACGTCTAAGGGCATTTACTTTGACAGGTCATGGTTCTCGGAATTGAGCAAAACAATCTTTTTCCCATTGTGTTGCAGCAAAATGGTTAGCAACCGCTTCGCTCAATGAAATTTGTTAATCGTCCCTTTGAGACAATATATAGAGGCACATAAGGTGAACATATCAAGCGCTTATTAGCCGATTTGAAGAAAACCAGCACTGAATTGCATTTGATTTGGTTTCACTGAAATGGCCTTTGCTGGAATATTTGCAGCTTCTTAACTTCCCAAGATGCCTTTTTTTTTTTTTTCATAATCTGCCCGTGACACTGGGAAAGGCCACAAATCAAAGGTTTATCTCAGTGAGAATCTATTGCTGAAGGGGAAAAATGACTTGATTTACACCACATGGAATGGTGCGTAAGAGTTATTGTGTGCAGATGACCAGACTAGGTTGATTTGTAACGTTTGTCAAAAGACCGTTCAGGCTCATTTGCGAAAATTAAACCCCACTGAGAAGAAGCCCCCCCCCCCCCCCCCCCCCCCTCCACACACACACATACTCCCACTATCGGGTCTCCCGGTTCTGCGCTGCATGTTTACTTCAAGTTTAGACAGCAGTCAGTAAAGAGTTGGACTGTTGTGGCTGTTCGGTTTCAGCCACTGACCCGTTCCTGCAGAATGGACTCAGGTGTGACCGGAGCTGCTCAGCCGACCGCAGTCGGACACAACAGATCTGCCGCCCCCACTCACGTGTTTGTGGGCAGCCGACACAGTTTATGCTTCACTTGACCAGAACGGGTCAGAACTCTTGGGAGCCAGCTGTGGCTCCCTTATACATGCTCATACGCCTTTAAACCTCACTGAGCAAAGAGGCTCGATATGGACACAGGCTGATGAACCTGCCGGAGGAACTCATGCGCATTGGTCCCATGTGCAATGAAAAGGTCCACTAGAAGGTCTTGGTAACTTCAAGGCCATCAACAACTTTTCTCTAAGTGGGAATCCAGGCATCTTATGATTCAGTTTTCATTCAGGGAGACACAATGGCAACACAAAATGATTCTCAATCTCATAAAAAAAAGAAAGAAAAACAACAACAACTGCCTAGTACGTCACTCTTTTGGAAAATACTGGGATTCTGGGATGCAGCATGAAAGCCGTTCTGAACAACATATATTATCAGTTTTTTTTGTGCACATTATATTTGTTGTCCCGCACAATAAATCTATGTAAATGCATTCATAACACCTCTATTCTGCATTAACATTTTTTTCAACATTTTTCAAATTAGTGTAGCAGCCACATGGCACTTCTTTTTTTTTTTATCTCTAATGGTTTGTCTTGTTTCACTTTAATTATTAAAAATGTATTTAGAAGAATGCAGAATTGAATCTGTGCAGCAATTTTCCCCTCGGTCCTACTTAATAATCCTCCTACATAATGTCTTTGCATAATACAATCTTTTTTTTTTTTTTGCCATCAAGTTTTTTTTTTTTTTTTTTTTTGTCATAAAGGTGAGAGTGTTTGGATGTTGTGATCTGATCTGATTGTGTCACTCCTGATCTCTCGTCGCATGATTCTGCAGCCCAGAGAAATGGGTCATGCAGGAAAGAACAAAAAAAAAAAAAAAAGGTGAAAAAAAGAAGAAGAAAACAACCTAATTTTGGTACGTATTCTTGGCAGCTACACGTTTTCTCACAAGCTCAATGACAGCGCCTCGATTATGACTTATTATTTCTCCTAAACACGTAACCTAAAGAAAAATAAATCCCAGTTCCGCCTTTTCCCTCTGAGTTATTTAGCTTGGTTAATAAGGGCTCATTAGTGCGCACTTCTTTCAACGAGCCGATTTGATTTCACACCAGTAATTAGTCTGGCTATGGTTAATTCTGCCGGTTTTGCATTGAGAGTGATGCTCTAATTAGATACACAAAGAACACAGCTAATCCAAATCTGTGTTAAAAACACTAATGAACCCTTATTATGCTGTTAAAACAACTAATTTCATATTTACTAAGATTTGGATCGTAAACAACATCTGTAAACAAACAATATCCACCCTTGCCGTTTATCGGCTAATATATTTGACCGAATCGTCCAACTGCAGGTTGTTGTTAGTCCTTTTGATTTATTCACACAGACAGGAGGAATACCACTAATCATAACCCATTCACAGGATTCGAACTCCACCGTGCGCTTTGATTTACGCCACACGTAATACTTATTTATCTAAATCTCTTTATTTGTTTTATTTGAACCGATCCCTCTCGCATTCGTGTGTGTGTGTGTTAGCGTCTCTAACTGCGATATATAGTATAACATTAGCGACTCCTAAGCTGGGCCATATGTTCCTCTCGGCCTCTTCCTCTCCCGCACTGACCTTTCATCGGCTGTGTAAGATTATTTCCAATACTTTAATCCCGTCTCATTGACATGGACACAAAGCACACTGACATCTAATAGACGCCTCCTCACTTTCTCCTTTCTTCCTCTCGGTTTAATCACTTTCAGTTCAGGGCCTCCACCCCCACCTTCCTCCACTCCAACCCCTGCAGCCCTGGACGTCTATTGTTCACGTCTCATTTTATTCCAGACCCTCCCTTCTCACTTCTGTTTATGTTTAGGGTGCCAAAAATCCCTCAGATAAGTAGCCATGTCCCTAAAGTTAGCTTTAGGAGAAACAGTTTTTAATTGTATTCAAAGAGAGCTCTGTGTTTGTTTGAAGGGAAGCGATAGCGCACCGTTTTAAAAAGGACGGCGGCATGTCAATTGGTTGCAAGTTCTTTTCCGGTCGGCCCGTTTCAAACATCTCCACTTACGAGTCGCCTATTATATCTGCGATGTTAGATCCTCCGGCGCAGGAGGGGTACGTGAACGGGTGCGCGCCGTTTATACGAGTGAGATTGTCCTTCTGATGTGTTTTCTGTAACGCACCACCGGACGTTACTTGAACACTTTGCCGTCAGGCTTTCTCTGAGGAAGTGGTGCTCTATCCCACTCTGGGATCTTGCGGTGATGCGGTGAGCCCACGCTGGGGGATGTCAAAAGCTGTCAGAGGGCCGGCGAAGATTGGAATGCGAAAGTTCCCGTGGATACCGTGGGACTTCCTGTACCCCCAAGACTCGGTTCTCAGCCCCTCTTGGCTGGCCTGACTCTCAACGCTCAGAGCTCAACATCTGGATCTCTGTTCTCTAACCAAAACAACATTCACAGAGTTGATGGAGGGAAATGGGTCACCATGCCCTTGAATTTTACATTTAATGGCCTGCTGAAAAAGTGCAGCTCTAAGCTAAAAGTTCACGGCGCCCAGGCAAAATAGATCTCAAATCACATTAACTTGCTGTGCAACGTGTTTGTTCGATTTTTGGATTTGGATTTGGACAATTGCACAATTTGGACATTGTGACATTTGTTACAAAGAAAGAAGGCCCAAGCAGTTCAGAAAAAGAAGTGTATTTTGGCATCACTACACCATATAACAGAATCCTGTTTTCGCCACACTGTAAAAAAAAAGTTGCTGCCTTAAATTTTTAAGCACAAAAAAAATTCAACATTTCAACTTAAATTACATTAAACTGACTTAAAAAAATGTCTTGTATAACTTATAAAAAGTAGAAAATTGCTTAACTTATTTTGATGAGTTAAATCAATGTAAAAACATATGTTGTCATAACTTATTGATCATATACATTTTTTACAGTGAAGACAGTTGTGACTATGTTGTAATTGAAATTTGACATCTTACAATTCTGACTTTATATCTCAGTGAGACTTTATTGTAATTGCTATTTTATTTCTTTCTTATTTCCTTCTTTCTATAAACTGCAACTATATCTCACAGTTGCGACTTTATTTGTTGTTCCTGCAATCCAATGGCAAATTTGTGATTGATTATTTTACATTTTGGTGAATTGGTGGCCAATTTTTAAATCTCATTTTTTATGTTTTCGTATGATATGCTTGTGCCCCCAATGACGGTTATGTTTTTAAATCGTGCGTTTTATACGAAATCTACACCTATGTTTTCCCTTGAAAGACCGGGTTATTCTTGTCACTTTATTTCTTTCACTGTGATTTTTTTTTTCTATAGTGTTACTTTTAGATCACATAGTGTGACTTCATTTGTTATTTTAATTTCACAATTACCTGCTTTATTTATTTTTACTCCGAGCCAGAGGCACGTTTCCATACTAAGCAGAATTGCTAAAGTAATGAAAAGTAATAATAATAATAATAATACGAAAAAATCTCCCCCTGACTGGTTATCAAACATTACCCTGTTTTTAGTTAATGTGCTGAACTACACCTGTGGTTACTCCGCTGGGACACATGTGTGAACTTCATAATGACTTAAGAAATCCCCCTGACGCCCATTAAAATCATTGCAAAAATTAGGTTAGAGGTTAGTAGCTGAGAAAAGCATGTCCATTATTTGTTTAGAGGGGTCATCTGATGTGATATTTTGTGTTTTAATGCAATGACATTCATTCAAGTACTTCTATGGTGTCCGAATACTTTTTGGGGCAACCGTCTGAGAGTTCAATACAGACCACACCAGCGGGATACTACTGTGACATTAACGGTTTAATTAGCGGTATCTATTTCCCAGCATGCGATTGTCTCAAATCAGACTGAGGCGACCATTGTTAGGTTAATCCTGTCCAGATTGGCCCATTGAAGAACGAAGAAATACAAAAAAAGTGGCTAGTGTGAGAAAGAGTGACAGAAATCAGAAAGCAGTGAAAGGCAGAGGAGAGAAAGAGGCGAATTGAATATCCGTGGCTTGTTCAAATGCGATCGGTTGTCATTGTAGCGCCGTGAGGTTCCTCGTGCTTTCTCAGTGCCAGTTCTTTGTGACAGGCTGCGTGTGGCCCACTTAATCCCAGCCAGGAAAGACGATAATAACAGTGTCGCCCTCTACCTCTCCAAGTTAATATACGGTTAACGACTTCTAGTTCACCGCCAACAATCCTATCATGCGCCTGGTTGACCCCTAAAGTGGCGTACGCATTTGTCTGTGTGTGAGCGTATCCGTTGCTCTCTCTCTCTCTCTCTCTCTCTCTCTCTCTCTCTCTCTCTCTCTCTCTCTCTCTCTCTCTCTCTCTCTCTCTCTCTCTCTCTCAACTTTCTTTTCACTGATACATCAGCTCATGTTCTTTCCATCACTGTTTTTTTTTTCCTCTTATTGCTGTTCAGTTCAGCTTTATTTGGTTCTTTTGAGCAAATCTTTAAGATCTTTATAGCGAAAAAGCTAAAGGTATAAGAATTGTTATGCGTGTCCCATCAGAATTCAGGCGAGCCCCGTCTCCCTCACTGCCTCGAACATCAGTAAGAGGATTGAGTGAGTGTGAGACCTGTCAATCAAGGCGTCTGAATTCAACTGTCAATCAATCAGTTTCTTTAGCTTTCCTATTAGCATAGATTTTAGATGGTTCATTTATCTGTCATGCTGTATCTTATTACCGAGTTTTGGTGTACTGTACTTCTAGAGTACAGCTTCGTGATTTATTACGTTTTTATTTAAAGCGCTAGGAATGGAATCAGGAAATGACGCTAGCTCAATTTGAACCTGTGTTTCCACACAAGAACGTGTTGGGTTCATGATATTGGGAAATCTGCAACTGACAGCAAATCCCAGCTTTCTCATGAGAGACAGATGTTTGAAATTCATTTTCAATGATTTGTTTTATTCCAGAGAGCTCTGAGAATCACTTTTTACCGTGGTAAGGTGTTCTGTGTGTGTGTTTGTGTCTGTGTGTGTGAACATCGGAGCTGATGATCAGGGCTTCCTGCTAACTGAGATTTTGACCTGAGCTCAGAATGGCAGACAGGATGGACCACTCCTATAGGGCATTGATGTCACTTCCTTCTTTCTGTTGCTGTTGTGCAGGTGCAAAAGAAAATAAGTGTGAGAGAAATACAGCTTGTTGTCAACATGTTTTTCAATCATAATCATATTTTAATTAGATTTATATTTCTGTAGGTGGCAATTATTCCTGTTACATTCATTTACATTGATTCTATTTATGTCACCATTTCTATTTACCTTTCTTTATTTATTAAAATCACAGTGCCCATTGTACTGCATACTGCAAATATATGCAATACATGCATATGCCTTTTTTGGTAAAAAAAAAAGCATGCATTATGCATGCAATTCAATATTTCAAACAGGCGTTGTTGTCACATTACATTATTTTGCATGCTTAATTCAACAAGTTGCAATTAACAGTTATCATCTTGAATCTAAAACAGTTATTTTGCATTTTAATGCAATTTTCTATAAAAAAAAAAAAGACTTGACTATTGGGAATCCAATTATATAATATCACTTCCAGTTCATCTGTAACTCTGGGAAATGGAAGGTCAAGTCTTTTGCATTGCATTGTAGGATGTGTTTTCATACTGCACTTTTGTTTTTGCCAAACCTAACAGGTCATCTAGGTATTCTATGCACAAAGTATGCATACTGTGCATAGTATGTATACTATATACAGCAGAAATTGCACTGATTAGTATTCTGAACATGACATCTGACCTATTCTGGCAGACATATTAGAACATTTTTTAAAAATATTTTATTCCCTTAATTGAATCAGACTAGGCACCCTTGTTTGGTTTGCATTGCAATCTATTTATTCTGTTATTCTCTACAGGATAAAACACTACTCCACGATTCAGAGCAATAATTTCGACTTCTGCTTAGTTTGATGTTGGGGCCGATCTGGATCGGAGCCTCTCTGCTGGTCTTCCCCTTCCAGCATGTGGGTGGCTGTATTTATTCAATGGGAATTTTAGGGACTGTAACTGAATAATTTATGAATGTATAATGTATGGGATCCGCAAGCTCTCTGTATCCCCGCTGTGTTTTGAGTGTCTCCTTAGCCGGGATCCCCCTGTGCTCGGGGCCCATTGTTGTGTTTCGATTCCACTTCCTGTGGGGAAAGGTCACCCGTGGCTCTGAGAGAGAGAGAGAGAGAGCAGTGAATTATTCATGCCATTGACTTTGTGTCAGAGAGAGAGAGAAAAAAACTGAGAAAGAGAGAGGGGAAGAACTGAAGATGTTTTATTCATTTATCCTATTTTGAATCCCTTTTTGCACCTTCCATCATTAGAAAGCTCAACATTTACATTTGATGCTAATTCGCGATAGCCCCCCCCCAGATTCCACCCGAGTGTAATTCTCACACCATAGAATTTTTTCCACTCTTTTTTCGAAACTCAAACAATAATATGTGACAAACTTGTAATCTGTTTTATCCCTGAAGTTAAGCAGTTTTAAATGGATGGCTTGTTTGTGAATTAGTTGCCAGAAAAACCAGACAAACGAACCTACTAGCTTCACATTTGCACTTTGTGTGGCTCTGCGGTGGGCCTAACCAAGTGCCCTGAGGCGGTGTTTAAAGGGGCGGCAGGCACACACTACTCCAGAGCCAACCTCTTGGAGCCATAAGGACTGGAATTGAAGTAGCGATTGGGAGAAATGGCCTTGCCCCAGGATATGTTGCACACAGATGTGCCCCGATGTCCCTGCATAACCAGCCCCCCATTATGCACCGGGCAATCGGCCCACTAGAACAGGGAGGGTGGAATGTGTGTGAAATATCAGGTGTAACTGTCTGCCTATTAAACTTATTTTATTCTTTTTTTTTGGTTTGTTTTTCAGACATATACAATTTTATGAAGGCTTTGTAAGCATGAGACTTCTTTCAAAAACATTTAAACATTACCTTACCAACCCCAAACTTTTGAACAGTAGTGTATTTGTAATTGTCCCGAAAACCATCATGCCAGAATACCATGGTATCACCAATTTGATACCGCCACTGTATGGCCACAGTACGTTTTTGTAAGCACAAGTAGAGGACATCTATTGCATCTATGGCTGATGGAACTGTGGTTTGTATTTGGGTGCCAATGCAAAGAGCTACTCTCACTTAATGGTCATTAATATCACTGCCAGAACACCCCTCCCTTTACCTGACCTGAGAGTTTACGTATCCATGAATGGACTGCTGTGTGACCATCCCCCCCACAGCTCCCAAATCACTACCACGCACCCACCCAGCGCTCGACCCGGTGAGTTTGCATTAGTAATGCCATTAAAATGAAATGGACGCTGTTGGCCAGGAAACCCAACCACCCTTTTACTCAATAGACAGATTCAGTCACGTCCCTCGCCCCTCCCGGCGTAATGGCCACGTATAATTTCCCATCGTGAAGCTGAGTGTGTGTGAGCTTGTGCACATGTAATTTCATTAGGCTGGTAAGTGGTAAACATTCCTCGCTCTGTTTTTTTTTTCTAACGTAATTTAGCAGAACTCTGTGTACACATCGCTAGCGTATTTTGCCGCCGCGAGGAGGGCTGTTTTGAAATCGGCTTTTTGAAGCATCGCTCAGAGAGTTCTCTGCGCCGATCTGTGCTGTCAGGACTTCAAAAGCCCGCTATAAAGATGGCTCTCCATCAATGTGGCATTAATTTCCATACTGCCTGCTTCTCCATCGCTTTAGAGGGAAGCGTGCGGGGTGACACTTGAGATTTTAACTTTGCCGACTTTGACAGAAGGCTCCAAAAGGGGTATGATCCACTTGCTTGCTCTGGTAGTCTCGGGGTGGACGACTGGTCTTTTGGTACTGGCCTGGTCTCGCAGTGACAGCGGGGGTCTGGGGACAGCTGGACCTTGGGGAATCGGTGGACTGTCACTATCCAGACACGGCATGATGGAGGATGCCACTGTAGCTGTCAGTCACGACTGTTTTCTTTGCGCACACGAAAAGGACCGAATCCATTTTTTTTCTGCAGATAAATGATAAAGTCATGAAAGAGCAGACGAAAGCCCCCTGCATATTCATATCCACCGGTTGGTGTCCTCTTTGCAGATACCTGTGCTTTTTTGCAGTTATGTTAAGAGGAAGGTGACATGGAGGTGTCCTTATTATTCTCCACCCTGGAGGTGTCTGGGAATGTGTATTTATGTAAGAAGCTTCAGTGCCAGCGCCTCCAGCTAGTAGGTCCAATATAGCCCTGAAATTCTTTTTACTCGCCTTCTTCCTCGATTTAGCTTTTTTGATGGAGGAGGGGGTCGCTGCAGAGGAAAACCCTCTGGGGACGGTGAGGAGTGATGATTGACAGGCCGTTTGCTTGGCTGTTTGCAGATTCTTCGTCACTCGCAGAACTAGACCCCAGCCCCTGGTGAATTCCTCCCCAAAAAGTTTCGAGCCTCCGGAGTTCAGCATCTCAGTTGGTGGGGAAACTTCAGACCCATAACAGTCATTACAGGTTGCGGGGTGAGTTCAACTGAATAGGTCGCGCTGAGAATGTAAACAAGGTGTAGATGTTGGCGACGTGTGTTGTTAAGTCACTCGGGTAGCGAGGCAGCACTGCATTGAAAGATTCTAAAAGTGGGGGAGGCTCTGGACGTGGCGGTCATGCATCACTCCATTATTAATAGCAGGGTCTGGATAAAAACGCAAACCTTGTCAGATTTAACGGATGGCTGCGTCCACGCGGCAGGCCCATCAAAGACAGGCGGTGGGGTGCTGGAAGACCGGGGCGCCGCCAACCCTAAACGAGTGCGTTTGTGTGTCTCGGTGTGTTTTTACGGCACTACCTGCAGGAGGAAGCCAGTGGTTAGGGTTGCCAGGAAAAAGAGCTCACGCCGTCAAAAGGGATGTTGCATGATAAAACATGACCTCTTTTCCTCACAGAACACAATGCTATCCAATTTATATTGAGACACGGACAAATTTCCAAACAGTACCAAGTGCATAATAATAAATAAAAAAATTCAAAGCACCTTCTGTGTATATGGGTGTTTCTTGAACTATGGGAACTTTTTACCTGGACTCTTAAAAAAAAAACTTTAGATACAAAGTTTTACTAGTTTATTCTCTTTGTTAATGCATGTACATACATTTTTCTTTCTTTCTGAAAGGCATGATCATTTCCACTACAGTGTAATTTTCACCAAATCTCAAATGATGTATTGTACATTTTGGTTCCCTCTGGTTCTGGAATTCTTGCAACATTTTTTTCTTTTCTTTTTCTGCTAAGGTTAATTTAATAACTAGAATTTGATGGATCCTAAATACACAGTTAAATAATATTTTTGCTTGATTGGAAACTTTTTTTTTTTTTTTTTACACATCAAGTCAAGTCACCTTGATTTATATAGCACTTTGTACAATACAGATTGTTTCAAAGCAACTTTAAAGTGATAGCAGGAAAATGATTAAATGATGCAAACAGAGATTACTTTGGCTGTAAAGCAGCTCTCTAAAAGAAAGTAGTGTCATTGTTCAGCTGAACTCAGTTCAGTGTTGATTCAGTTCCGTTATTAAATTAGTTAATTTCATCTATAAAGCAGTTCTGCAGAAAACAGGGATGTCATCATCCAGCTCAGTTCAATTCTCATCCAATAAATCCAACAATATCATACATACATACTCGTACACATAATCTTCACTGTTGTAACTTTGGTAAACATGTACACTAACATTGCTACCTATTAAGGGCATGTTTGCTGTGAAAATTATGTCACAACTGCTGGACAGTCATGTATTTAAATTAATGCAAATATTTGTTTCTGACAATAAATATTGAGATAGTTTTGGTCTTTGTTTATTATATACAATAATATATATACAAATAATTTCACATTGATTGTACAAGCTTATATTGAGTCACTGCATCCACTTGTTTTGCTTTTGATTCACATTATTTGGATTCTTCACAGCTACTGTAGAACCACATCGTAACAGCTTACTTAAAAAGCATAACCCAGGCGTAAAAATTGTTTTATCAAGCTTCCCAAAGCCTATAATATGACACATTTCTTGGTCCTATTGATGGCCTCACTGGGTGCAGAAAGGTCTTTAAAGTGTGTAAGGGTGGGCAGGAGAGAGCCAGCCTAGAGCTCTGGAATGAGCCACTGGTTCAGGGTGGGGGACTCCATGTGTCAGCCTGTCTGGACCGCTTTACCGCTGGGTAATTAACAGGCGACCGACACCGCAGCTCATCTCTCTGTTGATCTTTTTTCTCTCAGACAACCTGACACAGACTAAGCAATGAATCATCTTCTAATTGTGTGGTGGCTCGATTTCTGCTTGGTGACCAGGGTTTGAGTTCTTCTTGAGTTCTGCTTGGGTCATTTCCCAAATGTTCTTTTGTCTACGTTTCATTGATGCACATTATGTTATAAAAAAAGAAAAGAAATCCAGTTATCCAATAATGTCATATCTTAAAATGATTCCGTTTTTGCAACCCAATCATATTTCGAAGTTTAATACGGAATATCGTCTTTCTTAGAAATACAACACATTACTGAAGTCAAGAGGAAGACCTTTCCATCTGTGTAAGGTGAAGATGTCTCATTGGGCCTGTTTTTCTAGCAGTCGCCTCACATCCACGCATGCACTTTCTACAGCAGTTCCGTGAACTTGGCTTATCGACCGCCGCCAGCACCACGTGATAAAGAGAATATATAAAACCTCTTTTCACCAATTACATGCCAGGCTATGTGATGGCAATGCCCTAAAAAGAGAGCAGACTGGTGGCAAGTCAAGCCGACCTCTGTCTTTCAACACTGGATTGGAGTACTCTTTCATCTTCTTCTTGTGCTTTTTATGTGCTTTTGTTTTTTGGATGTCGGTCCGCCGTAGCCGCAACCACTCGAAACCGAAAAGCTTTGCCCCCCCTACCCCGAGCTTCTCAGCAACAAAAACAAGGTGCCCTCCTCTTTCGGTGCCATGCGAGCCACACAGCTTCATGTCCTCGGGCGCTTCCCTCCTACAACTGAGTCACAATGAAAGGAAGAATGCCTGGAGTCCGCCACAGCTGCCACTCCTGCTGTTCGGGCCAACTTTAATGCATTCACCCTGCGCTGTCGCCACCCCACCCCTCTCGACGACACCGTCTGACTGTCAGTGTCTGCAAACAAATCCGAGACGGCGATAAAGAGAGAATGCCGTAAGTCTCTAATTTCAGCGTCTTCATCAGGGGGAATTGCCCGTCCTTGATATGAGATGATGTCATGTATCTGGCCATGCCGTCGACCCCTTTGTGTGGATCAGTGGGCTCTTCCTGTTCGACAGGTCTGTCCGGCGATCAGGCTTAGAGGGTGTTCGACAGACGACTTCCCCTCCAAAGCGCTCCAGGAAGAGAAGACCAGTGTCCCACTGTGCACAGCATTGTTGTCCCCATTGTGGGCCCCTGCTCACTCTGGGCCAGCTGCCCTGATCGATGGCCTTATTCATCGTCTTGGTTGTCCCCGACAACACGCAAGACGGCTGTACAACAACAAACATACCCTGAGACGATGGGCTTAAATCATGAGTGCACTTGAGGCACCTAGACAGCGGGCATGCGACCAGGACTGGGCCGTATAGAAAATATTCACAATATATTTGCCATTTGATTTGTGATATAAAGTTGATTAACATTGTGGATATTGCATTGATTTTAATGTGCTCTTTATTTGAACATGAAGTTGAGTAACAATGGTGTTGAAGTGTGTTCATTATGTAGTACTATAGTACATAATATAGTATTTTTTCTTTGTTGACTTCAGAAAAAAACAAGTTTAAGATCAAAACAGCATATTAGCTCAAGGTACAGCGACGCCTCGCACAACTTTAACATCAAATACTCTTCATTGATTGAGATTAAGTGATAAAGGAAGTCACGCTCTTCTTGCTTCACATTCATACTAGAAAAAAAGACATGTCCACCCATCTACCTCCTTGGGGCAGAGTAAGAAATGAAGAGACATCAAAAAAAGAGAACCCTGCAGATTTCTAATTCAGTCAAGTAAGGCACTCCCCATGTCAGCTGTCAGGCAGGAAGCTTATCCGGGGGTCAAGGGTCACAGCGCTGCTTTCATGAGAGCACTAATCGATTAGCCGTCAAGGCATTGCCGCCTTGCTCAAGTGGCAAGACCGATGGCGGGCCACCTGGGTCCCATTTTAATAATTGCTCGCCACCTCCTCCTGTTTCTCCTTAAGGGAAGGGGAGATGGGAAACGCAATGAAAGTGAAAAATAAATAGCAATAAAACAAACCACTCGCTCTCTGCCATGGAGGCGCTGGCAAGTGCATTGCGGTCTGTATTGATTGGTGGACACGGGAGGAATTGTTTAGTCAGAATTTTCCCTAGTGACCCTTTGGAAGGTTAAGCCCGGAGCTTTCGGCCCCTCATCCAGTCCTACTCATTGCGTTCGTATCTTGTGCATTGCAAAGACGGTGGTCCATAATTCAACATCTTGGTATGCTAACTAGGCTAGCTCATTAGCTTCCGGTGTTCTAATCTCTCTGGACGTCTCTAATCGAGAAGAACTGCTTATGAGCGGAGGATAAGAATCCCATCCAAACAATAAACACGTTCAAAGGCTAACATGATGAGACACATGTATCTCGGCCTGTTGAAGGAAATGGCTACATTTCCTCTGTTGACAAATGTCAGAGCTCTATGAGATAATATGAGGAAGTGGAGCCATCCATCTTTCCTGAGGGCCCGTGTCAGGAACGCTGTGTTTATATCGGAAGAGTTTTCATCTCAATGTTGCAAGTTAGTACAAATAAGTAAAAAGTTAAGTGAAAAGGGACATTTTTAAGGTTTTGAAGTACATTATGCGGTTAAAACATGGTAAAACTGTTGTGGTGTTCAGGGGCGCTTCCTTTTCAAACGTGATTTCATTTCAGAGTGGCTATAATATAATGAGTTATAGCTCTGACATTTTTATTCTTAATTGGCGAATGAGAGCTTGGTCAACCATTTTTACAACAGAAATCCCACGACTTGCCGTTCTCTTTAATAGTCGTGTTTTCATTTAAAATAAATATTCTCAATCAATTGTTCTGGCACATTTAGATGGAATTAAATCACATCTATTCCAGAGCTGGGCCGGTGGGGTTTAAAAAAAGATGCCTGTAAATGGCCATGTCAGGATGGCTGATTTTGTTCCTGCACACACATACACACACTGTGATGCATAGGGAAGCCGGATCGCTTAGGATATATGGCACTGGCGATTAGGCGCTAATAGATTGCTCAGTCAGGAACCGTAGCTTAGGCTGCCATTAGCGCCACGTTACTGACACGAGCCTCACATCGCTGATGTCACACGGTCAATTGGAGACAAGGCAGGGCCCATCCGTCAAGCATTTAGCACACCGCTTGTTCATCTCCACCATCCGATGGCTTTATAGTCCTTTTCTAAAAGAATAACACTGCTCAGTCAACAGCATTAGCATTAAAGTCATGAGTGTTTTCTACTTTTTTTAATCCGAATCTATTAATTTATTGTAAAATGAATTAAAAATACAATTCATACAAATTACATCTATTCTATGATGAGCATTTCATTTAATGCTGATATTTTTGGAGTCCTGATATAATGAAAAATATATTGAAAAGAAAAGTTATTTTTAAATGGTTTGGCATAATATTTTACTATTTCTTTGTAAAATGCCAATTAATATTCAGTAACATTATTGAAATCAAAATTGACCTTATTTACTTTGTTAGCGCACATAACTAGTCTTGTGGTAAACTATTCATTCGTGCAAGTTAATCCACCATTTATTTATTTATTTTATTTTTTTGGTAATCTTTATTCTTAAAATGTACTTCCCCTCTGGAATGGCCTTCCGACTCTGATAACGTCAGTTTGATGGCTTGGGTTGAGCATCTCCTCGAACTGTCAATCTGCTGCGAGCTTTGACAACAAACTGAATTCAATGCCTACTTTTCTAGATCCAATCAATTCCCAGTGGGGAAAAAACAAGCCACACCTTCTAATTTTCTCATTCAATATTCCATTTTACTCTGAAAATACGTCACAATACTGAAGTAAATTTGGTCGCGTCTTCCGGTTCACGCAGACTTTAACTGCCCTGACACTATCGGACGAAAACTAAATTTGAGCTGGATAATGAAGCTAACTTTGCAACATCGACGCTGTCATTGAAACAAATTGAATTAACATTGAACTGACTTGAGCTGAATAACGACACTATTTCCTTCTGTAGAGATGCTTATAGCTGAATTGAACTCGTTTCATAATTAAAGAACATTGACAGTTATTGAACTGAATTAAAACAACATTAAACTAAACTGAGCTGAATAATGACACCATTGTTGATTTTTTTTTATACTTTAAATATGAACGGATTATTGGACAGGTTAAGAGATGTCCTAGCTATATCTGTTTTAATTGGAATAAAATATTTAGTCGTTTAAAATGATAAATTGTCAGGCATGAATTGAATGTCTTACCCCCGGTTTCACAGATAAGGCTTAAGCTTAGTCCCAGACTAAAGTGCATGTTTGAGCTGCTTTTACTGAAAGCAACTTGCACTGATATATCTTGAAATATTTCAGTGCCATTGTTTTTCTCAAGATGCACATCAGTAATTTTTTTCCGAAGGCACATTTATAAAAGCTACTTAAATGTCCTAATTAAACTAAGGCCTAATCCTGGATTAATCTAAACCCTCTCCGTGAAACCAGACCTTATTTTTCTAGCCCTGTTTGTGCCTTATAATTGAGATGGCACCCAATAGCGTGATACTAATTTGTTAAATGACTGTGCAGTGAGCTGTGGGTTAAAATGGAGACACAAAACCATAATGTAAACTCACTTGCCATTGCAAAGACAGCCTTTTAATTTGATGATTTAAGTCATGGCTTTACTCCCTGCACACAAAAAGCTTTATGTTGTGACTTAAAGATCTGTCCTGTTCTTCCAACCCACAAGAGCTAGATCATAAATTCAGGTCATGTTCTGGTGCAGTTCGGCTGAGAGAAAATCTTCCTCATAAGAACCCTCTCCACCCA
Source organism: Abramis brama (assembly GCF_963993115.1). Classification (NCBI taxonomy): domain Eukaryota; kingdom Metazoa; phylum Chordata; class Actinopteri; order Cypriniformes; family Leuciscidae; genus Abramis; species Abramis brama. The sequence continues at coordinate 12,414,308 of NC_139977.1, forward strand.
CCCCTGACACTCAAACCGTTCTCTACATCTGCCCCCTACACCTACCCCCGTCAACCTTTCAGAGGGAACACGCTAGTGGCATGACAGGGATTTGTCGTCGCGAGGCAGGCAGAGACGATCCCGCGGATTTCAGATCTTCCCACTTTCTGGCTGAAGAAGGTTTGTTTTCTAAACAGGCAGAGGAACCGAGACGTTTCCCGCGAGCTCCAGTCACAACACGCTGGTTTGTTTTCGCGCGTCCTCTGATTTGTTTAGACAGTATTCTCAGCGAGGGCCTCGTCTCTTAATGTCAGAGCATGGCTGGATATTATGTAGGCAAATCAGCGCCACCGCATAAACAGCCATTTTTGCATCCTCGCTTGTTTAGCGCCTGGCCTATAATTTAGCAGTCTAAGGATCTAAGTCAAGGAAGATTAACAACATCTTTAACGCCCCGGATGGTTTTAGTCTGCGGAAAGCAGCAGAGATCGTAGGGATGGAAGTGTCGCTCGGTGTTGGCACTTGGATATAAATATAATCACATCCAGTCTGTGTGCAGTGAGTCTTTGCTGGTGGAGTTCACTAATAAACAAGCCTATTAATAAAAGTCATTGTGAGGTTATTCCATGTAGAATAAGCCTGGTGCGTCAAACAAGGATCTTGAAACAAAGAGTGTGAAGGTTTCTCTCAGGTGATAATAGATCAAGAATAGCATGGAAATGTATGGCAGAGGACAGGGCGTGACGCTTTTCGACCCGTTTGCACATATGTCACAAAAGAAAATGACCCCCAAGGCCTTAGGAACCGGCTTGTGAACAGAAAGGGACAGGCACGTTGTCAACGCCGGAAGGTCAAAGGCACAGACAAATTGTTCAAGTGAGGATGCAGTATGGTGGATGGAAAAATTTGTTGTGGGGTCACTAGTGTCTGTTAGGGGTGTAACAATATATCGTGTCACACAATGTAATATCAAATTTAGCATTTTAATCAAGAGCACATTTTTTGTTAATCTTTTATCATATGTCTTGGAGTATCACAATAATATCGTATCGTGAGTTTAGTATCGTGATATGTATCGAATCGTGACATGAGTGTATTGTTACACCCCTAGTATCTGTTTTTCAATGTACCAGCACTGGAGATGGAAACTCAAGTCTGAGACTAAATAATTATATGAATTATTCACATTATATTTAAATTTGAAGTCATAATAAATGGATGGATGATGGATGGATGGATATATGGATGGGTGGATGAAAAGAAAGCCTATCTTTTAGATATGACAATGAACTATGAAATCGTTTTTTATTTGAATTTGAATTTTATATTTGAGATTGTTTAATATATAGTCATTGGTTGGTATCGGATATTTAATTTTGCAGTCAAATGAATCATCTGAGTAATCATTAGCATATATTAAAATTAATTTCTTTGAATTTCATATTATAATGACACATTAAAAAATATATATACTACTATATACTACAAACTATAAAATCTTTTATTTTTATTTTTTATTATCGTTATTATTGGTCAGTACTGGATATTTAATTTTGCTTCCTCATTTCCACTTTTTTAAAGTTAAATTTTAAATTACTAGTCATTTAATAACATTTATGCATCCTAATGTGCCATTTTCAAGGAATACTCAGCTCAGTGGTGTTGTAACCACCTAACAACACCCTAGCAACGGCATAGTAACACCGGACACTACCCAGAATACCCCTTGCTTAGTGGAGGTTTGAACAGGTAAACACTATTCACATTGTCTTCAGTTAATGTAAAACTATAGTTTTGAGGTATTGTTTGCTTTCTGCAATGATAATGTTGACCTGATAATCTTTTTGCAAAAATGTTTCTCATCACAAAAAATATCTCGGCTCTGAATGTTGTGGGACAAAAAAATACATGTAATTTTGTTGTAGGTGTGGCGTGTAGCCCACATCTACAACAAAACCATATGTCAAGTACATTGAGCTGCGACAATGGAAAAAAAGGGCTTGGGTCACCCACCAGAGCTGGCACTGGCAGGAAGTTCATTCCCTTTCCTCGTCCTGTGACAAACGGCATTACATGTACATTCTTACAGGTGCTGATTATAGTGCAGAGAGAGAATCAAATTATGTTTCTGCTTTCTCTCATGCACATCCTTTCTGTAAGCTGTTATCAACAGAGAGAGCTGCAAAGGTCAGACCCATGCTAAGATAAGGAACGGAGTGTTTTTGTGTGTGTGAGTCGGGGAAGTCGTCAACATGTCGCCGTCAGATGTGTGGAGGGCTCTGAATGATGAATTCCTCTACTCGTTGTATTACTTCCTGTTCTGGAGGGCCCTGGCTCAGGCCTCCTTACTCCCACAGGAAGTGGGCTCGGATCAGCTAATGGAGAGGAATGTATTCCCGGAGGGAGTTCGGGGTTCTCAACCCTCCCCTGTTTTTTTTTCGTTTGGGGGTAAGGGTTGTGTTTTTGTAGTGTAGTTTGTGTTATAAGCAGCCAGAAATAGACAGACAGAAATAAACAGAAGGGAGTCAGCACTTCGGAGTGCAGTTAAAGGGCCTTATGGGAATGATGTTACCTGGACATCTGCGTATACCACATTGAGCATGAAATCTCAAATCCTTATATTCTCTTATAAAATCTAGAACGGAATAGTGTGACAAAAATAATTTGGACATTCTATTTATTTTCTTCAAATGAACACTTAAGAAGAAATTTCATGCAACTATTATCCATATATTACAAAAATATACAGTGAGTAATCAAAATATAGGCTGTCAAATTATATGAAGACACCATTCAAGTGGTCCATACAACTTCTGCAGTATATTTAAAGTCTTCTGAAGTCATATGATAGTTTTGTGTGATGAGCAAACCTAAATTTAACTTTGTTATGGTCAATGAGGACACTCAGTAGATCTATTCATTAATTATAATACAATAATGTAATATGCAAGTCATACACACAATGAACCTATTTTTAATTATCATTTTTTTTTATTTTTGGAGGGGGGAGGGGGCTGTCCTAATATCATAATATAATAATAAAAACAGAATAATTACGTACAAAAACTTAGTACAAAGTGAAGTATTTTTGTAAAAAAAAAATATATATATTGTTCTCCAAATCAAAGTCGTCTGTTATCACCAACACATTCATGTGGTGCAAAAACAAACCAACAATCATGCAAAAACAAAACAGGAAATTATATCATAGGTATGGAAATTATATAACTAAGCCTCTAACAGTATCAGATAATGATGCCTTTTTTATGACATTGCAAGGTTCGTTTAGGTTGTAAAATGTGGATGTGGGACAAAAAAACAATGATATTTCTGAATTAATAATGCATTATAATTTTTTTTTTTTTCTTACTTTTCCATGGAAAAAGACATTGAAAAACATTTGTAAAAACTTTTTCCCACTTTTAAAAAGAGTTCCCTTTTGGCCTTACACAGTGGAAAACATTTTGATCATAGTTTTATCAAGATAGATAAACTGATAAAGTCACGCGCATAATTATTCCCATGCCTCGATTCCCTCCATTCATGAAAACCATAAGCAATAAATCGGAATACGGTTTCAGATAGCATGTGAGGAGTTGGAATGGCTCGTAGCATTCCCATGGCCAACATCACCAGTAAATAATGAAGCTGTCAGCAGGGGGCCTGTGGTTTTGCATTCTGGCTGTAGGTGGATGATATACAGCAGACCTCTCTGTTTCCCCACAGCTTAATCCATCATGCCAGGCCCTTATGCGATTGTACAACACCGGGACTCGATCAGACTCTGCCCTATTGGGCACGCTGCCATACACCTTATTTGACAGAGAGCATGTGGTAAGGGTGATGGTAGGGGCAGAATCAAAGAATTAACACAGTGTTACTTAGACTGAATACATGGCCCACATTTGTAATAATTTGCAATATGTTTTGCTATTACTTTTAACCAAAAAGTAAAGGACTAGTCCCAACCAGAAAGTCTCCAAATTTGGAATAATTTGCAATATGTTTATGTTATTACTTTTAGGCAAAAAGTAAATGACTAGTTACAACCAGAAAGTCTACAAATTCGGAATAATTTGCAATATGTTTTTGCCAGTACTTTTAACCAAAAAGTAAAGGACTAGTCCCAACCAGAAAGTCTCCAAATATTTTTTGTATTCCAATTTGTATCTGTTGTCTTATAACTTTAAACCTAACAACCTCTTGTAATGGGCTGTAAAAAAATAAATCCAAATAATTATTGGAAGTTATAGTGGAAACTCCCAAAGTGACAACAGCATTGCTTTGCTCGAAATCTCAAAACTGGAAAGAATCCAGCGGTAATAAAGAAGTGTAAAAGACTTCAAAAGGGACGCGATGGAGAGGACACAGAATAAAACGTTTCATATGAGATGTAAGGCACTCAATGCACTCATGTCATGTGGAATGTGAAAGTGTTTATAATGGGTTTTTTTCTGGGCAGTGTGTTTTTCCGCATCATGCCAACATTCCTGGCTCCGTAGCGAAAGACACAAGCGAGAGGGAACGGTCCTCCAGAGTTTAGTTACAATGACAGGGCGTGTGGATTTCTTTTGTTTCTTTTTATAATTTGTCCCGGAAAAGCTGACAATTGCTTGGCTGTAATGAGTGCCGTTATCAATCTTGCTGATGACAATAGTAGGAAAACCTGTGCTGTGTGCAAGGCAGGAGGGACAGCATTTCCCCCCGCGAATCAACCACGTTGACCTTCACTTTGCATTCTTTGTAGTGCATGCATGTTTTTCCTGGTTTTCGTCACTTTGCGGGAGATCTCAACATTCGCGAGCCCTTCGTATCTTGAAGTGCGAGTGTCCATAAGTGTGCGAAAACATCGCGGACGTCGAAAGCAATCGTGGTTGGGTCTTGATTTGCCCAGAATGACCAGAGCACGTGGTTTGTAAACACATAAATGGAGTTTTCGGTGGGGGGGGGGTGATTTGTGTGGGAACCTCTGCTGAGTTTATGAGTCTGCCATATGAATATGCTGCTACACATCGTAATATGTCAGGGTCACCTAAAAAAACATCATGCCCTCTGAATTCCCAGAGCTGCTTTATTCGTAGTTGTTAAGATATTTATAATGTTCTGTGAAACGCAAATGAATTTTTTTATTATTATGTCAATATCATTCCAATTATACTCATAAAAATCGATTATGTAATGCAACAGATTATTTAAAGGGGTTCTGGTCGCTCAGATCTGGCTTGCATCATTTACCAATCCCATTTGCTCCTTTTCTCCCCATCATTTCTTTTTGTCTTTAATTATAAATTAAAGGCAAAATACAAACTTTAGTTATTTTTTTATGCAGCATGACATTTGTCAAACAGCTATTACTGGTAACACTTTATAATAAGGTTTCATATATTAATATTAGTTAATGCATTAACCAACAATGAGCAACATATTTTTACAGCATTCATCAACATTTGTTAATGTTAGATAATATGTTAGTTCACAGTGCATTAACTACCGTATTTTCCGGACTATAAGTCACACTTTTTTTCATAGTTTGGCTGGTCCTGCGACTTATAGTCAGGTGCGACTTATATATCAAAATTAATTCAGACTGAGATGAAAACATTACCGTCTACAGCCACGAGAGGGCGCTCTATGGCGGAGTTGTTCAGAAGCGACACCAAGGATGAAGAAAATTCAATGGATTCAGTGATGTGGAATGAGATCGCGGGTGCTTGGTGAACTTGTTTACTGGTAACTTGCTTGTTGGACTCACTGGCTTATGTTAATTTAGCCTATTCAGCCTCCCAGGTATATGTTCTTTATGTTATTGTGTAGCTGAATAACTGTTAGTGTGTTGTGTTAACACACCGGACACCTACTCAGCCTGTTGTTCTGTGTGCTACTGTGTAGTTGAATAACTTGCCTTTCCAGATTAAATGTCTGTTCTTGGTCTTGGATTTTGTGAAATAAATTTCTAAATAAATGCGACTTATAGTCCAGTGCGACTTATATATGTTTTTTTCCTCTTCATGACGCATTTTTTGACTGATGCGACTTATACTCCGGAGCGACTTATAGTCCGGAAAATACGGTAATATTAACAGATATAACATTTGACCTTATTTTTTAGTCTGTTAAGATTAACATTAACTAAGATTAATAACTTCTGTAGAACTATTTTTCATTGTTAGTTTATATTATCTAATGTAGTTAACTAATGTTAACAAATGGAACCTTATTGTAAAGCAGCTTAAAGAACAATAACTAACTGCATATAGTTTCATGTTTCGTTTGAATATTCGGAGTTTATATACAGTATATGCAAAATTGTCGAGTCATTTCTCATCGACTCAATTATATTCTTTGTATGTAACCTGGAATATGCCTTTCACGTCATCATGAAGTTTCTTGAACTCGTCACCTCATGTTCATTCCTTTCCGCCCGCTCAGAGTTCACACTTCCTCTCTGCGTATACTGTATGGTTAATAGATTATAACTGTTTTGTATTTGTTGAATTATACATTTAATTAAAAGCATATGCTGCTTTAAGTGTTTCGCCCAGGGAGAGATGTTGAAGTTCGCTCTGCAGTGCATTACATTCAAGCACTGCTGCAGCTTTTTAAAAGACTGCTGAACCAAAACGGCTCGTGTGTTCCTGGCTCCGAATGCACCTCTTTGTTACTCTATCCTGCTCGGCCAATTACCTGCCTCATTATGTCCACATGTGGGCCAAATCTGGTACCAAGTAGTAGTGCAAACCTCCTGAAATACCGTTTCATGAGAAACAAGCAAATATCACTTTAGGGACTAAATGGCTTAATGTTCTTAGAGTATGTTTGTAAACTGTGTATTAAATAATTTTGGAAAGTAATTATACATATATATATATATATACATACATAGTATATATTTTATATGCAGTTAATGAGCAGCAAATAACTTTTATTATTATTTTAAATCTTCATAAAACGTTCAGTGCTCTCGTATTCTTTACCCTCATTCCTACTGAATATCTGGGATTTGGCCCCGATGAAGTGCTGCAAATTATGTGGTGCCAACATTTGTTTCTCATAATCAGGAACTTGCTGGAGTTCCAAAGTAAGAGACAAACATCACCATCAAATCACAGCAAAGAAAAAGGCAGTGAGAGACATAGTTATATATTCATAGTGTATATCCTGCCCACTTCATCATCATCCTAATCACTCTCAAGGTAGCCTAAAACATTAGAATATTCATATAAAACTGAAGTGTTGTTCAATTTTATGGCTAATGGTTTTATTGGTACAAAGTTGGACTTAGTCAATATCAACATGTTTTGTAAGATATTGAAGCTGCGGGAAGCTCAAGCTGTTTGCTTGTGCTTTTTGCTAAACATTAGTTCTAATGTAAGATTAATTCTTTCAGTCGAGTGATTAGAAAGAAGAGAAATGTTTTAACCCAGTTTGTCTTAGCATTGTAAAAACTGAAGAATGATAGTTTTGGTGTTTCTTCCCCCCCCCCTCTCTATTCTTCTTCTTCTTCTTCTTCAAAAAAAAACCATTTATCCTTTTTTTGTGGTGTCTCTACAGTTCACTTTTGTTCGGGTTAAAGCAAAAACAACAATGGGTTTATTTATCGTTCTGTTTTGTGGCAGACTGGTTTAAATAAAGCTTGGCTTCTCTGTTTTCCTCTCATCTTTCTCTCTCCCGCTCTTTCTTTCTTCATCTCTTCCTCATACTCTTTTTTTCCACCGCCTGCTCTAACTAATGGCAAACAGTTAAATGGCTGTTTCTGAAATGTTTGTTTTCTTGGCTCTGCAAAAAAAAAATAGTTTGCAGATGAAAAACATGTCAAAGTTCCGCCAAGTATGATCTTTGCTTTGGCCTCTTGCTTTTGTTTAGTGCAGCCCCGTCTTGCTGTCTAACAAGCTTGAGTTTGCCTGTTTGATTTTGTTTTACTGTATGTAGACTGTGTAGTTTGTGCGTGTGATTTTGCAATCGATATATAGACCTATAAACCTACACTAATTATTGCAGAAAAATCTGCTAAATTAATTTTAACATGCGCTTAGAATACAATACTCATCATATAGCCAAAAGGTCACTAACATGAATACAAAAAAATACATTTCTAAGAACTTTTTCCCCCCTTTTCTATAGGGCGGATAATCTGATTCGTAATTTACCTGGAGAGATTCCTAGACGTTTATGAATGACTGTAATTGCAGAGTTCTTTATCAATTGTAAACTGGAGGCCTTTTAAATGATTAGTTATGGTAAATTGGATGATGGTGTGTGTGTGTGTGGTACGCTAATGCACATTATGAGGCAGATCAAATTATAAGTGTTTAATTTGTGTTTTGGTGATTTTGTGTAACGCATCTGATGCTAGTCGACCGATGAAGACTGACGGAGAGAACATGAGAGAGTGAAAAATAAAGATAGACAAGGGAGAAGGAGAGGGAGGGAGTGATTGTGGGAGGGAGAGCTAATGAGCGTATGGTGTTGTGTTGGAATCCGAGTGTCGACTCCTCTTGTAATTATCCTTGTTATCTGGCTCTCTTCCTCACATTTCATGTTTGAAGCACAATATGGGTTGTGTTACTGTACCATTGATATCTAATATCACCTAGACTCAGCAATCGTACAGATCACACACTGCTAATTCATCCTTTGAAGTGCTTCTTAAAATTCAGCAATTTTATCTCACATGAGTCGATTTGAACTGTTATTTGTTATATGAACCTCACATTAAAAGTCTTGAAACTTTTTGTCATCCCTTCCTCATTTCAAATGCCTTTTACAGTATGTACAGATTTTATCGTTTTACCCCCGTCCCAAATCCATATATTAACACATGAAAATCTATTATTATTTTTTTTTTTTACACTCTGATAATCTGAACAAATATATATATATATATATATATATATATATATATATATATATATATGAGCTCAATTTAGTGATCATATTTGTTATTATTTTACTTCCATACCAAAACTAGTTGTGACCTTTAAGTGACCTTTACCTTACTCATTCAAGTAGTATCATCAGCACTTTTCACCTCTGTTTATTGAGAGTTCAAATGAGGAGACCACTTTCAGTCCTCCAGACCTCCACATTAAAAGACAACCAGGACTGAACAATGGAGAAATTATACTCCATTTAAGAGGCCTATTAGCATTTCTATAGGATGTATTAACCTCTCCCAGATCAGAGCGGAGTGGAATGAACTCATCTATTCAGCATATATTTCTCAATTTCGACCCGTTTTGTCACATTTCAAGGAATTTGAACGCAAGCTGTTGATTTCTCAACATCTGCCCTCTATTATACAGCCATGTTATTAGTTACTGAACAAAATGCAGGTTTATGTTAACCCAGTTATGAAAGAATTGTGCACTCAAAAAGGAGTCTTGTTGAAGAGGAAAAACGCTGGTAAAATAGGTTTGCAGAGTGTTAGAGACTGATTTGAAACGGCTTGACACTTTCTTCGACATGTTAACATACGGGAAGCAATAATTGTGTCCTATGGGTCGCTCTTGCCCTCCAACGTGCCATTACCAGAGCTATTTTTTCTTGGCGTCAGTAACAGGATATGCCTGCCTTGTCAAAGAAGAAAGGGTGTTAGAATGGCTGCAAAATCCTAATGAAGGGGCCCTGTGAGAGGAGACAGTGAGAGGTTAGAGGAGAAAGCGTCGAGCTGAAATCTAGAAGCGGGATCTGGTGGAACTAGAGCGCTGCTGACACAATTGCAGGAATCCAGACCAAGCTCTTTTCTCCCCCCATATATTTCTCTCACTCAACAAGACCTCGCAAACCTGAGAACATCATCACGAGACACCTGTGCGACAAAAATATTTTTCATGGAATCTGCAGACGTAGGAACTCCACGGATTTCCACAAATTCACCTGTTATTCACAAAATCCCACATGTCAAAATTGGAATTGTTCTTTGCCTGTTTGCTAAATAATATCAAGAAAATGTTTTTGATGTGGTTTAAATCTATTCCACAGAATTCCACAGATTTCCTGGAAAAATGTGATAAAAGTGCTGATTCCTTTGAGGGTATTGAATCAAACAAAGTTCATTTGTCATGACGACAACATAATCTTCAGCAGAGAAAACAATACAAGCTACATGAGCCATAGATTCCCACTGGGCGGCAGATGAGATGCTTTAGAGAGTTGTGTGGCGGTCATGTCGATGAAGCCTCTAAATCCAGTGTTTCTCTGAGGTGGCAGACTGAAGTGAATTATTAGATAAGTGCCTGAGTGTTTACACAAATAGTGCCGATAGCAGTCGAGAGGCTGCGAGAAGTGTTGCACAAACAAGCTTGCTCGCACTTAGACTGGGAAAACAGTGAGGGGAAAGAGAGGAGATTAAACACACAGGCACACGCTCACGGATACGCACACCAATGCCGTCAAATTCCAAACCCTTGACAACTGAGAGCAATACAAACACACTACATCCAAATATTATGTGAGTACTTTGTGGAGAAACATCCTTGTTATTCCAACTGTGTCTTAACCCCTGGCGGTGTGAGCTTAATTGTTAACACAGTAGCTAAAGAATAGATGAATTAGGTGGTAGAGTTAAGCCCCCTTTGAAAACATTAATTGAATTAGGAGGGCTGGAAGCTGCAAAGCATTCTTTAATGAGACAGCGCGGCAACATGAAAGATGCTCTTAGCCAAGGTCTTTTCTGCTGAAAGCCTGTGAGTTGCTTTTAAGAAGGCTTAAGAGTGAGAAATAGAGAAAGAAAGGGATGAGAATGAAGGGGGGTTCGACAGCATGGGATTTCCTGGCAGGTAGAGTTGGAGTATGATGCTAGTGCTGGTGGAACAAAATGCTGTGGAAAAATCAAAATGTGGATAAGTCCAAAAGAAGGAAACTTAAAGTCTTCCATCCAACATGGAAGTTTACTGGGATCTGACGACTAGGGGCCCCAGTCCTCTTAGCTTCTAAAGCATAAGCTGGCCTCAAGGGCACCTGGGCCCCTCAGTTTATATAGCACAATCTTACCATTAGGGTCCCCGGGTCCTTAAGCTCATACAGTAGAAGCTGACCACTAGCGCCTTGGGCTCCCCAGCACAAGCTGAGGACATGGGGCCTCTGGGCCCCTCAGCACATACTGTACAAGCTGACTACTAGGATCCCCGGTCTCTCAGCTCATACGGCACAAGCTGACCACAAGGGCCCCTGGGTCCCCCCATCATATACAGCACAAGCAGGCCTATAAGGGCCCCAACCCCCTTGCCACATACAACACAAGCTGACCACTAGGGTCTCTTGGTCCCTCAGCTCATATGCCACAAGCTGACCACAAGGGCCCCTGGGCCCCCCCAGCACATACAGCACAAGCTGACCACTAAGGGCCCCAATCCCCTTGCCACAAACAACACAAGCTGACCACTAGGGGACTGGGGCCCCTCAAAACATACTTCACAAGTTGGCCACTAATCCCCCTGACCACTGTTTTCAGTTGTCTATAGTGAATCTACTAAAACATCATTTGTTTAGCCAAATCACCCTGGTTGCTTAACAAAAAATAGGGTTTTGGCACTAGGGCTAGTGGCTGTAGAGAGGGTTTGGGGGTCTTCCAAAGACGTGTGCCCAGGGCCCTCATGGGACCATGATCCAGCCTCGGTTTCACTCTTCCCTCTTTTTTATGGCAGTGATATCATTGTCGAATTTGGGGAATTGACTATCCAATGACATTCCCTGAGCTGTTAAAACTGAGTGTGTGTGTGTGTGTGTGTGTGTGAGAGAGAGAGAGAGAGAGAGAGCTCTCCTAATCTAATAAAGTGCTCTCTGCCAGTAGTGTCTCACAATGAGCCCGAGGTGCTTTGCTAGCGCAAAAGAAAAAGCGAAGAAAATCAATAGCGATTTATAATTTACAATGGCAGAAGCCTGGCCACTTTTTTATGGCCTCCATTCTGGGCACTAAATATTGCATGAGAGGCGCACACGTATGTGGTCAAGGGAGTCGTATTGGGCAGAAATTCCTCATGGGGGTCGGAGGTGAGTGTGTGAAGAGGTTTTGGATTGATAGCTGAAAGCTGTCAAAAGATGTTCCTCGGTGGGCCAGCGTTCAAACGAGGCTTTTGATCAGTTGGTCCATACTGGTTCATCAAGAACATTACGTGAATACTGAATAATGCTGGTGCTGGTGTCTGCACAATAGCTATAGGGAAGCCATCATAAGTTATTAAAAAGCAAGAGTTTAGTGATTCTTACACACACTCACGCACTTGCTGTTGACTCTCTAAGGACTCATGCCTCATCTCATATTTGCTTTGTTCTTGTCTTTTTGTATTTTTATGCCCTCCTACACCAAACGTGTGATTGAATTATTTAGTATGCTGTACAGTATGTGCATGTGTGTACTGGATGCATGTATCCATGCCTTGAGAATCCAGTCCTCAACTCCCTAGTTTACGGTAGGTGCTTGGCGGAGAAGACAGCTTGAATCTAGATACCAGAACACCATAGAGACTTGGAGATGGATATTTTTGATTTGGGTCAGGAAAAAAAAGCACTCTAGCATCCACCTAGCAAGACCTTAGAATCCACCCACAAACACCAGGGATGTCCAACCCTGCTTCTTTAGGGCCAGCTTCCAGCAGAGTTTATTTTTCGCCGCCAGAAGTTGCATTTTCAAAACAATAACAAAGGCGAAGCTTGATGAAGGAGAGGCAATGGGAGATGTCGTTTTCACCATCCAGAGATGTATGGTATAATTCATATAATTCACGAATCATGTACACGGATGAGGTAATAAATTAGTTTTTGTATTACCTGTACATTTGATCACACTATTTTATGTCATCGTAATCAATTAGCTGCAAGGAACGTGAAATATAATGCTAGCCTATATTAGCCTGTTACTGATATGTGACTATTTGTCAAATGATTTGGTGGATTAATGTTGCGCAGTTTTACACATTTAAAAAATCGTACTAAAAGTACATATGAACGAAACCACAGTATTTGCAAGTAATTGTTTGATATTTTTGTGCAACACATACTGTATTAATTTCACTGCCATAGAGTCAACAGCGACGTGTGTATATCATAGATATATATATATATATATATATATATATATATATATATATATATATATATATATATATACATAGATCCTCATTGGTGACTTACGTATTAGGAATCTATGTATATATATATGGTTTCTACAAGCGGAAACCGAGGATAGCGCGGGTATTACGTCATTGATATGCGACAATGACAAGGGACGAGCCATTATTTAAAACTGGAATTTCTCTGGATTTACAAATCCTTGGGAACTTTTGGGATAATGTAAGTACACAACTGCATGAAACATATCACACTGTGAAAGTGGTTTTTGAATAATCTTACATATTGTACCTTTAATCAAACACAGCTGGACCAGCTAATCAAGGTCTTGAGGATCACTAGAAACTTCCAGACAGGTGAACCAGGACGTAACTCTGCAGGACGTTGGCCCTCCAGGAGTAGGATTGGAAACCCTGTGCACATTATGCTAGCAACAATCTAGCAACACGCTAGAAACCACCCACAATTCTCTATAGTATAGCAGTATAGCAACTCCCTAGCAGTCATGACAGCAAGTTTTGCACTAGCACACACCACTCGTTTGTGTGTCTGTTGCAGTCAGTGTTACAAGTGACAGTGTTACTTGTCTCCCTCTGACAAGCCCTTATCGATTTTCGAAGGCCCCTGTGAGCTTGACTGACCAGCCCCATGGACCCTCTAACTTTACAACACATTTACGGGGCCATGGAGAGGCCCTGCCGCCTGCCAAAAGTGTCTATGTGACAGAATCTGTGGAAAGGAAATCAATCCCATCAAATCTTGACCGTCTCTACCCGTACATAATCACAAACCTCTATTGCCCTCAGCAGTCCTTCCATCTTTGCGCTATTTGCATGATTTTACACAACAACACCGCATCACGTGTAAGGCAACCATGCAAACGCAGGGAAACAGCATGCATTTGCACTCTCTCCCATTCGTGCGCACACATGGGATCTTGACTGGCACGCGTCTCTGGGGAGAGAGTTTCTCGCAGCTGCTCCCCACGACTGCTCGAACCTGGGCACGTTTCATATCGCCCGCTTCAAAAACAACAGCTCAATGTTGATCCCTCAAGTCTAGCATAAGGTGTGTGTTGATGAGGCTACGCAAACAAGCCTAAATTGGAGGCTGTCCCCTTTTATTCGCTGTGTGTGTGTACATCACGCCTCAGGTGACATGTCTCCATGGCGACTTCCGGCCTTGATGGAGAAAAAAACCCAATTAGTGGGAAAGCTGTTGATTGGTTTGAGGCAGTAATTAACGCAGGTGATGTTAATTAGGTCCCAAGAAACCAGTTATGCTGTTTTGGGAAAGCGTGCGAGCGTCTGCGCGCGTGTTTGTGAGTGCGATGGAAAAGTGCCAGATAAAAAAAAAAAGAGGAAAAGCTTCTAATATTGTTCTCTGATACTTTATTGCTGGTGAAAGTTGCGGAGGATTTTAATATGCATGCTGGGTCCCTTGTGAACGAAGCTTGGCGTTGGGAAGAAGAATAATTGAACTCGGCTGATTATGGAAACGGGGACAACCTGAGCGGAGAGGGGTTCCTGTCATCGGTAAAAGAGAAAGAAAGAGAGCGGGCAATGAGATGCATTAAAGGTTATTTAATGTGTTTGTTTAAAGCAAAGAGATTTCATTGTGCCTGCTAACTTCCTGGTTAACATAAGTGTCTTTTCCAGATCTCCTTTGTTTAATTCATGGTCCCGTTTTTCCTTGGGACAGGCAGCCTAAAATGGGAACTGTCTTTGGAAATGTCCCTGCAGCAGACTTAGATCATTGAATTAGAACCAGCGTAAACCAGCATGAATTCCATGTTGGTACAGGCTGGTTGATTCTGGTTAGAGCTGGTATAATACTGGTCTTGCTGGTGGACCAGCAAACCTGAGCTGATGTAGCTGGTCAAGAAGCACTTCTGTTTCCAATGCTGGGGACCATTAAACCATCAACCCACAACCAGCACCCAGCATGCAAAACATACAGTACAGTACAGTGGTTTAACTCTTTCCCCACCAGCGTTTTTGAAAAAAGTTGCCTGTCACCGCCAGCATTTTTGATAATTTTCACAAAAGTTTTATGGCCCCCAGAATATTTTTTGTATGAATATCTGAATATGCAATATATAAAAAAAAACAGACCGTCTGCTTAAAAAAAAAAACCCTGTTTTATTCAAGCTTCATGCATTCCTTTTTTTTCTTTCAACATTTGAATGTGGGTAAGTTTCATAAAAAAAGCTATATTTTGCGCTTCACTGCCTTTTAGAAATCCTCTCCCGTGGCCTCATGGGATAGTAAAGTGTCCATCGTATGCACACTTCAGAATCTCGCCGGAAGTAGTAGGTCATGCGGGGAATTTTTGCCTACTCTTTTATGAGTACTGTGAATTCGGATATACTTCTTTTGTCACATACTGTTTTTCGCCTACTTTATAGTAGGGAAGTATGCGATTTCGGATGCAGCCGTTGTCTGACAAAGGACGGAAAGTTCCGTCAATGTCGGGGAATGCGTTAATTTCCACCATGAAAAACTTAATTCCCATTCAATCTGATGTGCTAACATGATGGAGCTTGAAACTAAGAAGACGACATATAGAGAGAAGACATGATTACTGAATGAGGACTTTTACTCAATGTGTGGGCATAAAGTGATATTAACTACCCTGAAAGACAGGGACCACACTGAGTACTTCACCATTATCATTTACTCATCCCCTCATGTCAAAAAACAAAAACCATTGGATCCCATTGACTTGTAGTCTATTTTTCAAAATATTTCCTTTTATGTTCCATAGTAGAAAGTCGACGACATGAGTGTGAGTAATCACAGATCAGAACATCCTCTTTTACACATTTACATATGACTTCCTGAAAACACAAAAAATATATGATGCTAAAGCTTTTTTTGTACAGTTTGATTCATTATAATGTAAAGACGGTCATGTGGTGGTATTTTGGATCTTAGACCCTCGGCCAGCCTTTGTGAAGTTTCTGAGATGCATTTGAGATCGGCATACATCACCTTTGCCGAGTGTTGTGCAGAGATGTTGTTGTGCTGTGTGAGGCTTTCACAAACATCAGGCAGCTCTCTATTCCCTTCAGAGACTTCACTGTTCAAAAACAGCACGAGTGAGGAAAACAAGGTGGAGACACACACACATTCGCTCTCTGAGATGAGTGATATCGCCCTCGAGGGCCAAGATGTTCGTTATGGACTATTATTGTTTTATTAAATGTCAATTGTTGAAGCTATAAGGTTAACGTTTAGCTGCTATACTGTAAATACACACCATGATAAATAATCAACTTAATAAAAAAATGATTTTTTTTAAATAATATCTACTAATATCCAAGTATTTTTTTTAAATAAATTATTTTTATTCAGCAAAGATGCATTAAATTGATCAAAAGACTGGAGGTGACATAGAATGTTGCTGCAAAAAAATCAGTAACTTAAAGGCTTTATATATCATTTTTAATGCATTAATTATTCCATGTAATGCCCCTTTTAGTGTATGATCTCATGTTTGTAACCACACATATAATACAGTATAATACTTATGTTACACCTTTAGAAAGTATAATGCATTAAAACACACGACAAACAAACATTTTCACAAAATATTAGGCAGCCTAACTATTTTCATCATTGATAATATGTTCCAAATCAGCATATTAGAATGATTTTTGAAGGATCATGTGACACTGAAGACCACCAAAGTAATGATGCTGAAAATTCAGCTTTGTCATCACAGGAACAAAACAACATTGTAAAATATTTCACAATATTGCTTTTTTACTGTATTTTTGAGGTCTTTTTTCATTATTTGTTTTTTCAGGTCTTTGAACTGAGAACTTTTGGTGCATAGTGATGCCTGGTCTATAATAACATATGCATAGTTATAGATTATTATATGTGCTTACATATTTTCTTATAATGCTTACATTGCAAAGCCATTTAAATAAAGTGTCATATAGTTCTACATTATATTGTCATTTTACATTTTAATTTAGGAGGGAAATATTTTGTTTACTTTTAACTTGAAATATTTTCAATAATCGTCAGCCCCCCGTAGTGTACCGCAGCGGGACCCCCTGTTGAAGAACTGTGATCTACTGTGTTTAGTGTGTCTACTTGTCTTTATTGTAGGCACCGTGAGAACTAGATTTGCATCTTCCAAAGAAAAATGTGCTTGGAAAGCAACAAGAGTAGTAGTTTAAGTTTTATGTAAGATTATTTTAGTCTTTGGTTTTGCGTACAGTCTTTGGTAGTTTGTCATTGCCATGACACTTACTATTTTGTTTTCTTTCTACATATGACAATGTCTTTGCAGTATGTGTTTAAACTGATGCTCGAAACAACAACAACAACAAAAGAAAGGCAACCAGGATTCAGTATCCAAATAGATGCAAAAAAAAGCCAATCACAATTCATTATGCAGATATTACAATGATGGAATCAGTGGCCATTTTAAATGGTGAACATTCTAAAAAGTGTCAATATAAGTGTAATGATAGGATTTCACTTTTCAAATACTTTAAAAGTATAGTTACACCTAAAGCTGAGTTTATCTTGCAGAAGTTTTAATTAACTGCCAATATATATATATTGCCAATTAATTCAGAGTATATATGTATATATATATAATGATGGACAAGAACAGGAATAGATTAGTCAATAAATAAATAAATAAATAGTGTCCCTTGCAAATAACTGAAGTTATGAATGATTTTAAATGTCTAACTGTTAAAGACATGTTTGATAGCTCACCATCTCTCAGTTTTCTGTACATCTTGCATCATTAGCATGAGTAACGCGACACACTTTTTGATCTGTTTTCGCTCAGCCCAAACTGCCGCATGGTGTTTGTCAACATTTTTTTTTTTTTTTTTCGAATACATCTGTTCTGTAATCATCATCCTCTTTCTAGAATATGCGTTTATATTGACTGGATAATTAAGCAGTCATCGTTCCATGAATATGTGACAGTTGTCACAGTATCATCCTCATTCTTGTAAGAGCTTCGACGACAGATCGCCAGCATGCCAACTTGGCATGGATCTTAACGGTGCCAGCATTATACCTGGCAGGGATTGACGTTTGCGTGACAGAGTTTTCCTGTTGCGTATCGATATTTCCTACAGCAGAGGTGGCTCATCTTTGATCACTGCTGGAATGCTAATTAAAAGGAATGATGGCGTCTTGAAGAGAGCAGTTTTAAGACAGATGCCTGACAGCATCTCCTCTCTTTCATTCATGAAAGTCGTGAAGAGTTTTATCAGAAAGAAAAGCAGCTTGTCAGTAACAAAAGAGTTCTTGTTGCAGCACGAGATAAATAATTCTGAGGGTGTTCTAGAAACATTGAAGGAAAGACAGATTTTCACATAAACGTCCCTCTGATGGACGTTTATGACACTTTAAGAGTGAGTGTAATTTTACGTTACATAGCGCTTTATACAATACAGATGGTTTCAAAGCAGCTTTACAGTGATAACAGGAAAATGATTCAATGATGCAAACAGAGTTGATTTCGACTGTACAGCAGTGCCATTGTTCAGTGTTGATTCAGTTCTATTGTAAAGATCGTCAATTATTAAATTAGTTCATTTCATCTAATATCTATAAAGCAGTTCTGCAGAAAAACAGTGATGTCGTTGTCCAGGGCTGCGTTTCTTGAAAGCATTGTGTATTAAGTTTATCGTAGAGACCATTGGTGGCAATGGTTCCACGATCTACTTAGGCTTTGGGAAATGCGCGTCGTACGTCAGCTTTCCTCAACAAGCTGCTCGATTTGTGTTCTCATTCATGTCTTTAGCACAGAAAGTATGAATTACACCGCAAAGTTTAATAGGCTTGGTTTATTCTCACCCAAGTATGAGCGATAGTAGCAGTGATGTTTTTCTTAGCAGGCAACACTAATAATTCAGAAGCTTTCTCATAGTTCTTATGAAGTCGGTTGACTGCTTTTTATGGGTCTATCAACAAGACAGCTTCATATCTGGTACTCTACGCAGTGTTGGTCCTGTTAGAAAAGATTTTAAGAACAAAAATACGATGCCAAATCAGCTACACCTGAATGTGCACTCCTTGACAAGTCTGCCTTCTCAAAGCCTTTATCTTTCTCAAACCAGTTCATTTATTTATGATCCTGCGAGCGGGAACAAAAACGAGGCGATGGCACGGCAGCTAGCAGGAGCGTTTGATTGTGTCTGATGGTAGGAGCATGGCATCTGCTCCCGCGTGTGTGCGCGAGCCCGCGCCACAGTCAGGGAGCTGTCAGCCTTCTCCAGTGTAACGCGCGCGTGTGTGTGTGTGTTTGTATGACAGATGCAGTCTTCAACACACGTGTACACACACAAACACGCACACACTTTCTCTTCAGACTTCTGCAGTCACTGATACCTGTCAGAACCCTCTCCGGGCTTCACGACGACTTGAAACGGAGCGTTTTCCCCGCTGCTCTAAAACACACTGTTGGCAGAGAGGAGGAGGCCTTTTTATTAACAGGAATTTTGGCTTGCTGTCACATATCATCCTTCAGCAGGAACCTGAGCAAAGAGGAGAGGAGGAAGTAGGGAAACAGAGAAAGAAAGAGAGAGAGAGCGCAAAACGCAACGAGAGAGCAGTTTTATTCCTTTTTCCCCTCACATATAAGGTGCAAAGTGTCAGCAGCATCATCATTATATGGAGTGCAGCTTAATCTTGCTGATGCTAAAGATAAATGACTAGCGTTTCATAACAAGCCAGTGCGGCGTATTAGGACGTATAGAATATTTTCGTCCGCATGCCTCAGCATTTCTCGATATATGATTCTGTAATGTGCGCCAAGCCTACCTGAAGTACTGAGCAAGCATGTACAACTGTACTGCACACCGATGCCTATTTTCGGAGTGCATAGTTGAGAATTTTATGTGGCGTATGGTCAAGTTCCTCTTGTTATGCTCAGCATCAGTGCCTTCCCTGAAACAAATCTCAATTAGCAGGGTTGGATAGGCCTCTCTCTCTCTCTCTCTCTCGCTCAGACATCCTCCGTGATTTCCACTGAGAAGGTTGCAACGAGGACAACATTTCCCTCTTTGCAAACAACATGACCAGCAAGCTTTTGCATGCAACAGTAATAATTAGATCTGCCCTAATGAGCCGCCAAACACACACGCAGAAGCACACACATGGCGTAATGAGCAAGCAATAAGCCCGTAATTCAGTGCTGCGGCAGGGGGTGTAACGTGTATTCTTGGATCTGGCCTGAGCACTTTTAAAGGGATAGTTCACCAAAAAATTTACATCTAAAATAATTATATATAATGTAAAATAGGGCCTAATGTACTGTTCTAAATGAAGACATTTTGGTATTGATTTTTCACAGATGTTTTACTCTTATTGCGCAATCTCTAGTGTTGTGTTCTATAGGATTTAAAGTCTCCCTGTGGTGAAAATCAAGCTTTTAATGTTGTTTATATGTCAATATGGTGTTTTTAATATGCTTTAAGACATACCATGTGCAAATTCATAAGTCATCACCATTGCTGAGTATTTTCTCCTTAAAACTGCAGTGAACCAAAGACAGTCTCAAAAACGCGGTTTGAAAACGCTGGTGTTTCTGACGTCACAAACTACCTTGTAACCAATCAGGTCAACGTGTGATCATCAATGAGTGGATCTCTGTACTGGTGTGAGTGAGTGGAGGCGGGGCTAATTTGCATATTCATAGAACTGCAAAATATGAAATGAGGCAAGGGTGTAGAGTTACATTCAAACTATTTTAAGGCATAACAAAAATTTTCAAGGAAAAAACGTTTAAATATGTCATTTTGGTGATCAAAGGTGAGTTTTAAAGGATAAAATGATTGACTACAGGGGGACTTTAAGGAAATATCAACGGTTAATGTCCTGGTTTTACTTTTGAGAACATGGAACACAAAAGGAGATGTTTTGAAGAATGTCCTGGCTGCTCTTTTCCATACATTATAATGAAAGTAAATGGTGACTGGGGCTGTCAAGTTGCAAAAACTACAAAAAAGCATCATAAAAGTAGTCTGTATGACTTGTGCACTATATTTCAAGTCTATTATGATTGTCACACGTCAAAAAAACAACAACAACAACTCAGGAATGGTTTCAGAACACTTGGAATACAGTGAAAAGTCATATAGCAGTTTGATGGTGCTTTTATGAACCGTTTATGGTGTTTTTGTCATTTTGCAACTTGAAATCCACAGTCCCCATTCACTTTAATTAAATGGAAAAGAATGGCTAGTAGCCTGTTTTCTTCAAAAGTTCATCTCTTATTATTCATAGGAAACATATCTTATGGGTTTCGAATATGAATGTGAACTGTTTTGACCTGGGTCCAATTAGCACACATTCAATACATTGGGTTTATTGTATAGTCCCCCATATGGACAATGTTGGACATGGAGTTGTCAGTTTGTTTAGGCTCATGGATCAAAGCAGGATGCAATGAAACATGCACATGCATGAACACACATATGCACACAAAGTCGTACTGCATATCATAATAATCTCAAACACATACGGACTCATTTGAATGTAAGAACACACACTAAATAAGGGGTTGATAAAAGGCAGCAGGACTGTGTTTTCATATTTACGGTTTCAATAATTAAAGTGCATAAATTTGGGGGCTGCTTTAGTTCTGATTAATTATTCATTAACAACATGTTAATTGCATCCGCTTTCTGAATATTTAACAAAATGCAAAAAACAAAAGGGGAAAGGGAACGAGCTCTGCATCAATGTTATGAATATTCAAGAAGTTAATGAACAAAAGCCGAGAATGGAACAGAAACAAAGATGCGTTTTGAGGGAGGAATTTAGCATCCTGGGCAGGATTAGGCCGTTTGAAAGATAAGTAATCTCCAAGACGACGCTCGACATTTCCATAACAATCGCAAAGGAGAGAGAAAAGAGATAGAGGGAGGACTCAAAGATGAGCGGTCGTCATATGAGCCGTATTCAAAGTGACTTCAGAGTTGGAGGTGACCTGAAATCTCTGGGGTAAAATAAGAATAAGAAAGTGTTGAACTACATCCAGTGCGGCTTTGTAGGTGTAATGCAACTCAAATGGTAGTTTGGCAGGCTTTCGAGTCTACATGTGAATGTACTCTCGTAATACCCTTCTTAGAGAATACTGAGTAGCATTTGGCATTTAACAGTAGGTGTGGTCTACAAATGGTAATGGTGGTGTATAAGTGACTGATGGGGTCTGGTGGACTTTGACATTTCCCCGCATAGATAAGCATCACCTGTCCATCCATCCTAGAGCGTTCAGAATGCCATCTGTCAATCATGCCCTGTCATGCACACTTAATGTTTGTTACTTTGGTAGCACATGCATGCTCATGTGTTTGTAATACCCACCCTTCTGTATGCAACCTGATCGGACAATAATAAATAGCTCAGTCACTGTAGCACTGTTTATCCATGCACCACAAAAATTTCGCTCTGGTAACACAAGTCAGTGTGAAATGCTGTATGCAATCCATTTTACTTACATAATCGTACATATTTTCATGTAAAAAGAGACGTGAATGACAGAAATGGTCAAATCTGGTTCCTGCCTTTTCTTCACAAGTGATGAGTGTGGGTGAATAAATATAAAATGTTCTCGGAAACTTTGTACATCTTAAAGGGATAGTTCTTCCAAAAATGGAAAATTTGTCATCAACTGCTCACCCTCATGTTGTTCCAAACCTGTAAGACTTTCGTTCATTGTATTTCTTCAGCAAGAACCAATGAGGTTCATTCTCGTGTTACGCAGCACATTTGAGCTTCTGCAAGAACCAATGAGGTTCATTCTCGTGTTACGCAGCACGTTTGAGCTTCAGCAAGAACCAATGAGGTTCATTCTCGTGTTACGCAGCACATTTGAGCTTCAGCAAGAACCAATGAGGTTCATTCTCGTGTTACGCAGCACGTTTGAGCTTCTGCAAGAACCAATGAGGTTCATTCTCGTGTTACGCAGCACGTTTGAGCTTCAGCAAGAACCAATGAGGTTCATTCTCGTGTTACGCAGCACATTTGAGCTTCAGCAAGAACCAATGAGGTTCATTCTCGTGTTACGCAGCACGTTTGAGCTTCTGCAAGAACCAATGAGGTTCATTCTCGTGTTACGCAGCACGTTTGAGCTTCAGCAAGAACCAATGAGGTTCATTCTCGTGTTACGCAGCACGTTTGAGCTTCAGCAAGAACCAATGAGGTTCATTCTCGTGTTACGCAGCACGTTTGAGCTTCAGCAAGAACCAATGAGGTTCATTCTCGTGTTACGCAGCACGTTTGAGCTTCAGCAAGAACCAATGAGGTTCATTCTCGTGTTACGCAGCACGTTTGAGCTTCAGCAAGAACCAATGAGGTTCATTCTCGTGTTACGCAGCACGTTTGAGCTTCAGCAAGAACCAATGAGGTTCATTCTCGTGTTACACAGCACGTTTTAGTTTCCTCAAGAGTGTCAAGCACGAGTGTCAAGCACGTTTGGTTGCACTTCTGTGTATGTTCGCTTATCAGTGTTTAAATGTGAAAAAGCCTAAATTCAATCTGTTCATCATATAAAGGGATCGAGTCTCTTCAGAAAGTTTTGGACTAAACCGCTCAATTCATATGGATTAGTTTTGTGATCTTTTTAATTAACTTTTTGAAGCATCAAAGTGTTAGTTATGTAGGCTGTCAATGGAAGGACAGAAAGCTCTCAGATTTCATCAAAAAGATCTTAATTTGTGTTCCGAAGATGAACAAAAGACATGGAACGACATGAGGATGTAATTAATTCAGTAATTAATGACAGAATTTTCAGTTTTGAGTGAACTATCCCTTTAACTCCTGAGTTCATTTTGTGTTCTCATCCCTAAGGCTGTAGGAGAAGGGGACAGGAGGAGACCCATCAGGGACGACACCCCGTATAAACACATTAACTGCCACGCTAGAGCGCTAGAGTAGCCTTCTTTCAACAAGCTCATTAGTGTCACTTAATTAAAACGGCAGCTTTTGACTTTGATGCAAGAGGAAGCCGTGGTAAAAAGGTGCCCATTATGGAAGTGGAGCACACACAGACACATAGCACGCATTTACCTAAAAAAACAGCATCAACTTTGAAGGAAGGAATGATGCAGCATGTTGGGAAACAAAGAGAAGTGGAATAAAAGAAGAGGCAATTTTGCTGGTGATGGATTGCGGTACACAGTAATGGACCCATATTATATCTGTTTCTTGCAACTTGCATAAAACATTATTAAATGCACAGCAGCTTTGCATAAGCCAAATTAATCAGCGTCCACGTTTGCGGTGCTTTCTTAAGAGCAAAAGACTTAACTCAGCGAGGCAGTGTGTGGAACGCTTTCGTGTGTGTGGATGGAGAAAGAGAGAGAGAGGCAGCATTGAAATGCAAGCACCCATTCTGCACTAATTAAAGCTACAACTCCTGAAATGCCATAATAACTGTTAATTACGGGCTCTGCTTTTTTCAACGTAATTTGCTAATTAGTCGCTACATTGGTGTGGCGTCTCCGGCTGGTTATTGGCAGGGCTGAGCGACAGCTACTTGTGACTGGAGTGTAAATGACACCATTACGAGGTCCAGCAGCACTAGCGACCTGCCAGAAAACACTTAATTGCTTCTAGAACAATCTGGCAAAGAGGAAGACCTTTATTCTATTTCCAACGTTCACAGCTTTGACTCTTCTGTCTGTAAATTTAGCCCTTACTTTGCACTATTTCTTGTCTTTAATTGGACTGATTGTGGTACTTGTTTTCTATGGTGTGGACGCTGTGAGCTTTACATGGTAAAACATCTTATGCTTAAATTAGTACTTGTCTTAACACTGTAGCCAATGGAATTTTAAAGACCACCTGAAATGGTCTGCAGTGATCTGTGTTACTTCCTGTTTTTAACATATTTCCTAGTGAAACTGAAACAAGACATATCAATATTTGTTTGTAACCTAAGCATTTAGTTTACACCAGACCCTGGAAACAACATCCAGTCCCAGGGTGGTGGAATTTGGGGAGGACATTATCTTTTCAGAGAGCATTGTATTGGACAACAATTTAAATACGCCTCTGCTAGATGATGCCATTATCTCTGGTCCATTTCCTAAGATGAAGAGTGAATATAGATGATATCAAGCTCACATAAATGGAATAAAACCACAACTTTTTTATTATTATTAATGTATTTCCTCATTTTGTAAGCATTTCTCTTGTCGAGTTTCGCATGTTGTATTTCCTCACAGATTTTTATAAAACATATTTCTCATGTAATTGCTATGCTCAAAGAGTTATGTTGTAGCAGTTTGAACATTTCCTGGTTTGTGCTCTGCCATTTTCCAAATAGATCCCCCCTCCCCCTCCCCCCTCCCCCCTCCCCCCTCCCACCACCCAACAAAAAAAGAGTAATTCCTGTGTTTATAATGCTGGTGAGATTTATTTATTTATTAGAAAGCCCCTCAAGCTTTGCTTTCGTAATGTATTTCATGTTTTGACAGCCTCTTTAATGTGTTGTAACTGTAAGCCGTCTCCATCTGTGTTACTTTACACCTTTGGAGATCTTTACAAATGTTATTCAGATATTGGCTTCCGAAGCACATGGCTTAAAATTAACTGTATAATTAACTAATCAACATTTCCTTGTTTCTCTTCCTCTCTTTCATGTCCCGTGGGTCTTCAACACAATTTGCACAAACAGGTAAGAGCACATTTGTTTCTTCAAATTTGTGCGTTTCGGGATATTTGGGTTAGGGAATTTGGTCCTTGTAGTTTCTTTATGACTGAAGGGTTGGCATCTGGCGTCTGGGGGCAAATTCAATAGACAGTTGCACCTCTTTTTCGTGCAGCTTTTTCAGCCAGAAAAAAACCCTGCATTTTGTTTACTAAACACCCGCAATTCAATGTGCTGCAATAGCACAGCCTATAGTACTCAGAACTGACTGTTAGATGGTATCGTGCAATTTGCGTTAATCAAAACTTGTGCGCTAAAATGACGCAGACAGATTATTAAAATTAATGTATAATCAAATGCATTAAAAACATCATGATGATGTATGGTACTTTTGATGATGTACGGTACTTTTTGATGTATGGTGCATGATGATGTATGGTACTATCCACCTGTGATGACGTCAGCACACACGTTGCCTTCTTTGCCAGTTGAGAATGAGGTCACCTACCTACTATGAGGGTGGCAGTTTGCTTTTTCTGCTTTCTTTATGGTTTTTTAATGACTCCCTCCAAATTCCTGCAGAGGACGGAGCAAAGGAGGGGGGGTTGAGTAGGGGTCGGCTTTGCCCTGATTAACTCAAACATCACCTCAATGGCTGGCCTATCAAATCAGCCAGTATCCGTGGCCTAGGCCGTTCTCCCAGGGTTCATTAGACAGTGTAATCAATAATGAAGGGGTCCTCCCTGCCGCCCGTGAACAGTCACGGTTCCAATGTACCGCCGTTTCCCCTCGTCTGCCAACACCCCCCGTCCCCCCGCCCCCAACTGGCCCCGACCATCATCCCATCATCCCGTTAATCAAATTACTCCTGAACCAAAATTGACAGTTTTCATTAATTATAAAGGATTATTCTAATTGCAATTCAAATTTATTCATTTAGAACAGACGGCGTTCAGTAATATTTCAGCGCATTTGCATATTAAATGGAGAGGGTTGGTTATTAGGTATGCTAATGTATGCATATTTCCTTATTTTGAACGGGTTGGCCATATGCGGCAGCGGTGCGCAAGGCAGGTGAGGAATCTCCAACACGTTTAATTTGTTTGACAAACACGGCGGGGGCCACAACACGTCCTCTACCACCCGTCCGTTCGCTCTCCTGTCTCCTTCCCATTTCTCGTCGAGAAAGGCTCCCCCGTCGCGTCAGCTGGCGCGAAAACCGGTGTGGGTGACGCCGGCGCGGCAGAGAGGGCTGCCAGGATGTGTGTGTGCTGATAGGAGAGTTTGTGCGAACATTGATGTACCATATGAACAGCTTTGCCATTACATCATTTTAACCCTTTTTATCTCTTCGGGGTTTTTTTTCGATTTGACCCACAATTTGTAAAGGACACCGGTATCGTGTTTCAAAGGAGAGCGTCTGAGTGGTTTGTTTTTTGATATGGCTCCCCCCTACCCCCACGCCTCTTGTCTTTTTCTAAAAGCTGTGATCCTGTCATTAGTCGACACGTCTGTGATGAAATTGGCCCTTTAAAAATCCTTAAAGCTCCTGTCGAGCTTGCAGATTTTCAAGGTCGTTCAGTGCGAGTGGGAACTAAAAAAGCGGAAAGAGTTATTTAACTCCCTTAAAGAACAAAACTCCATCTCATCAGTTTTTGCCAGGTAACCAGAAATAAATTTAGAATAGGGTGCCTTATTTCACACATGTACTATGTTGAACATAGCTCGTCCTGCATCGTTAGTGATGCAGACATAAATGAGACCTCAAACCATATAAATGCCAAGGCTCCTAATGCCTCCCCATTCATTTTTTGATACACATCTTGTTGACTTGTTGAGTTTTCTTGTGTTGGCTATTTTAACTTTAATACTCAAATTAGTTTTTTTTATTTTTTTATCAACAATAATAATATTTATAACAATTTATTATTTTATTATACAAATTTATAACTTTAATCTAAAATTGTATCATTTTAAATGTGAAATGTGAAATCTCACTATTAAATTAAATAAATTACTTAAAATAATGCTATTATTATTATTATTATTATTATTATATATCATCATATTCAGTATAATTTAACAAGCCATAAATAAATAAATAAATAAACAAACACCATTCTGTATCACGTTCTCGCTGATCAATTTTATGTTAAATGTCACAATTAAACAGTGGAGCCATAAATTGCTTTAATTTAAGTCTAAAGGCCCGTTCACACCAAGAACGATAACTATAAAGAAAACAATGTTAGTATAAACTAGAAAACTATGATATTGTGATGCTTGTCTGTCACTTTAAATGCTCGAGCTCGTTACAGCAGGATGGATTCTGATTGGCTGTCAATATTTGTATCGTTCACCAGCTGGATAAAATCGTTCTGAAAGTGATTCCAATGATATCGTTTCTATGTGCCGTTATCTTTATAGCTGCAGTGTGAACTATGCTACAGTATTCTTTAATATTGAGAAAGATTTTTGTCACTATATATGAATACACACACTATATAAAAACAATCAAGTCATAATTAGACATTCAG
Source organism: Abramis brama (assembly GCF_963993115.1). Lineage (NCBI taxonomy): Eukaryota > Metazoa > Chordata > Actinopteri > Cypriniformes > Leuciscidae > Abramis > Abramis brama. The sequence continues at coordinate 12,442,534 of NC_139977.1, forward strand.
TGCCAAGAGTACATGATGACACATTCTTTCGGTCCATTGTGAAACCCTATATAAATCTCAATGTTCTGACCTAAATAAGCTCTTGTTCCAGGTACCATTAATTTCCTGTTATCATCATAAAGGAAAACCAGATTTAAGTGTACATAAGCTGTGTAGTGCATCATTTTGCAAACTTTCCAATGATGTTTAATTGTTCAGTGGTTTGGCTAAAATAACAGAATATAAGGTTGCATTTAAATCCAGTAACAGTCTTTAACTGTCCGGTCTGTCACATTGAGTCCTAACAGCTCTATTTATCACTGTCAGCCGTGGAGACTGCAGCAGGGCTGTGGGGGGTGGTACAGCTAAAAATGAGCCCCTCCGCTGGGTATGTGACTCCTGTAGACTCCAGCAAAGGCAAAGCCGGCCCCGAAGCCTGTCAGATTGGCCCCTGCTGAAATTAATGAGGTGTAGACCACAGTAAGACTGGTCTATATTGTCAGCATTCATAGTCAATGTTCAAGACTTATTTTCCTATATCATATCCCGTCTTTTTTTTATTATTTTTTTTATCACTTTGTAGTATTCGCAGTAATTATGACATTAAAGATTTTGTGTGTAAATTCATGGATTACATTGGATTCACCTGGTTCTGAGCTGTACATTTACTGCAAAAACAGAAAACAAATTGCTGTTCTTATGTCACATTATAAATCACATTTTAAACCATTAAAATGGAAAACAGTTCTTTTAAATTTTAACAGTATTTCACAATATTACACTTTCACTGTATTTTTGACCAAATAAATGCAGCCTTGGTGAGCATAAGAGACTTTCAAAAACAATATATATATTTATATATATATATATATATATATATATATATATATATATATATATTAAATTGAAAATATATAATATAAATATAATATATAATTGAATGAATATAAACATAATATGTAATTGATACTGTATTAAGTTGACTAGTTTGTAGTTTTTAAGAACTTCCCCAACACTGCAGAAATTAGCAGTTTTGGAATAATCTACTATTCTGTAATGATTTTGATACATTTTTAATAAAATCCTTACTGCATTGTCAAGGCCCATCCACTTCCTGGTTGGCCCCATTAACGCAGCGGTTAACCGTTCCCGTGTCGGTCCAGCGGAGGTGAGCAGCAGAGTAGAGTGCATTTGTTCTGAGAAATATTTAAAGATGGCAGGGCGTTACAGGACACGAGCGGTATTAGACGAGAAACATGCTGTCATGAATATTTCATGACACTGGGATGTTGTGAATAAATAAAAGATTGAACCTGAAATAGAAATGAACCAATGGCTAGGTGCTGAAGCTGCTCTTCTTGTCACTCGTCTGAGACTCCTTCTGTGAGATGATGCTGTCACACCACGGTGTGATACACTCACCATTAAATCTGTCCTTCGGAACATGAACATGGACACATAGATTCACTCCTTGCAGTTTTGAAATAACAGCTTTCAATGTAGACCATTTGTGAGAATTAAGCTGCAAAACGTGTTTGTGGTCACAATAACTTGTCATATAAAGATCACTTTCCAAGTTCAATACTTTATTTCATGTATAACAGTGTGAACTGCAACTGCACTTGCTAGAAATTATGTCCCTGAAACTTATACTGATCAGTTGGAGACTTAGGCCCTGTTTACACCTGGTATTAAGATGCGTTTTGGTTGATCGGATCAAAAGTAGACAAGGGAGACTCATTCCAGTTTACACTGGGTGGCTTAATCCATCTTACCATCTTAATACCAGGTGTAAACAGGGCCTTAGTTGGGCAAATTATATGCTTATATATGATGATCCGACTCAGATCCAAACTTGATCGGATTGGTTCATTTCATGATCCCGCCAGGGAAAAATCTTTTCCCAGTCATTTCTATCAATTAAAGTTAAAGCCATGAAACAAAACATGTACATTTTGGACACACCATTACAGAAGTAATCTTTTACAGTGGACCGCAAAGGGTTGTAAGGGGATCTGTGGGAATTTGGGGGAATTTTGGAACACAGCTGTTTTCATCACTGATAATCATAAGAAATGTTTCTTGAGCAACATATCAGCATAGTAGAATGGCTATGGCTAGTAAAGGCTGCTGAAATTTAGCTTTGCCATAGCAGGAATGTTTTAAAATATATTAAAATAGAAATCAAGCGTAGCATTCTGGCAGGTTCTAGCGTTAGCTTATTCTCAGCTGATCCACATCTATGTTTAGGAATACGACGCCTATAGCATCCATATAAGGTCCATTCAGCATTATCAGCAGCTTTATCACGTTGCTCAGGAGGTAATTACCCTCCTCCATCCCCAGCTCCTCCTCTCGTCCAGTCAGGACTTGGCCCTCTCCGAATCAGACTGATTCTCTTGAATTATGTTGTACATTAAATTATCGAACATTAATGATATCTGCAATACATTTATGTTGGTTAGTTCTTGCCCAGAACAGAACCATACCGCCAATCCAAACTGTATGCTAATTGTCAATCATCTTTGACGATAGTGGTCCTGACAGAAACCAGTTATTTTGAATTGTACTGATAAATGATTAACATGTCTCCAATACCCAGTACAAATGCGTCTTCATACATGAACATATGCAGCTACTTTGTACATTAGGAATAAAATCCCTCGCATGGGGATCACCATCCTTAGGAGTCCTTGCCATTTGTAAGTTTGAAAAGCCATACAGATTTGACCCAGATTCATATCTGGCATTTTGACAGTTATTAATAATAATGCCATAATCAGACTACACCTTACCAGTGTCCACACCGAACTCTCTTAGTCTAGACTGAGAGTCTGTACTAGTCTCTGTATTATTGATGGCAGTTCAGGCTCCCCAGAGGTCTGCCATGGCTGTGCTGTTGGCACGAGACACAGAGCGCCATCTATCACCTTAAAGAGCCTGCAGGCATGACAAGAAAGAAGGAAAGAAGGGAGTTTCACAACAAAAATCAGCCTTCGTAGTCCGGTTTGAGTTGTCATTGATGTATGATGGCATCAGTGCTATTCAGAGAAAGAGTGAATTTGTGGTTTGCAAGTTTACAAATTTTACCAGTACGCAAATGAATGACATCTGTTTGCCGTCACACTGATTATTATTCCAGGCCTTCTATGGGGTCATGACCCCTGACATCCGAGGTCAAAGCTGACCTCTCGCAATAACACGTGATCGCTTTACTCTTCACTGTTTCCTGACTCAAATCGCAGGCAAAATGGAGATAAAAAAAATTGAGTTCACTTGTCACACTCGAAATAATCAAGTTGCGCGCAGTGCATTATTGGAACACTATTCCACACAGTGTGCTTGTTTAGAAAAAAAAAGTGCATACTGTGCACACTACATAGTATATACTACAGAAATTAAGTAAAAGTCTTATTTTACTATTATGTTCAGAACAGTCGCAATCAAAATGGTCCAAATTCTTCCTTTTTGTGCTGTGGTCCGACTGACGGCACCAGTATCAGCTACCTGTGCTCGGTGGGTGTGAATAACATTCAGCAGAACCCACCGATGGATGATGTCAGTGTGTGTGAGAGTTTGGCTGGAGTCTCTGTGTATTGTCGGACAAGACCTGGTGCAGATGTAGCTGCCTGGAGGCTGTGTAACGCTAGACCTGCCTGCTCTGGTGCCCGACTTGGGTTACACACACACACACACACACACACACACACACACACACACACACACACACACACACACACACACACACACACACACACACACACACACACACACACACTCAGTCATAACGTGGATCACTGGCTCTTGTAAAATCCCACGCTCCCCCGGCCGTCATTCTCCCCATCCTGAACTAGTGTGTTTTCTTGCATATGTACTGCATCCTTAAAACAAGATATATTTATATGCAGAATCGATTTTAAAGAAATAATTGATTTTAGAATATACAGGATATATTTAAAAATGAAATATAATAAGTATATAAAATAACATATTTAAGACATTTTATAATACATATCTTGAATTTAATTCTGTTTTAGAATAAAGGCCCGTACACACCAAGGATGATAACTATAACGATAACCATAAAGACACAGTTCTAAAAATCATTCTAAATATAAATGAATAGCAGAGTCCACACCACAACTATAACGATAACGGCATGAAATGATATTGTTGGAATCACTTTCAGAACATTTACTTTCAGCTGATGAATGATAAAAACACTTGGTGTGGACGCTAATATACATTTTATTAAGTGTCCTTAACTACTATGTACTTACATAAAAAAATAAGTACAATGTTATTGTGTTCATATTGTATTGCAAAAGTTTGGGGTCAGTACGATTTTTTTATGCTTTTGAAAGAAGTCTCTTTTGGTCAGCTCAGCATTCATTTGATCAAAAATACATAAAACAGTATGGTAGTGAAATATTGTTGCAATTGTAATTAACTCTTTTATATTCGAATATATTTTAAAATATAATTTATTCCTATATGCCAAAGCTGAATTTTCCGCATCATTACTCCAGTCTCCAGTGTCACATGATTCTTCAGAAATCATTCTAATTGCTGATTTGATGCTCAAGAAACATTTCTGATTATTATCTAAATTAAAAAGAGTTGTGCTGCTTAATATTTTTGTGGAAACTGTGATTCATTTTTCTACAGGATTCTTTGATGAATAGAGAGTTTAAAAGAACAGCATTTATTTCAAATATAAATATTTTATAAATCTTAATTTCTTCACTGTCACTTTTGATCAATTTGATGCACCCTTGCTAAATAAAAATATTAATTTGTTAAAAATAAATTCAAACTAACCCCAAACTTTTGAGCGGTAATGTATCTAAATGTATCCTGTTTTAATAATTTTTACAAATATTTCTTGGAAACAATCAGATGGATTAATTGCGACACATATATCATCACCCACTGAATCACACCCGTCGTGAGCTGTATCAGTAGCCAGCTACATTTCCTTGTGTTCGGAGGGGGTGAAGTGCATTCCTCAGCTCATTTTTGAGCAAGATAAATATGACACAAGCCATGACTTCCCCTGAAGTAAATACTGTAAATAATAAAAGACGCTTCCCTCACGGCCATTTACAATTAACTGCGCATGAGGGGGTAAAGAGAAGAGAATAAAAACATCAGACTTGCGTAGTGAAACACTGCTAACAAATTAGATTAACACAAAGAATGGAGATTTGCATAAGCCTTTTTATTTACCCAGGCCTTTGTTAGAATTTTTTTTCATTGCTTGGAGTTTTGCACTAATTTTAGTTACTTGTCATCATAGTAATTTTATATCAACAACAAATTAAGATATTTCATTGGTAAAAATCATAATAGCAATTGCCCATTAATGGCTTTTTGGCTGAATTTGGTCTATTACAACCTTGAATCTGATCCAAACCTTTTTTGGGCCTCTTTCCTGAAAACACACAACTCTAGATCTGGTTTATTGCATAATAATGATTATTCATTGGCCGTATTTAAGACTGGGGCTAAAGTTGTATCTGAGTGTGGGAAACTGACCTTTATATTTTTGGGAACGTGGACAAAGTTTTGGACGTTTGGAATCCAATCGCACTTAAAACGAACCATAAAAATTGCAACTGTTCCCTGTTTTTTTTTTTTTTTTTCGCTTAAACTTTTTATCTGCCGGTACCCTCCTTCATGAAATATTCTTTATTTAGCCACCGGAATATAATCCTCAGCTGTGCTGATCATATCCCACGTCTCTCAGAGCCACTTCTCAATGTGACCCATCCTCAGTAATTAAACCAGACACAAATAAGAAGGTGATGGCATCTCTGCTATAATGCAACTCTTTCCCAGGATTCTGCGAGATAATCAGGAGATTTTCCCTGTCTATTATCCTCCCTAATCTCCATCCACTAATTAACTAGCGCTCTTGGAGCTAGATGGGCAAATCCAACCGTAGTTCAACAGCGAGCAGATGTTCAGAGCGGAGAGAGAGTGAACCTGAAAAGTCCACACACAAGAGATGGAGCCAAAGGAGGGATTTTGTGAGGGGAAGTAGTAAGCAGCTAATGCCAATCAAAGCACTTGTTAGGAGATTTTGTTAACATGATTAGAATCAGAACGGAGTCTGTTTCAAAGATTTACTAGGAGTTTGACTTAGTAAGTTGATCCCAAAGCCAAATTAAACATAACACACAATAAACAAAATGCACAGTGTGGATTTATAGAGTGTGTTCAGAAATGTATATATCTTGTAAAGTATGTGCGTTTTCTCCTACTTTAGCTTACATGGGTGCTGCTCAAATACACCTGGATTCGTTTAACTGGGCGCAATACAACAAGTTTCTAGCGTGAAGTGGTTTCTGTCCTTACTGAAGGTGGAATGTTGTTAAAGGGATACTCCACTTTTTTTGGAAATAGGCTCATTTTACAGCTCCCCCAGAGTTAAACAGTTGAGTTTTACCGTTTTCGAATCCATTCAGCCGATCTCTGGGTCTAGCGGCACCACTTTTAGCATAGCTTAGCATAGATGATTGAATCGGACAGGACCATTAGCATCTCTCTCAAAAAAATGACCAACGAGTTTCGAGAAACTTTGCTGCCGTACCATGAGTGCAGCAGGCGTAATGATATGACGCAGCGCCTGAAAATAGTCCCCAGCTCGGTAACTTCCAACATGACCGGGACTAAGTTTGTCTAACCTATTTTCAGGCGCTGCGTCATTTCATTACGCCTGCTGGACTCATGGTACGGCAGCAAAGTTTCTTGATTATTACGCAGGAATGAGAGTATAGTTCCTAGCCATATCAGCCTAGAAAATCGCAACTTTACATTTTCCGTCGGTCTTAGTACACGATGTAACTACAGAAGAGTCAAGTTTTAAATAGGAAAAATATCGAAACTCTTTGGTCCTTTTTTTGAGAGGGATGCTAATGGTCCTGTCCGATTCAATGATCTATGCTAAGCTATGCTAAAAGTGGTACCGCCAGACCCGGAGTTCGGCTGAATGGATTCGAAAACGGTAAAACTCAACTGTTTAACTCTGGGGGAGTTGTAAAATGAGCCTATTTCCAAAAAAAGTGGAGTATCCCTTTAAGCAACAAAATCGCATCAGCCAATATAAACATATTTGATGAAAAAATGAATTGCCGTAATTGTGGGATGACTCTGAAATCAATAAAGTTTTTGAACCAGTGTAAACGGAATGTGAATTGATTAATGTGAATTTCACTGTGAACGAAGCTACCAGCTCAACGTGATAAAAATTAAGTGATCGTCAGAATTTTTGTTAGGCAAAAATAGAATTTTATTTATCACGATCTCCATTTGATAATGATATTTTACTCTTTGTGAGAGCTTTCAGTGCGACTCAGTGGTGACGTGCACTGGTAGTTTTAATAAGCATATTTGATTGTGTACTGCATACAGCGTCACATGTGTAGTCTGATTCACAAAATAACTAGCCAATGCTTTTTAGTGAATCACAAACATACGGCACAACCAGAGTAGTCCGATTCACAAACAAATGAATATTAATGAATGCTTTTTAATGAATCGTTCAAAAACGTTCTGGTTTGGAGTTTCCGTTTGAATCAGTCTGATGGATTTGGACTCACGCAATGAAGTCACATGATGTCACATTCAGAAATATGATCATGTCATATACAGTATATATATACTGTATATGTATATATACATATATATACATATGGTACCCAGTCCCATGCAGTTTTCCTGATTTGGAAACTCAGATCAACATGGAAGACATTTTATTTATTTTTGGACACAGTGTAATACCTGAGCAATTTCATACCTTTTTTTTTTTTTTTTTTTCTCAGCTGAAAGACTCTCACACATGGCATCACTAGTAGTCTACCTTCTCTTCTCTGGCAAATCAAACCCCTGCCAAATCACATCAGATAGATCATGAATGAGGTCATCATCTGGAGACGGTTGACCAGGCAGAGCGAGAAACCGTCTTGTTGTCTTTTTATTTGTCTCTGCTGAAGACAGGATAAGACAGGTGGAAGAACGTGGACGTAGTGGCTGTCAGTATGAGTTCTCAGTGCTTCGACTTCACTCTGCTGTTTATAAATTATTTGTGGAGCCAGCGATGACAAAAGAGTATGTGTCTCAGACGCCACCTCCAGCTCTTTTGATATTTGCGAGAAGAATGACGTGGGAACATCCATATTCAGCGTGTTATGTGTATCCGGCAAGCATTTGTACAGCTGTACACACACATCTATGCCTTTGATATGTGGAGAGAGACATTTGATAGCCCATTTCTGGTTGAGATGGGAAAGTGCCTCTCAGCGTTGTGTAAGCTGTCTGCTGACACGTGCAGAAAATCGTTCACATGCCTGAAGCGCAGAGTTGGTTAGCTGTCTTGTGTTATAGACTGTGCGAGATTGTCCCTGTGTACACTGCAGAAACTTGTTTCAATTCTGTAATGATGGCTGGATGTGCCATAACAAGGTACAATGTTTTACGTTACGACAAATTTCCTCGCTCCATGTGGAGACGCACAGAAAACCCAAGTGCAGTTTATTGGTATCAGTGGTGAAAATGAAATGAAAACCTTTTTCAAATAATGAAAACAAAAGTAAGATTCAACTTGGGAAACATGCATAACTTTAAATGGTAAACATGACAGGGGAAAAAAATCATGAAAGCTCACTGAAATGGTCGGATAAACAACATTCAGCACATGGCAAATGCTCAGAAGTATTATTTCATATTTATATTCTCTTTTTTTTATTATCGTTATTAGATAACGCTTTGCATTTTACCATATTTTGCATGCTGTCGCAGATAATGATGGGAAATGCAGTTTTTCCATACATGCCTATCATCTTATTAACAGGCAATGAGAAACATTCATAGTTAACAAAATGCCTATAAACTAAACATTACTCAATCTTCTTATCAACAAGAAGTCATGATTGATCAACTATTCAACTATTTTTTCATGATTGTTTAAAGATCCCATGAAATCAAAATTGAGTTTTATTCCTAAACATTGACAAAATAAACAACATTTGATAATTAAATTATATTGATGACTCATGTTGCACTTGTGGGTGTGTCCTATTTTCTGGTCCAATCAAATGCTTGCTTGAATGAGAAAACCCCTCCCACTAATTCCATGATGACTCATGGCCGTGACCTAAAATGAAGCCTGTTGGCTACATTTTGGCTTTAAATTTCCTTTCACTATCTTCCTCCCCGACTTCCTGTTTCAACAGGAAATGTATCAACACAAGAAAGAAAGTCATTTTAACATGACTTAAAGACAGAAACGTAGACAAGAGGGCTGTATGTACAAAAATGCTAATGGAATCACAAGGGAAAAGGAAAGCAGAAGAAAGGAAACCAGAGACTTTCAAAATAAGAGGCTAAATAGATTCCAAATGAAAGACTGGAACATGAGACAAGAAGACAGAACAAAAATCAACACAACCATTAGCCGAACAAACTCTCTCACTCTCTGTTCGCTTCATTCTGTTTTCCCTCGTCTCTTGCCCTGGTCTAACCCACCACTCAATTCACCTCCCCAGAGAAGACAAACAGACAAAGAAGAGGAGGTATAAAGCCAGTGTTTGTGTGCAAGAAAACAAAAGTAGTAAATCTGCCAGCCCCCAAGGTACGGGACCCTCCCAGCCCTGCTAACCGTTAATCAGCCCTGCCTCTCTGAGTGTGTGTGTGTGTGTGTGCGCGTGTGTGTTAGCTGGGCTAATGATTTCCCAGCTAGACCACCACACCAGCCCCCCCACAAACCCCCGAGCAAGCCCCCAAAATCAATCTTGCTCTCATGAATTATTGAGTTGTTTGCCTTCAGCCTTTTACAATAGACACTAAAGGAGACCTGTCTCACTCTTTTCCTTTCTCTCTCAGACTATTTTTGCTGTCTTTTTTCTCTGTTTCCATCATTGGGTTGGTTTGTTGGGGACTCTGTCAAAGAGGTTTCCAGAGGTCAGGTCATCTTTCTTGCCTGGTGAAAGTGTGGAGTGTGTGTGCTTTTGACTGAAGAGTCAATTTCCTTTTCAGTCAATGCAAAATGCTGCCTGTAATAAGGATGTCAAAACCAGAACTTTAAGGAACACTACCAGTCTCTATACTATAGTTTCCATTTGTAAATGGAATGTGTGAGGCTTCCGGTGTCATCCGCTTTAATTATTTTTAGCTGGACAAAACAGCTTGTTATGCTGCTTGATATTGCAAAATGGCGTTTCTTACGATATTATTTTAATGTATACAGTTTACTGAACTTTGTGATTCTTCTAGTTATTTACCTATAGCTGCTAATGAATAGGAAGTATTGCACATTCACAGAAAATAGCTTACTTCTGCGTTGCAAATAAGGTGGATGGTAGTGAGTACCAACGTTTGTATCATTTAAAGTCATTTGTTACCATTTATATTAATAGGATTTATAGTATTTATTTAATATTTGTATATTTCTGAACTTGGTTAAATAAAAGTTATGCAATTCATGAAGTGATAATATATCCATGTTTTGCATTAAATTACTAACCATCAACATATTAATTCTTAATATACTTTATGTTTCTAGTTCAAGCAGTTATATTAGCTCCAAAGAAAAGATAGTTGAACTTTGCATTCCAACAAGATGCCTTGTTATAGAATAACAGTGCCTACAACACAGAATATAAGCATGAATATGATCCAGGTGAACCAGTCATCAACTTGATTTCCATATCTCCAGGGACCTCTCGGTTTGATTGACAGCTCTCTGTTCCCACACTGGGGTGAGCAATTACCAGTCCTGCATATTAAGAGTTGCTTGTGTAAAATGATGCTCCCGCGTGATTTTCTCCTTCTGTGTAGTTTATGGGATCGGTGTTGTGTTTATGCATATTTGAAACTGAGAGAGAGAAATTTCATCTAAAAACATAATAGCACGAGTTAGCAGTGAGTCAATCCATAGCAGTGATTTAATCATGGCATGACATCAACGTTTGAGTGACATCACATCTGGTAATTGTGTCGCACCCTTTCTGAGTCAGAGAACTGGCATTTAAAGGAATAGTTCATCCCAAAATGAAATCATCCTCATGTAGTTCTAAACCCACTTTTTTCTTCTGTGAAATACATGAGGAAACATTACGAGAAATGTTTACGCTGCTTTATCTCATCGAAAGCATACGGTGGCTGGGGCTGTCATAAACGCACCCCAAAAAGCATACATTAAAATATGGTTGGTCAAAATGTATTACACATTACAAATGAGAACCAATAATATTTGATGTAAATGATGCCAGATTTGGTGCAACACATCTTGATAAACTATATTGTATGTGAGCGAGGATGAGATTTAAGAGCTATATGTCATATGGGTTTAGAGAAAATTATGAAAATGTTCATTTTTTGGTGAACTAAGCTTTAACATTAAAAGTGAGATACCTCTCTAGTACTTTATGATGTGTGAAATATGAGATTTAGTAACAAACAAGTGGCATAACTTGTTTTGGCTCAAATATAAAGTATGGGATCATATGGGTACGCTGTTCTAAATTCACATTAACCAAAAAAAAAAAAAAAGTAAAATAAAACATAACCACTCTTTTTTTTTTTTTTTTTTTTGGGATACACAAACACACACACAAGAATATGCCTAGTATTTCTCTTGGCATGGTAGTATTGACACTGTTGCCACAGTGGTATCATGTGACTGCTGCTGTCAGCATTGAGTTCTCACCACTACATCAGGAGCCAATTCTGCAGTATTCAACTAAATTATTGATCTGTCATGTTTAAGTATATTTTTCATGTTTGATTACAATTAGCATGTCCTTTATGTACGTAGTCCAGTGCTGTAAAATCAAATGGTGTGTGTAAATGCTCAGAAACTTATATTTGCACTTAATGCATGTTATAACTGCTTTATTACTATGTTATAAATGTGTAATAACACAACTCAAAATCTCTTTGTAGGGATTTGGGCAATAGCTAATGCTATCATTTAAATCATGCAGAAGAGAATAGTTTGAGAGGCTGAGAGAGATAGAGACCAAGCAAGTGAGTGCAAAGAGAGAGAGAGACCCAAAAAATACAAAGAAAGTGGATAGGGAAGACCCCCCTTTCTCAATCTCTCTCTCTCTCTCTCTCTCTCTCTCTCTCTCTCTCTCTCTCTCTGATTCACTTGGAAGTGTGCGTTAGCCCTCATAAAATATTAATGTTGGTTGTGCTCAGAGCCATAATTGCCATCTCAGCCCGTGAATAATTTATGCTGCTGTGCTGTTCACATGGGCTCATTTACTCTTGGTGTGGCTCGCACCATACAGAAATATGGCACGGCAACTATGGCCGCTACTTTCCATTTACTAACCAAATTAGATTACCTCACTCAAAACCTCTCCCTCTTCCTCTTTCATCATGATATCAGCCCTCCTGAATTTAAGGAAATGCAAAAACCTGCTTCTTCACCGCCAACTAACTTGCAGTCGAGTATAAGCAGGCGCTAAATGTGCTAAAATATAGCGCTGTGAGTATTTCAATTATGCCATTGAGATTATTTTCATCATATTCTCCCTCTCTGTGAATTTTTCCTAATTATTGGTATATTATTCACAAAACTACTAACGTTGCTCTATGTTTAAAAAGCGAAGTTTGAATTTAGTTTAAAACGTGTTTACATTTATTGATTTATTGATTATGGCAGCTGCAGTTGATCAAATAGTTCTCAAATGATCGAGTATAATATAATATAATATAATATAATATAATATAATATAATATAATATAATATAATATAATATAATATAATAGTTTTCTACAGAAGACAAATAAAATATGGATTGGATTGATATTGATTTTGACTAAAGGAATTCATGGCTTAGTTTGCTTTTTTTTAACACTTTTTATGTTTTTATTAACTTTGCGCTATTTAAAAAGGGTAGTTTGAATTTAGTTTGAGAGATATATAACTTTATTGATCTACTGATCATAACACATGCACTGTAAAAACGTGCAGTTGTTGCAATAAGGAGGTATTTCTGCCTGATTCTACCTACAAATTCTTATAACTTACTTCAATCAGTTTTATTTAACATAAAACAAGGGAATTCTGTTTTAACTTAATTGAGTTACATTGACCCAACATACAATTTCCAATAAAGCTCAGGATGGACATATTCGACACACACGCACCTGCTCCTTGCTGATCGGTGAATTTTGCTTCAGTCAGAAATTGTGATTTGCGATTAATAAACACATTAAGTTGCATCAAAGTGAAAATCGCAATTTACAGCGCTACTCTTCAGCACAGTGGTAACCACAACATCCAATAACAGAAACTCCTGAATGTTCAACATAACTGAACATTATTCATTAACATAAACTACCAATATCTTTCCCTTTACTGAAAAACACATAAAATAACACTTAATCCCTAAATTTACTCTTCTAATGCAGTCCCTTGCAAAGCATGCTGGGAACTACTGATCCACTGCCCAGGGCTGCATTTCTCATAATATAATATAATATAATATAATATAATATAATATAATATAATATAATATAATATAATATAATATAATATAATATAATATAATATTATAATATAATATAATATAATAAATGGTTTTTGAGTAAAGGAATTCATGGCTAGTTATTTCATGGACATTTGTGTGGGAGATTTTGTTCATGTTGTGAAGTTGACTGAACTAACCTTGCCTTGCCAATTATTTGATATTTCAAAAGAAAGAAACAAAAATAACCATACCAATTTCAGAATATGTATAAGTCAATGTATTGGTTAATTTAAGAGATCCAGGCAACAAAATGTGCAGATGTGCGTGGCCTACTAATGTTCGAAAAAGACCTTGAATAAAAACTCCTTCATTCGCATCCACTTTTTTACTCCATTCTGCTCTAAGGACATTTGTTTTATTTGGTATGTCCTCCTGTTTTTCTCATGGATTCATCAGTGGTGATGTATTGTGATCTGCAGTGTTATAGAGAGGTCACAGGTGTCTCACTGTTAGCTCGTGTAAGTAAGTACGGCTCCACACTCAACCCCTCTAGTAATTGGCCTTCATTGGAGTGCTCTTAACTGAAGACGACAGCAAGGTCCTTTCAATTATAGAACCGTCGGGTGACTGCGAGTGTGTGTTCATGAGATGATCCACACACACCTCAGTGCTCTCCGCTTTATATCTGGTCTTGTCGTGCCACATTAGGTCAAAAGTATTAAGCAGACTCCTGATATTAACCTGACACTTTTAAAGGCACATATCAAAATGGATATACACACACAAACGAACATCTACAGTAACACTTAATGAAAGAATGCCATTGTATTAGAAAGCAAAATATGAAAACTTAGTGGCATCTGCAAACAAATCCTCGAGATTTCCTCAGAACTAACTTCCCTTTTAATTAATATACAAATTGCGCATTCCCCTTGACAATTTAGTACAATGCATAATATTAGAATGTTTGTATGCTAACTGTGCAACTTTAATAAGCATAGAAAATCACAACACACACAATTATTATTAAAATAATTAAAGGCTAGACACCTCAGGTGAATAGGGGAAAAAATCTTTCACCAGTTGATTGATTACAAGAATTATTATTATTATTTATTTTTTTACATGTTATGTATAACTTTTCAGATGTGGTATTGTCTGGAATATGCACTCATTTGAACACATTTCCATAACAGAAATCTGAACTTTAGATTAAGCCAGGTTAAAAATGATTTCAATTTCAGACAAAAAACTCAAGCAATATGTATTGTTATTTAAATCTGCGGATACAGATAAAGTGCAATAAAATAAACAATTAAAAGTGTATTTTCTTTCCAAACAACATGTTATTAAAAAGCCAAACATCCCAACATCTCTGAATGAATTATGAGTATATATTTCACAGTGCATCCTGGGATTGCCTTCCCTGTGAACGATAAATGCAATTCTGCCTTCAAATTTGGCTAAAATGAGGAATCTTAGGAGGCAGCATAATTAAGTTACCAATCTTTTGGAACAGCCTGTTTGAAACAGAGAGTGAACAAGTTATAGAAATAATAGCTGATTCATTATATAACATTCAGTGTCATATTGACAAAGGAGAAAGACAGAATTGTAAACAAAGAGGCAAGAGAGAGAAATACACGAGGACAAAAAGGTCCTGACAGACGGGTGTGTGCCATGGCATTATCCAGTTAGACACACACACTGTTTCTGTGCCAGTCAGAGCAGCTGGTATTGTGCTGTTTTAGCTCTAAAGCCAGTCTGTGAGTGAAGGGTTTGTGATAGTGCCCGTGAATGTGCCCGCTTTCTTCTTACCATGATTATGAGAGAGACAGACATATTTTTTTTCTGTTTGGATGCGTGCGTGTCTTTGAATCGGCGATCTGTTTTCAGGAGCGCGACAGATGGACGCTCCACATTTCTGCACACTGCCTGTTGCTGTGTGTGTGTCTGTGCATGTGTTTGTGCTACTGAACTTTTAGGATGTGTAAAAACTCATATACACAGAATGAAAAAATGTTATCTGGTGGTTCTTACGTTTTTTTTTTTTTTATGAAGAACCTTTTGGTAATGTTGTTTAGACATTGAAAAGTTCTTGATGTTTGATGGCATGTGGTGTAACCATGAATTAAGAAGTAAATAAATTCATTAATGTTTTTAAATATATGAGATGAATTACTCATTTAAAAATACCATGTTTTTAAGGAGTCGCACCACATTTTATAACCTAAACTAACGTTGCCTTGTCCTAAAAAGGTCAAATTATCTGTATTTTAAGAGACACAGTCATGAGGGTCTTCAGGGTTCCTCTCTTAGATATCATTTTCTGTGTCATGTTCTGCATGTTGTTTGCACCACATGACGTTTTATATTGTTTTATTTAAAAAAAAATCCTGCTAAATAATAATAAAAGATTTAGAAATAGAAATAAAAGAAATAAGACATTAAAATGAACATCACATCATTCATCAAAATAGTTGTTTTTTTTGATATTTTACCCAGTATCTGTGAGGTTTATGGTCATCTATCTGCTACTGTACTTCAAAAAGTTCACAAAATACACTATTCACTATGGAAGCGACAAGGACTTTCCCATGACTAGTTCCTGTTTTAACAAGAAATACATCAGCATATAAGAAAATTGCACTCATCAAATTATCCAATGGGATCTTTAAAGCACCAGTACATAGATGTTTTCTTAAGAACTAGACTCAAAGGATCTTTGTGGAACTTACAAAGGTTCCCCTGTGGCATCAGGAGATTGAATTGGATCTGCCTAATTTCACTGTCAGAGGTTTGGTAAACTGGAGAATTGGTCAACTGGCCCATTTATGGCGTTTAAATGTTTTTCTATTCTGTATTAGTTTTTCAGAACATTCAATGGATTCCTTCAGTCCACCGCTAACCAATAATTTCTGTTCTTTTTGCAGGTTTTTTCTCAAGTTTTTCCTGAAATGCAATCAGAACTGCCTGAAGAATGCAGGAAATCCACGGGACATGCGGCGCTTTCAGGTAAACCGTTTATCTTTTAGCCTTTTCATTCATTAGTCTGTTAATTCTGCACACTTTACAACTACCCATCCTTCCAACTCACTATTTCCAAACCTCATGGCCTGTTTTTGCCGATCTGGTCTGGTTCTGTTTTATAGTGTTTTTGCATATCTTTTGATCAGTGGAAATTATTTTGAATATTTGCACCTACTTTTTATTTATTTATGTTTAATTACATTTTGTATTCCTTTTTCTGCTTGTGGTTTTAAACTCTTCAGCATTTGATTGTGTTAAAAATCTGGCTCCGAGCCTGTAAACACACTCTGCATAATTGCACAACTGTGTCACTCACGCAGTGCGCGTGTGTTTGAGTGTGAGACATTGAGTAAATAACCTATCACTGCTTTGCAAGAAACACAAGACCTTGAGCTCCAGTCGTTCATTGGAATGTGACCCTTGCTGCTTTCACAAGCACTCTCACACACACTCTTGCTACTGCCTGTTAATTAGGATTTCACATTGTTCCTAACCCCATCAGATGACAAGAATCTGAAACACACACAAAAAACACACTACACAAAAAAACACACTACACAAAAAAAAAATAAAAAAAATAAAAAAATGTAATGTCTAAAATTAATTTTCTTATCCTTGGTGATGTAACCAAGCCCATGTGGGTGGGGAAAACACATGTATTGACCAATAATATCAAAGACAACCTAATCAAAGCCTATTGGATTAAATAAACCCCCACTCTACATTATTTCCCACTGAATAGTGTTTTCCTTCTGAAAATGTGTCACATTTTTTAACTGCGGTGTTGTGCTTGCATTTAATGTTTTTTTAAACTCACTTTTCCTTTTTCACTTTTTCCGTTTTTCCTAATATGCTCATAATAGCCTCATTCATTGACTTTTTATACACTTTATGTTATGTTATGTAAGCTCTTTTTTTGTGTAATATATTCTAATATCAATATTATACAAAATGCAAGGACTGACTTCTTGAGCTTCATTGCTTTTTATCTTGATTTGAAAATGTATCAACACTGTAAAAAAAAAGTTGCTGCCTTAAATTTTTAAGTGCAATGAACTTGGATGTTGAAGTCATTTCAACTTAAAAAAATTACATTAAACCGATCTTGTATAACTTATAAATAAAAGTTGAAAATTGCTTAGCTTATTTTGATGAGTTAAAGCAAAAACATATGTTAAAGCATACATATATTTTCATAACGTATTGATCATATAATTTTTTACAGTGTATATTTATCTTATAATAATTTGAGTGGAAGTATGAGAGAATTTCCATGTCAGTGAAATGGTAAATCATACCAAAGGCACTGTAAAAAAATATTTTCATGGTTTGTTACCACAATTTTTTTTTCTTTTGTCAAGTCAGCTAATATAACATAATATTTTGAGTTTCTGTTGATGAAACCTTTCTCCTTCATTGTATTACCTAAATTTTTTTATTTCAATGAACTTAAAATTTTAAGGCAACCAGGTTACTTTACTTTTTTAAGTTAAACCAACAATAATGTTTTTCAGTGTAATTGTCATCATTATTCAAGTCGTGATTATTGAGCTGGTTTTATTGAGATGGCTTACAAATTCTGCTTCCAAAATATCAGCCTGTCCTGGATCAGTATTCAGTGTTGATGTAAGATATTATCTCAGCAGCTGTCTGTATAGTTCTGTCTATAAACGAATCATCAGCACTCTATGAGCGAACTCACAGTGATTGTGTAATTAGCAGCAGAACGCAGTCATATTTTTGTCACAGCAAGCGTGCAAGAATGCAGGAGAGAGACTTTCCATCACACACACAATGTGATGTAGTGCTGCACAGTTTTTTTTTTCTTGTTTTTTTTAACTCCAAAATAGAAACAAATGAGACACATACTGACATACAGTGTGGGAACAGAGATGTAAATTTAATGTGTTTTGCGTAGCTCAAGTGGATTGGTCAGATGAAGTATTGGAAGTGAGAAGTAAATAAGCTCATATTGAAATCTCTTCTAAAATTTTAGAGGAGAAACGTGATTACTATGGTACATTTCTCAGGAGAAAAATCTGAGAAGCAGGAGAATTAATAAAGAAATCACCAGTTGAAAATGTCAGTCTCATTGCTCTCTAGGAGCAACAATCGAGATATAAAAGGGAATCAAATCCCTATAAACATCAAGCTCTGTGAGCATTAAAATAGAGAGATTGTGAGCGATAAAGACAGGGAGAGAGAGAGAGAGAGAGAGAGAGAGAGAGAGAGAGAGAGAGAGAGAGAGAGAGAGAGAGAGAGAGAGAATAAAATGAGAGTGTATGATTAGCCACATCCCTCAGAGACTTCCAAGTTCTTTCTTTTCTGAAGAGGCAGAATTTCCACTCAAAGCTCAACAGCAATTGAAATAAGAGGCTCTATGTGGGGTACCAGGGGTCCTCTGTGGCCCTTTTGTGCCAATCATCACAGCAACCTCAAACACTTATTACCTTCTTGCCATTGTCTCAGGGCGCTCAAGGGCTACCCACTTTTTAATTGAATTAATCCGAGCCAACCTCTATCAGCAATCAATCGGAGAGAGCAGAGCATTGTGGGATAGGCAGAGAGGTGTGTTTGTATGCGGTGTTAATTAGTGTACAGCATAGAAATTATTAGAGACTACGAGTGCTTTAATCGAGACGGCGCTTCAGTTTCGGTTGATGCCGCTAGTGGTGCAGAAATGACATACTTACATACTTTCATACGCATGCAGAAATTATATACGAACCATAAGTCTGTATAATGTTCTGGTGCTGAAATATTGCTTATTTGTGATGTAACACGGTTGCTAGGAATAAACTAATTAGGGTTAAACTAATAGACTGCATGTCTGCCCAAATCAAAAGAGCCAAACTCACAAGTCTCTATGATGTTCTGATTCATTTATATCCCTCTCATCTATTTTTCAATGGACGTCTATGGGGGATGGTTTCTAGGGTGCTGTAACTGGTTGCTAGGGTGTGGCTAAAAAGATTTTAGGTCATTACTTATTGGCTGCTTGATAAGTCAAATGAGTGAGAGAGAATTGGTTCACACCAAGGACGATAACTATAAAGATAACTAAAAATCCGTTAAAAATCGTTCTCAATATTAAAGAATAGCAGAGTTTACACCACAGCTATAATGATAACGGCACAGAGAAATGATATCGTTGGAATCACTTTCATAACGATTTTATCCAGCTGATAAAAAAAAACACATTGACAGCCAATCAGAATCCATCCTGCTGTAACGAGCTCCAGCATTTAAAGTGGCAGACAAGCACACACTTAGAATAAACAGAGCGATATCATCCGCTGGTGTGGATGCTAATATAGTTTTCTTTATAGATGTCGTTCTTGTTGTGAACGGGCCTTTAGGCCCTGCGTTTGTGTGTGAAAGTAGCAGTTGAGATTCAAATTTACAAACATTCCATCAAAGTCTGTGAGATTTCTTGGCCCACTTTTTTGTCCCCTGTGTGAACATCATTAGTCCGATCGCTTAGAAAAGATAAAGCAAACCTCTGCTCAATGAGCTGGTTGATTTGACACCTCATTCATGAGTCTATGACAAATGATGCGGGACGAGTAGCGTGCCAAAGTTTTGTCTAGAAGAAGTATAAGTATGATGAATAACAATAGGCAAGCACCACTAATTACAAAGAAACAGCAAGTTACAGATTTGAAATGAACGACTGAAATAGTATTTTCTTGTAAAACATACTCTAGTATTTACAACTAAGCTTTTTTTTAGTGCATTTAAGCCCTGTGCCCTTTCTTTACAGGTGGTTGTGTCAACAACAGTGAGCGTAGAAGGACACGTTCTGGCTGTTTCAGACAACATGTTTGTGCACAATAACTCCAAACATGGCAGAAGAGCTCGGCGACTGGACCCGTCAGAGGGAACGCAATCGTATCTAGAGCACGGTGAGTTACTGCGGATTTAACATCGACAGTATAGCAGATTCCAGATCCCCGTTACACGTTACATTACATTAGATACTGCAGTAATAACTATAAATTATGCATAATTACATGCAACTAACCCTAAACCAAACCCCAATCCTAACCCTATAGTAAGTACATGTAGTTAATTATTACTACACAGTACTTTTACAATTACACTGTAACACGGACACCTTAAAAGTGTAACCGTATATTCTTATTTATTTAAATGAATTAGTTCATTCGGAAAGTTTTTCTGCCTTTCTGCCTCTTTGTTCCATCCCAATTGGTTTGCAACAGGAAAAAATTAAGAAATAGTGTCAGAGAGAGTAAGATGAGGTTGGCTTGTGTGTGAACAGGGACCCTGACAGATCATGTACATTCAGACTTTATTATACTGTGTTGAAATATGCAGTAAGTCTCTGCAAGCCACACACACAAGACTACATTTTATTAATAGTGGGTTGATACAAAACTCCATCCAGTATGTGTGAATGAGTTGGTGAGAGATAACGCTTCGCTGTCGGAGTCGTCTGTGAGCTTTGGCCTTTTAAGTCACTTCTCCAGTGGTGCGGAGAGAGTAAAAGATGAAGCAGAGATTAATTAAAGAGCTAACCTGTGCCCTCCCTCATTCCTTTAACCCATCCCTCCATCTGCAGAAATGACTATGGTGGTGTTTAATTGAATACAGAGGATAAGATTTATGCATAAAGCCAGATACATTAAATCTAAATGCACAGATTTTTAAGTATGGGGCAGAACCATGGTAACACCATAGTACTAAATGATTAGCATATTCTATGATACTCCAATGTACTTCTAAGTATGTATTACCATGGTACATATGAACAAACGTTAACCGTTTCTTATGTGTATAGACTCGACTCCAATAGACTTGATTCCAATAATGTTTGTTGCTAAGCTACGGTAACAGCATCATTCCCCTGTAAGTATAAAAATACAAACACATGCATATAAGGTAAATACCTGATCTTAAAGAATTTCATCACTTTTCAGTATTTATTCATTTATAATCAGCATTTCTTCATCTTTTCACCGTCTTTTATAGAGGATTTTTTTACAAATTACTTTAAGCTAAGAGACTATTGAAGTTTAGCTTTAGCACACGCACACATTACATTGTTTGCATCTGAAATCGCCCTCTCATTCACTGTTCCCTACATTACTCCACTAAAATAGTCCACTAAATGAGTGAATGAAAACGAGTGAGAGAATTTGGACACTGCTGTTGAGTGTTTATCTGCGGTACACTCATTATTGTGTTATGTGACAGAATAAGTGCTCTCGAAATTGTCCATAATGGTTTCGGATACCAATACAAATGGCTGCAAAATACAAATGAAAGCATTTCTGATGATCATTGGTCTCCTCTGTGTTTGGTTCATCACTCCGAAGTTTATTTTGTCCTTGGCTACTTCCTGTTGGCAGATGTGGCAAATTCAGTTGTTATTGAAAAACGTATGCTTTTAAGGCACACTGCACATTCATTGTCAGTATACATTCCCCTTGATATCCTGCTGACATAATGCAGCGGAAAATCCCACTTTTGACACCACATCCATCACAATCAATTACTGATGACTAACAGTTTGCTTAAATAATGTATGTTGAAAATTGTCTCAGAAATGTAATTTCTTACTCATTCTCTTGAAAGTAAAAAGCCATTTCATGGCTCTTAAAAAGCAGGAAGCAAGTCTTTCCCTCAAAAGGGTGTTTGTCTTGGATTATCTGTTTGTTTTATCATATGGCTGTAGAGTCTCTTGGTGGAGTTTAGCTTTAGCATTAGCGTCAGCATTCCCATCTGTGCAAGTCCGAGCCCACGTTGACGTGCTTTACAAAGATGCTTGAAGTATTTATCTAGACGCCCGACCAATCCAATCAGTGTCCCATTTAGCCTGTCAAGGATTTAGATGTCCAGGGAAATTTGTTGGATCTGGATGGAAGAACAGAACATATGATGTGGTGATTTACGGTCGTGGATGAATATGGTGTGATAAGCTGTGATGGTCTCTTGGGGTCTGTGGCCGCGTGCTGGCGGCATCAAGCGCTATCAGGAGGTCTGTTTGCATTTGGATGAAAGACAGAAAGTACAGATTTACAGATTGTACTGACAGTAGGCCTCTGTTTTTTTTATTATTATTATTATTTTGGTTAGGGTTTCAGTTTATTGCATTTCAGATGGATATGCTCTGGACAACTTTAATTAGTGGTGCTTGTTAAGGTTTTGTTTGGCGAATCTCACAGCCAATTGTGCGGCAATTTTTTTTTTTCTCTACTGCGTGTAGCTTCTATTAGATTTAGTGGTATATGGTTTATAAAGGTGGTGCACAGTAAATTACGAGAGAAGGGATGATATTAATTGTGGTTATCATGGTTGAGATTCTAATGGGCCCTGGAATGTTTCATTAAAACAACAGCAGTGAGAATGAACTCAATGGGGGCAACTTCGACAACAACTGGCTGGATGTATTTATCTCCTGGAGCTGTAGGTTGGTGTGTGACCCCAAATACTCCAGCCTACCGCATTAAATGAGTTTATAAGAAAGGGAAAGCAGGAAAAATGGCTCAGCTGAATGCATCCCAGCGGAAGACAGTCTCTCTGTCCCAGAGCACCAAGCACAAACCCTAGGGACACGGAAAGGGGATGCAATCTGTCCATGGTCTGCACTAATGTGTATGTGTGTGCTACACACCTTATGTGGGCAGTGATTTTATATTCACTGTTTTGTGTCTGTGTTTGTCCATACAGATTTTTAGTTTTTAGTTTTTCATCTAATTGGATTTATTTTATTTTATTTAGCTGTATTTACTTTTAAATGTATTGACTTGATGGACAAATCAAACACACCACCTTTCTAAAGCCAAGCTCCACCAGTTGAGCTACTGGAACTATTGTTTATTATTATTGCTGTAATGAATATGAATAATATTATTAATATTAATCATTCAGATTGTTAATAAGATCATTCCTGGTATGCAGTGCCTGTGAAATAAATATCGTCACATGGCGGCGTCACCTTGAATCAACTTTTACCATTTTTTTTACATTTTTATAAATAATTGAGTACTTATTTTTTGTAGTTTTATCAAACAGCATGGGATGTTTTACCACAGAACAGCCCAGAATTCTTATAGTGATATAAGAAAACAGCCCCCCCAGCCCCCCCCTCCAAAAAGTCACTTCCTGGAGGAAAATGTCTTAAAGAACCAACTTTACTTATTTAAATGGCTTTTGCTTAATTAAGACTAACAGGATTGAAAGTGTATTTGACAACAGGACAAACCCTTACACTGATTACCAATTATGATAACAAACACTTTCTTGAAATGATCTTGAAACCCCCCCCCCCCAATTCTCTTAAATGTTTTATTGTAATTTTACAATGTAAAATTGTGAGTTGAGTATTTCATCCAGCATATTAAGACATGAATGGACATGTACTGCATAACAGAAATTGCCTAATATTTATCTGCTTAATTGTAACTTTTTTGTGTTTTGGTGCTGTATTGTGTCTATCAAAGTGTAATTACTCAAATGTGTGTCGCCCTGTGTTCGTACCTCTGTCTTTTGCTTTTGTGTTTTGTGTGCGAGACTTTTTACATTGCAAATTAAATGTGTGTGTGTGTGTATGTGTCGGAGCAGCATGGTGAGCAGATGGCTTAGAGAAAGCCACAGAAAGTTTAATCCTATCAGATGGATTCATGCGTCTCCATCTGCTTAATCCAGCTACCATTTCAGCCTCCGCCAAAAACCTCCACTCACGCCAAGATTACCGCCACAGATTGCACCTCATCTTCCCTACTTTACCACCCCACCAAACGCCAAAGTGTGTGTGCATGTGTCTCATTTCACCCTCCAGGTCTGGATTTTTTTTTCCTTTTTAGCATCTGACATAATCATGACATGTAAAAAGAGAAGATTAACATGTGTTTACAGAACACGAGTAGTTGTTCTTTTCAGTAATCTAAAGCTGCTTGTGATTAGGATTTAGGGATGTTTTTCAAATTACAAAACGGAAAAAAATATAAATATTGGCCACAGATTAAGCTTTTGGCATTTGAACTTTTAAATATGATAGCTTTTTGGAATTTAATAAACAAATGATTGATTTTTCAAAAATGTCCTTTGTATTAGAGAGTCCAGATGTTGTTTTTTTTTAAAGATTCAAAAGAACATTAATCAATGAATTATTTTCCAAATTACTGATGTTTATTACTTTAACAGATATACAGTATTTACATGGTGCTTGGCACATAATAATAATAGCTCATTTTAAAAACACTATTGATATTATTATAGCTAATTATAGTAATGATATCCATGATAATTTCCATGAAATATCATGGAAACTGCTAAATAAATGGAAATTTATGGACATATTTCCAAGAATTCGAGCACTCTTAAATTTTACGAATAAGTTCCACGTATATTTTATTAATATTTAGGTTAATCTGAGTAATAATTATAAGAATTCTACAGATTTGCCTGTAAAAAAAAGTGCATAAAAAGGTAACTTATTAAATGATTAATTAAATTTATTTTCGTTACACTATTTCGATGGTTCACTTTAGACATTCTACTAACTATGTAACTTTGCAACTACATGTCAACTACCAGTCATTAGAGTATTAGTAGACTGTTAGGTTAAGGTTCGGATTAGTAGAATAAGTTGACGTAGTTGCAAAGTTACTTAGTCAGTAGAATGTCTGTTGGGGAACTATCAAATTAAAGTGTTACAGTACCTACATTTTTACCGTTTTTAAGGTAGACATGAAACACTGTTTGTGCTTGTTTTGTTGGACCTCATGAATACTATTATTGGGCAACATGTTTGACATGTTTCTAATGCCACTTGACTGGTTATATTCACTGTAACTCGTCTTTTAATGATTCCACCAGTTTTCCATGCGTCATCAGCAGCCCTTAGCGAGACAGCTGAGCTTAGCCTAGCAAGGATACAATATATCTTACCCCACTTGCATCTCACAGCGTGTGGATCTAACAGTCGTGCTGGCCCATCACAACTCGTCCTCTCTTTATATCTCATTACTGTGAGTGACGCTTTGGCATTTGGGAGCTAAATGCAGGTAAACGGCGGCTGGCTAAATTGCTTTCTTTGCCCCCTGCTAGCACGAGACTCCGCGTCTCGGAGGGGAGCAGACAGCTCTAATAAGCAAACTGACCTTTCTCCGTGGTGGTCCCTTTCTCACTCAGCCCCTGATCCACGGCCGCCGCGGAGAGCAACAAACAGAACACGCTAAACGAGCTGCTGTACCTCGACGCCCGGTGACAAAAACACGTGTCTCCTACTGCAGGAGGCCTAAGGTCACCTTATCTACACGAAGAACGTACAAACACGCATTAATGTTAAATTCTACTCTTAGGACACTAGAGCAATTGATATTCGTGACGATTTGGCCATTTTGTTAAGTTGTCTTTTTAACCAAATAACAATTTGGAATCTTTTTCAAGATCTTCTGACATTCTCACTTGTCTCACTAGTGTTCAATTTTACGAAAAATCGTTTCTGTGGGCACTTTTGGCCATGTGGACTTGGAAAATAAAGTTTCTTAACACACATTTTTCACACTCTCACTATTTTATTTCATTTATCCTCTAACAATGCAACACAGGAGAATTGTTATTTTTGTCCTTTTTTTGTGAAATATCATTAAAGGTAGGGTAGGCAATTTTCAGAGTGGCTAGCAATAGCAAGTTAGCTTTGAAAGCATGAGATCCCACCCTCCCTTCAGAGCGTCTCCAAAGCCACGCCTTCTTCAAAACACATGAACGCACACAGAGTTTGCAAAGCATCACGAGACGAGAGATGGCGTTAAACTACCTCATGTCTCAAAGCACATAACGTTACAATAATAATGAACAAAAACAACTTAAAGAGCACTGACCTGTACCACCTGATTCATTTCGGCGTTGATAGTGTTGTCATTGAAACGCATAAATTCGAGTCACGAACCGCTCCAAGTTTCCATCTCTTCCAAATGACAGTAGTTATGGCGTGAACGCAGCATAAGCGTGTTGTTTTGGTTCAGGAGGAACTGTAGAAAGTGTCTGCTGTTTCAGCGCTCAGTGACTGACTTCTGTCTAACTCTACATAGCATGAAACGCACTGATGTGTGATGTTTGCGCGAGCAGGTGCGCGGAGGTATGGAAATACATAGGACAGGCAGGTAGGACATTTTATGGTCTTACGCCTTCCACAGAAGATATATAATCATATAAATACATTTAGACCACTTAACTTAGTGATTGCTATCAGGATGTGATTGATTGGAAATTATCAAAACAATTGATCAAAATTATTTATTTCACACAATACATGCTAATGCTTATTTAACTCTTTGTTTAGAATATCACAATATATAAAATGTTTCTGACTGAATTTTATACTTAAAGATAAAGATTGAAAGTCTGGATCTGGGACAAGAGTAAAACAATGAAATATATACATAAAAAGGCATTAAGTAGCCAAAATAACAACAACAACAGCAGCAAAAAAACATAAAGGCATGATAAAAAGTACAAATCTGTTTTACATTTTTTTTAAATCAACCCCTGGGACATAGAAAGTGCAACATAAATAGTTTAAGAAACCCAAAAACCATTCTCAGAAAACTGTGCTAAATCGCTGCATAAATATTTAACATGACTCTATCATCAACCATGAAATATGGCCTAGTAACAAATGAATTGTAGTATGTATTGGACATTGCATCCTTCTAGCTAAAAGAGTAAATCTTTTGGCAGTCTGGCCCATAATTTGAGGCATTGACTCGCTGTTCTGCTACAACTGAAGCATTTCCTTGCTATGCCCTCAAAGTATGGCTATGCAGCTCAGGAGTAGTGTTGGATGGAAATTCCATGTAAGTGATCCTTTGTTTTTATGCCTAATGTGTGCTATGAGAGCTGTGAAAACCACCGACACTTTTCCAGAGCGTGTGGTATGGGACTCTTAGTTGGATCCAGCTGTGTGAGTTTTCTCTGTGACATTTGTGTGTTTTTGGTTTCCTGCACTGGCCTTGAAATAAGAGACTGAGAGGTGTCGAGACTTCCCTCAGAGCCCAGGAAATAAACTACATTCAAGTGACACCTTCAACCCTGAAATCTGCATCCACCACACTGATGTTGATCTTGAATGGGAAGAAGTTCTCAATAAAACTTCTAATCATGGACAAGTAATGCTAGTGCTGGGTCACTACAGTACACTACTAAGCACAAATGCTCAAAGTTTTTTTTTTCTTTTTTTTCTCCTTCCTCCAAATTGGTCCTGTGGTGTTTCTGGACGCAGCTGCACCTTGTATCAAAGCCATCAGTCCCAGTGAAGGCTGGACAACAGGAGGTGCCACTGTCATCATCATTGGAGACAACTTCTTTGATGGACTGCAGGTCATCTTCGGCACCATGTTGGTCTGGAGTGAGGTAAGCTTACAAGTCATTCTGTCCAGCAGAACTTTGGATTTTCTCACTGATTGTTGCTACAATTTCATTATAATAATAGGTGTTTGTTCAAAAAGCGTGGTTCTAGTCATTTTTGAATGTTTGCATTGATACTGAAACATACTTATTGACGTACAGGAACATTGACAAGTCGGCATTAAACAGAAATCCTTGTTGTGATCCAAGTGAAATGGCTTACATTCATAAAAAATGACTATGTTGATTTTATTTTATTTTATTAATGGCATTGATTAATATATATTATAACTTAAGAATTGATTAAGGTTGGGGTTAGTTTTGGGGCTCAAATATTCACTTCCTGGCCAAAAACAATGTCAAGATTCATCAAGGTTCAAATTGTGAAATAATGGTTGGGAGGAGCATGAAGGATCATTTTCACACATGAATAGGTATCTCTGAGTCCAGACCTTAAATTCATTGAAAATCTTTGGGATGTGCTGGAGGAGACTTTACAGAGTGCTGGACTCTTGCATTGTCAATACAAGATCTTGACCACAAATTGAAGCACCTCTTGATGGAAATAACAATCTAAAATTATCACATAAAAAGTGATAATAGTGATGCAAAAAGACAAAATAGACATACCAAGTAATAATTATTAGACACAAATTAATAATTGTGAGATAATATTAAGCTTGTAAATTAGCAATTTTTTTTATCTAATAAATATAATAAATCTAATAATAATTATTATTACTTGGAATGTCTATTTTCTCTTTTGAGTTGAATTTTGAGTTTTCTCAATTGATTAGTCAAAGTTCAAATAGACTAGATTTAGTTTAGCTTAACAAAAGCCCTCCTGTGTTGTTATTTAAATAGCTTATTTAAAGCCATCACCTTTCACCCATTCTCCTATCAGAATACATTAGCGTTACGTTAGGCCGACATTATGCAGGTGATTAAGTTACTGTGCTTAAGTGATTGAGAAATGTAATACTTTTAATAGCTACTCAATTGTTTTGACATCTTTGTACAAGAAATTGAGCAGCTTGTGTAACACTGGCTAACTGCTCAATTTCAACGGGTTTAAAGATGCTCAAATCAGTGGTGGTAAATCACATACACAAACACATTGATCTAGAGTGTTTTAGAGTACTTCTCTCTTCAGACAGCCACTCTTCATGTGCACTACTGAGTGTTCATCACAACACCAACCCTGATACAATTTTCCCACTGCATACTCAACAAACCTCTTTGATCTGTTGATGCTAAGTGCTATTAGCTTTCAGAGAAACAAGCTAATGAATGTTTGTGTATGTGTGTGTGTGGTTATGATGAACTGCATCTGGTAACGATTAAATACACTGTGCTGAAATCTCCCTATAGCGGTTCCTGTGGACCTCGTAACCTTGTGACCTTTACCTCCTGACCCCATGACCCCCATACACGGGGGGCCCATCAAGAGCCACGTAGTTCCCTTCAGCTGCAGTGCCAGTGGGGATCTGATTACCACAGATAGCATCTAACTAGGGAGGAAGAGAATAAGAGCAGGGGAGGGTCCAAGGAAGATCTTTTTCTTTCATTCTTTTCGACTCTACATAGGCAGCAACTCAGAGGCTATTTACTCACAGTTGATTGCAGAACAGTTTGACATTAGCATGTCGCTAAGCTAACATGATACTCCAATAGGCATAAAAACACACAAATACTGGGTAAACTAGTATATTTTTTAATTAGTTTGATCTATTTTTAGTGATACTTTTAACGATAGTCAGTAACGAATGGATTACACTTGTAGTCAATAGTTGATTTCGGAATAGCACACTAGCATGCTACTCTTACAATTTCTGTCATAGCCTAGACCTTAAATAGAATTCATAATAGCATACGAGTATCCATCAACATTTCTCTTGACTCCTTTTGCCATTTTTTTTCACTGTGCATTCTGGGATTGTCTTGGCTAGAATTTGTGAGAAATTAGGTATCTTTAGTGTTGTCAAAAATATCGATATTTCGGTATCGATACTGAAATATCTGAAACGGTACACAGATACCAGCTACGCATTCTCGCTCTCTCTTCTCTCCGACACACAACGGTTTTCTCTCACTCACTCGTATCATTCGCTATGGTTGAATAGTGCTTGTATTGCACATAATTTTAGTCATTCCGGCATGTTTCACGCTCACACCAAAAACGTGCGCACCACTGATCTGATGAAAATTCTACTTATTTTTTTGGCTTATTACGCTTATACAGTCAAAAACATACAAAATTATGTCAAAATGCCCATCTTGCTGATTATTCAGGTGAAAATATTCAGTTTTGGAACGTAAATAATTGAGAGAAATGCATGGTGTGTAGCAGTATATTGGATCCGTGCATAAGCTCTTAAAGTGACAGCAGCCTAATAAATCAAAGAACAAAAGACAAGGACACCCGCTGCTCTTGACTGAATAACTTTTGTAACTTTAATTGTAAGCATTAATCTGTATTTAAATCTTACAATGAAAACTATCCAGTGTTATTTTACATTTGCATAACACTAGATATCTTAGAAGTCAGCATAATTTTGCTGGCTTCAGTTTGGAAGGCCTTTGCATCCGGAATGCGTCTAATGCCATAAATGCTGTCAAGCTAGGAAATTCCCTTGTTTACTGGTTTGAAACCGAGTTTATGACTGTGAGAGACAAATTTTCAAAGAGGAAGATGTTTTAGACAACAGCTCAAATGAACCACATGCATATAGACTGAGATGCTGAAAGACAGTGTGCTGTTAATTACGTCTCTGAGGAGCTCCACCTGTCCTCTCCCAGCCTTCATCTACGCCATCCCTTCACCACCCACCATAAACAGCCTGATACTGATTAGACACACATACAAACACACACACATGGCACACACACAGTCAGATTGTTTACTGATCAGAACTGGATCAAAGAACTTAATCAGCCAGGGCAAATGAACACACAAAACACAACTAGCATCTGCAAACAAATGCTGCCAGAGCTTTTCTCACAACAAACTTCACTCTTCAGAGACTTTTTTTTTCTTTATCAGCTAGTGGTTTTTAGTGGATCTATGGAGTCAGTTCCTCTCAAATGCCTGTTGCCTTTCAAGTCACATGTCAGGATAGTCACTAATGAAGGATTTGGGACTGTGCTCTGATGATTGGCTCAAAACAACCTGGCTGCATAACTGAGTGCCCATGAGCAAAGATGGCCGATTTCAATTCTCACACTTCCTGTGGCAGCCGAGCAACTGCCATTGAGGAGAACGTGAATGCTAATGGATAGCTTTCTCTAGGTATCATAGACCTCCTTGGTTCTAACATCCTCTCTCTGATTTTTTTCCTCACAGCTCATCACACCTCATGCCATCAGAGTTCAGACCCCTCCTCGTCACATCCCTGGGGTGGTAGAGGTCACGCTCTCCTATAAGTCCAAACAGTTTTGCAAAGGCACACCAGGAAGATTCATCTACACAGGTAAGCCGTTTCATCTCAAAACAAGAAAGATGAAACTTTTGACTTGTTTCAAGTATATAAAAACAGGTTGGTCACAGGTTGGTATATATATATACATAAAAAATTTGAGCATGTTTTCATGTTTATATGTGTATACATTTTTGTTTGATTATTTATGCTATATATATGGATTATTTGCTATAAGTAGGATTATTGTTGATTTTTCTCACTAACACATACAAACGCACGCACACACACATACGCACACACACACACACACACACACACACACACACACACACACACACACACACACACACAGACACAGACACAGACACAGACACAACCCCGCTCCATTAAGAAGTACGGCTTTGTTAGCTTAATTACTGTTCATGGAGAATATATAACAGCTAATGCTCATAAAACCTGTTACAATCAAGGAAGTAAACAAGCTGCACTTTATAGGCCTCCACATTGAAACTATTTAAACAGTGAAACAAACTGAGAAACCGTGCAGTTTACATGAAACTATTACTGTGTAAATACACAAACAAACACAAAACTGCCTCAGTTAAGTTTGGCATAGTAGATCTACATGACACAAATGACTGATTTCTCATATAATGTGTACACTGTTGGACATGTATGTTTATACACTGTATACAACTGTTAGACAAATTCAATATTTTAAGAGTGTATTTTACAAAGTCCACAGAGCCAAAAATTTACATAAAAACACCCACACATTAATTTTTTATGTAGTCGTGGTCTAATTTAGTCTTTTTTTCTAATTTAGTTTTTTTGGCACTACAATGGCATGTTTTCACAGGCAGAACTGAGCAGTGAAATTCCTAATAGTAATTCCAATAATTCCAAATTAAATTTGTGTTTAAAACAACAGCATAAAATACTTTGCATTGTCACTAAGAGGTTACGTAAGTGCATTTATTCAGCAACTAGATCCATGTTTGGATTTATTACATTTCATCACTGAAAAGGTTTGATCACAGATTTAGTCACAGTAAACAGTGCAAGCGGCTCTTAAAGGAACACAGACATATTCATTTAAACAGATTATCTCAAATGGAAACTCCAGTTTACTTGTTTGTCATTGTTTTCAGATAATCGGCAGCACTTCGATAGTGTAGTGAGAGTACGTGCGCATGTTTGCCAGATTGCAAAGATTAAATAAAACACCGGGCAGAAAATGTATCCTTTTAAAGGTCCCGTATTATGCCCCTTTTCACAAGATGTAAAATAAGTCTCTGATGTCCCCAGAGTGTGTATGTGAAGTTTCAGCTCAAAATACCCAACAGATCAGTTTTTACAGCATGTTTAAATTGTCATTTTTTGGGGCACAGAAAATCGCGCTGTTTTAGTGTGTGCCCTTTAAATGCAAATAAGCTGCTGCTGGACGACCCAGGGGGCGGAGCTTCATGAGCTCGCGCTCAGTCTGTCAGGACAATTTCATCTCACGGAATGATGATAATATCAGAAACTCTCAGTAACGGTGTTCATTTCGAGTCGGACAATAATGCCTACAGAGTCAGAGTGCTGTATAGAGATGAAACAGGTATAGTTTAGTAGTTTAATTACGGTTATTATAACGTATTTGTCATCTGCTTGTATGTATCCATTATTTATTAATAGCCTACAAGTCTGCTGTCTGAATGATGATCAAACATATACTGATGAGTTTAATAAAGTTTATTGTACATCACACAAAAGATGAAGCGTCAGTTTTACTTCAGAAAATCACCGTAAGAGCTGAGTAAACACAGTAAGTTATAAGAAGTGCGCAAGTACATAAACGAATTTCGGTAGAGTTGAGGGAGCATTCCTGTGGGCGGAGGTTAGTCAAAAAACGGTTCTACTGACGTCATTAAAGAAGGAAGTAGAGGGATGTAGTCCAAACGGGCCGTTCGATGTAGGCGACTTCTGTTAAATAAAATATCTCGCTTGGCATTGAACTTTGAGCTTTATAATTTTACAGATATTATTTATTCTCTAACAGCAACATTACACACTAACTAAAGTTTGAAACATGGGATCACGAAGAACGGGACCTTTAAGAGAAAAGCTCTGATTGGGGGATTTAAGCTTGTGACATTTGGCAACCGCAATCATGAAAGCTTGTAGTAGAGGTTTGTACAGCAGACTGTAATATTCTGTTATCGCTTAATGACCTTGGTGTCGTCTCGTCATCGTCTTGTTTTAGTCATGAAAAGAACATTTTTCATCATACTTTTCGTTAACAAATTGAACACTATTTGTCGACAATTACTCCAGTGTTCATGAGACAAAGCAACTGCGCTTTGGTCTTACCTCATTCTCCAACCCGATCAATGCCTTCTTCCATGAGGTCAAAGGTCAGCTCTCTGGTTAATTTCATGGTTATTTTATTCTGTTGCTTTTTGTTTGTACGTCCTCGCTGGTGTTAAATCATCACACACACCCACACAAACAAGAGGACACACTTGAAAGTGATTCTAAATCAAAGGCGAAATAAAAAAGAAAAATAGCTGATCTGGTGCGCAGATGGATCTTTTGAGAGGGCGACGGACTCGTTCCAGTGAGAAAGTGAGAGGGAAATGTGCGTCCACAGAAGTTAAGTGCCACGATAGACATGGTTAAAGAGTTGTAGGTGGCAACCAGTGACATTCAAAGGGAGACACAGATGGCAAATTTATTATTTAATTTATTTCACCCACTGCTATCAGTAATTTCTCTCAAACACATTCAGAATTCTTTTGGAAATAGAAGCAAATGTAGTAAAAATTCATGCCTTTTAGCATCAATCTTCAAACTTCAAACGGGTAACATTCAGCTTTTTAAACTTACGGCAACTGTTACCTTAGTCTTGAAAATGAACTCAAGTTGGCACCTTTTGGGGCATCACCAACGTTAAGCAACTGGCACACAAAGATGGCAGCTGGCATGAGTATTAGAAGTACCCAGCAGACAGCTGGCGATGCTAATCAGCCTCTGTTAGCCGAGGCCACTAGCAAAGGCTATTTGCATAGAACACTAGCAAGAACTCAGAACTAATTGAATCAATACAGGCAAAGCCACGGATGCCTCCCGCCAGTCTCTGGCTGGGCATTAATCAATGACTACCTGGAAACTACAGCTGCAGTCGGAATCCATAAATGGCTAAATCAGTCAACCACAACAAGAACGTAAGTTGAATGTAAGGTCTTGCAGACAACGACACAAGAAAATCTGTGCTTTTTATGTGAGAAATACATGTCAAGATTTGTTTTTGATTTTTTTGTAACACAATTAAGTTACAAAACAGAGCTTTTATTTGTTGTTAAACAGTTAGACAGAACACAAAGGAATAAAAAAGAAGGCACATTGTTCTCATACAAGTACATGCAATACACTTGAGATACTTCTTTAAATGCTCCTCCAAGAGTTTTCTCTGCTTAAAAAAACCTGCTTAAACCAGTTAAGGTGGTTCATGGTTCAAACTGGTCTAGCTTATCTCCCACCATGGTAAACGTCTCGTTATGTATGTAACCGTCGTTCCCTGAAGGAGGGAGCGGAAACGTAGTCGGATGTACCGTACTGATTGGGATCACGCTTAGGGAGCCTGTCATCTTCGAGTATTGAACAAACGAGCCAATGCACATTGGCGTGCGAGATTTGCATCTCGCGCTCCGCCCCGCAGCGCGGGTATAAATACGGAAGTGGATGCACGTACCACTTGTTTTTCGCTGAGGAGCCGAGTGGAGCCCGGGGTCAGCGGTGATCCAGCACTAGTGGTGACGGGACTATGTCTCCGTTTCAGTTCGGTCACGTTCGACGTAGTCGAGGGATCACAACATATGGGACCCAGCCTAGCACAGGTTCCACCAATGTAGTGTTAGGCCTGGCATCGGACACTCCGCCACGTCTGTTGCCGAGGGGTGTGGAGGAATTCAACAGGGTTCGGCTAATGAGGAACTCTACTGGAGCAAGAATGGCGCACGTATCCAGTCCATAGGAGGGTAAGCCGACACTTTGAGCTGTGGCGTTTTGAGGTGTCTCAGAGCAAGGTGTACTGCTAGCAACTCGAGGCAGTTGATGTGCCAATGCAGTTGGGGGCCCGCCCAGACTCCCGCTACTGCATGCCCGTTGTACTTGGTCCCCCAGCCGGCGTTGGAGGGATCTGTGGGAGGGACCACAGCATACCTGGACACTTGTTCAAGGGGCACTCCGGCCCGGAGAAACGAAGGGGGTTTGGCAGAGCAGCACACTCCATGTGACAATCACCCCGGCCTGCCGCTCTGCCACGCCCATCTCGGGACTCGGCCGTGAAGCCAGTGCTGAAGCGTTCTCATATGAAGCAATCTGAGCGCCGTTACTGTGGCTGCGAATGCCATATGCCCCAGGAGCCTCTGAAAAAGTTTCAGTGGGACCACTGTTCTGCTCTTGACAGTATTCAAGCAGTTCAGCACAGACCGGACACGATCCTCTGTGAGGCGTGCCGTCTGGTGGACCGAGGTCAGCTCCATACCGAGAAAAGAGATCCTCTGCACGGGGGCGAGTTTGCTCTTTTCCCAGTTGACCCGAAGACCCAACTGACTGATATACTGGAGCAGCAAGTCCCTGTGCTCGCTCAACTGCTCCCGAGACTGAGCTGGTATCAGCCAGTCGTCAAGATAGTTGAGGATACGAACACCACGCTCTCTCCATGAACTGGGCCAGGGGGACCAGAGGCACCACAGACGTACCCGGGTTGGGGCAGTGAAGTGGATGACAGGGACCCAACTTGGAAGGCCCGGGGAAGTGGGATCTGAGTGTTCGGTGCAACACTTACCCATCTCCACAGGTTGGCAGGGGGTGCGTGAGAAGGTGTAACCGGGTCCTCGAACCGCACCTGGCCCTTAAAAATTTAAGGCAGCAACTTTTTTTTTCACAGTAGAACCGGGGGATACATTGGTGCCATGGCCAGTGAGGATATATATATATATAATTTATTTACACAATAGTGTATAATTGTAATATCATCAATAACATGAAAAATATCTGCCAGAATTGTATTGTTTCTGCATCCCTATATCTGACTGACCTCAACAGTGGAAATAACTTGGTGACCAGCTAAGACCTGCAAACCACTTTAGTCTGGTTTAAGCTAGTTTTTTTTCAGCAGGGTTTCTCTGTCCGTCTCTCACTCTCATCCTGGTGTTTCAGTTGTACTGGACACCGTATACAGATCCCTGGGGACAAACTAATACATCTCATATAATTGACAGTGTAGGTTCTGTGTCACTTCTCAAACTGAATGTCAGCGGTGTGTGTTTGTTAGGAGGAAGTGCAAAGTGCCAATCGATAAACCATTGGAGCAACAGAGACAAATCGTGCCTATGGAACTGCCATAACATTCACAGGAATCATAGAACCAGATCTGAGAAAGAAAGGCCATTTTTCCGTTCAGCTCACCATTTCACACACTTTCTTCAGTTTCATAATTTTGAGATTGATATTTCCGAACAGTGATGCCAGATCGCTACTTTACTACTTCCTATCAATACTTTCTTTCAAAGTTGTCATAAACTGCATTTGCAACCCAGTTTACTTCCATGACGAAACAGAATTTCAATCAAATCAGAAATTGATTAGATAGTGAGTGGTTGGAGGAAGGGTTTGAAAAACAAAATTTCATTTCAGAAGTGGCGAAACTTGTTAAATTTTGATGAAAGTTAGATAGATACATATGTGGCTCAATACTTGAGTTTTTTTTTTTTTTCACTCATTTAACTAAATATTGCATTTTAATAGCAAAGCGTTTTTCTGCTGGCTAGACGGGCAGTAATTGGTGACGATAAAAATTCTGCGGGATCTACTGCTGTCAACTAAATGCTTTATTGTCGGAAGGGACGAGCACCTCCAATTAGATTACAGACAATTCCAGGTCACAAGATCGGACTGCAGCCAGATATCTCGGCAGCGGCTCGAATTGAGTCTAGCAGTGCTGTAGATGGTAGATGAATCACACACACCAACACACACACTGCTAACAAGACCCCAAAGGATGAGGTTTGAGGCTTTATTATATAACACAGCCCTACTGAAAACAAGTGGAACGCACAATGGAAATACGTTATTAGTCAGCACACCAAGCAGAAAAAAACACCAGAATGGTTTCGTATTTCTCAAAGTAATGAGAAAAGAGCCACTCTAAAATACTAAAATACTACACATATATTTGTGTAAAGTTCTGTCACTTGAAGAAACATTTACTTCATTCTGTAAAGAAAGCGTACTTCAAACCAAATTCAGCTGCTATTCCTCTCCATCTGCCTCTTACATCTCTTTTACTGCCTGTTGTTTTTTATCATAAAGATGCAACTTTAGAAAGAAACTAGTGTGGTAGAAAAAGAGCAGGGGGAAAGACAAGAATAAGATTGTTCTCTATTGATCTTAAAGTGGTGTGGCTTGGAAAAAATAACTCATCTATAATGGGGGGGGGGGGGATGAAGCAATAATTCAGAGGTATTGAACGCTCCACTGCCGTGGGTATTGATCCCCCAGAGCTCTTGCCTTGAGCTCGTACCTGAAGGGGGGAGTGGTGGGGGGAAGGAGGTGAAGAGGGGGAGGGAGGGAAGTGGTGACATTCCCTTGCTCATTACTGCAGTACTATAGCAGGAAAAGGATGAGAGTTTTAGTTAAAGACGATCCATACAGTCATAGTGCTGTCAGAGCCACGGACCTGCTTGTTCCAAGAATAGAATCAGTATTGCTATGATTTGATTTGATAACATTTGAGTTTGATTTAGTTTGTAGATTTGATTCAAACATTCTTGGAAAGCATTGTTTTAGTGAAAGACCCATGCATCAAAGTGTTGCTAGAGCACCGAACCTGCTGGTTGTAGATTCTGTTGTAGATTCTATTCATTGTGTTTAGTCCCATTCAGTACTTGGGAATTTGATGGGTATTTTTTTGTGTGATCCATACAGACATAGTTCTGTCAAGGTTTGTGGTCTTCTCATTATAGAACGTAATCAGTTCTTTTATAGATTTGATCTGTTTTATTTAATCATTGACTTCGATTCATTCAGTTCTTAGCTTGTTCTAAAAAAAATTTTAGTGAAAGATGATCCATACTGTGATAGTGCTGACAGGCCTCTGGAACTGCTGGCTGTAGAATAGAACAATTTCTTTTATAGATTTGATTCATTTGATTTGATTCAGTTTAATTCATTTTGTTTGATTTGATTTAGACACTTTAAAAAGAATGTGAAAGACTATATACAGTATACAGTGTTTGTGCTCCTGGTGGTTCTTGAATGGAATTAATTCTATTATAGATTTAATTAATTTGCTTTGATTTGGTCATTTCCATTTGATTTTATTTAGCTAGATTCCATTTGTATGATTTGATTCAAAACCTGGATCCAGAATAGAATTGATTTTATTATACAGTTGATTAATTCTCTTTCACTCGATAACCTTGAATTAGATTTTATTTAGTTTGATTTGATTCAATCGCTGGTTCTATGTGTTCAGTGTGC
This sequence comes from Abramis brama, assembly GCF_963993115.1. NCBI lineage: Eukaryota > Metazoa > Chordata > Actinopteri > Cypriniformes > Leuciscidae > Abramis > Abramis brama. The sequence continues at coordinate 12,481,352 of NC_139977.1, forward strand.
TCAATTAGATGCTCAATTAGTGCTTAATGTTATTAATTGTCACTGAAGTAAGGCATGAATCAGTGGACAAACAAACAATTCTCACATTAGATTCATTCAAAAAACACATTTAATAAAAAGTATTAAAAAATGTAATATAATTATTTACATGATGTGCCGATTATTTATTCTAATTAATCGCAAATTAATTGCAGATCAATTTTGGCTGAGAAATTCCCCCCAAAAGATAATTTAAAGTCATCATTGTGTTAACTGAGAAAATAAACAATATCAAATAGACATAACAAAAAAAGTAGCTTTAGAAATATTCTTTATTTGATTCAACATATAATTTATTACACATAAACTTTTAGGCTACAACGGCCATGATTTATTTTTTTCAGAAGCTGCATCTGAATTGGTATTCCGATACATTTACAGACCAAAACAGTTTGGTTACCAACATTCTTCAAAATATATTTTTATGTTCTGCAAAAAAAAGAATGTCATGCAGGTTTGAAATAATAAATAATAAATAATTTTTTTTAATGAAGTGATACGAAACTAAAACTGCCAGTAGGTGGCAGTAAATGTCTAAATGAGTAAACCATTGAGTCGATTCATTCAATTCGTTCAAACTGCTGATTCATTCGGGAATTAAGTAAATGTCTCTCTTTATGAATGGGCCGTTGAATTATTGCTTCACCCAATTGATTCGCTCAAAACGTGAAAATACAGGTAATGTTTTTGTTGGCAAAACTGACTTAACTTATTTATTGAACTGTTGTATAAAATCAATGTCACATTTGCACACGTGTTATTCGAAATAAAAACAACACTTGTGTGATGCTGCGCTGGTCACTCGTGTGATATTGCTTAACTATATCATATGGTGTAAAGAAAAAAAATTCATACAGGGGCATTTTTGCTCTGATATCTTGAATTTTAGGGCCATTCTAACCGCATTCTCGAGTTTTTGCCCTGCTTTCATGTTCGTCACCAATCAACTGAATGAAAGGTGCGGGACGGGTGCATTAAATGCGTTAAATCGCGTTATATTTCCATAACTAATTAATTAAATGAACGCGTTAAATCGACAGCCCTAATAAAAAGGAGTAAGGTCTATTGAATCTATTAATCTAATTAATCTATTGGATTTTGTGTGGGTTGGGCTCTATTGTAGAGTGAGTGTATGTGCAATAGGCAATTATGTACTGTATCCAACTACTACCCATCATACTTTACTATGCTCAAATGAAATGAGGACTTACCTCATGCTTCCCCGTCTCCTCTTTCCTCACTATCCCTCTACTCACAACATTCTCTCCTCCAGGTCATTATAGTGAAATATGATGAGGCCTGGATCTGCCCTCATGAAATTTCAATAAGCATTGATCTCTGTGATTGCAAGAGATTCTTCTCAGAAAAGCGAGGGATGGAAATAAGTGAAACGCAAAGGGCGGGGGCATATTTGCTCGTTAATTTATTGCCAATGATGTTCTAGTCAGTATGACAGTGTCAGCCAGTCGTTTTGTGCTGACAGCTCACAGACGTTTCATTGATCCATTGTGGACACTAGAAGACAATATTTGCTTTGGCTCAAGATGTTTACTTCTCTAAATCTCTGTCACCAAAGCAATTCCCAAATTTCTTACAAATCCGTTAAGTTCAGATGATTTAGATCAGGCAGACCAGCCGTACCACATAAGCCGTTAGATTCCCACATTGAAGTATCCCAAAGCTAGGATCATGTCAATATATGATATTGACTCTATTAGCAGAACTACAGTAGCTGCATTGGATTGCTTTCCTTTGCCATGCAAGCACACAATTCCATTGTTCTAACCGATATTCTTTTAACAACTCCCTTCTGAAACATTTTGAGCTGCTAAATTAGCTAATAGCACAGTTAGATACTTCTCTCACTTAGGCTATTTTTGTCTATTTAACCGCTAGAGCTACCAAGGGAGAACTATAAACCAACATCCCTGTGCAAATTGATGCCATGTGGTATTAATACGAGGAAAACAATAAAACAGTTTGAAGAAGTGGAGTTGGGCCAAGCTATAAATACTTACCGTGTGGTTAGCGCTTGTTTCACATGTAGTGAATACTGCACTTGGCTACAGTGAAAAGTTAGGCCAACAACAATCCCACTTCCCCATTTTGGGAAGAGAACTTTTTGTACAGTAGAGATATTTAAATAGTTGAAGGGCTTCATTCTCCTTCTGAGAACTTCATTCTCTTGAGTTTGTCCCTTGTTAGACCCCTGAAGTAACTTAAGGGATTATTTCCTCTATAGAAATTGACTTTATATGTCTCGATGCCCTCAATATCTCTGTGTTCTTGAGAGTGAGGGTTAGAGGATGTGGTGAGTGGTGACCCAATCAAAAAGTATATCAAATTGGATACTCATATTCTCTTGAGGGACACATTGACCCGCAGTATCAGCCTGTGTTGAAAGTAGAGGAAAGGTTCTTTCATAAGAAACACAGTTTCTCGTAGGGTTATTTTTCTAAAGGGGGTTGGAACGCAACTCCAAAAATACAGTGGTTTAAGAAGGCATGATCATCATCGTCCTTTTTTTCCAAGTGGACATACAGTGGCATTTATTTTTTAATGCAATAAGTTGTGTTAACATAATATAATTAGTGCTGGGCAACGATTAATCGTGATTAATCGCATGCGAAATAAAAGTTTGTGTTTACATAATATGTGTGTGTACTGTGTATAATTATTTTGTATGCATCTTTAAGAAATATTTGCATGTATATACTGTATATATATACTTATACATAAATTATATTATATATAAATATAAATATTTTATAGATAAATAACACATTTTTCTTAAATATACACATGCATATGTGTGGATTTATATATACAAAATAATTATACACAGTACACACACATATATTATGTAAACACAAACTTTTATTTTGGAAGCAATTAATCACGATTAATCGTTTCCCAGCACTAATAATATAATATAATATAATATAATATAATATAATATAATATAATATAATATAATATAATATAATATAATATAATATAATATAATATAATATAATATAATAATTTAAGCTGATTTTATTGACATGGTTTGAAACCAAGGGTATATTATGGTCAATTCTTTAATACAATTCCTTGTGAAAAACAAAATTCTAGTGTTTTATCTTTCCCCACACGTCTTGAGAACCCCTTTGTCCCCACTCTCTCCCTCTCTCTCTCTCTCTCTCTCTCTCTCTCTCTCTCTCTCTCTCTCTCTCTCTCTCTCTCTCTGTCGACCTCTGGGTCTCTCGGTAAGTGAATGCTTTCCCCAGGCTGAGTGAGAGGATTGGATACAATGTAGAAATCAATGGCAATAAGAGAAGAGTGAAGTACTCCTGACACATACAAGCATGTGAATGTGTTTCCTAGCGCACTGACTCATCCATCTCCATATCACTTTATTAACAGATGCCACGCACACAGGAATACACACGCACACACCGGTTCCTGACACCAGTTTCTTTCTCCTTCATCCAGGCAGGTGTTTCAGATTAATTAGACATTATCAACCAACATTTCTAAGGAAATGTGTAATTGAAGGTCATTTATTATGGTAATAACTGTGAACAGCAGCACTTGTACAGTCATAACCTATATGTTCTTAATTGCCACATACTAACTTCAATATAACTTAAACAGAGTTTACAGTATCTTAACCATCTGCTCCAACCGACAGGAAAGTACCTTCGTTTCATGACCCAGCAGCCCCTAACACTCCCTCACACTCAAACTGCCCAAACCACTCTCTCTTTCTCTCTTCCTCTTTTCTCTCTTTCTTCACGTCCATCCTTCAACAGCCTTGGGACCAGACACTCAATTGGACATGTTATTTATGAACATTTTGCAATAGATTTTCATATTTTGGTTCTGATCGGATGCCATTTTTAGATCCCATTATGTTTTGGACCACATGCTAACCAAAAAAACAAAGGACAGCACATAACTTGGCATCTGTTAAACACAGGCTGTAATGAATATATAATATGAATACAGGAATTTAAGCTCCTGTAAATGGTTTCATCAACATTGTTGAAACACGATCCAGATTGAATGCTTTGCACAATAAAAAAGTATTTTTTGCTTTTTTTATATATATATAAATTGTGTTTTTAGGTTATATCTAATGTTGTAAAGGAGGTTGTGCGATTTAGATTAATAAAGTATTTAATAATATAATATGATATAAATTTTTCATTTAATGTCATGGTTGACTTGTCATCCTTCCTTGCTATGTTTAATTAATTAATTTGGGTTTATTATTATATTATATTATATTATATTATATTATATTATATTATATTATATTATATTATATTATATTATATTATATTATATTATATTAGTAATTTATAGTACGTACACTTACATATACATGGGCAAATTACTCTCAAAAAATAATTAATTACTAGCTACTAATTACATCTTTAACAGTGTAATTAGATTACTGTGCTAATTACTCTCTCTAAAAAGTATTGCCTTACTTAATGCCATATCAACATTGACAGATTTGAACAATTTGTTTCTAACAAAATGTTTCTCTTTAAAAATTGTAGTTTGTCTGAGCTGGTTATAACATATAACAGAACTGTCTTAAATGCTACTGCCATCAGGAGTTTAGTTGGTCCCCTACTTTTAAGTAGGCTCGTAAAACTGTGGCACTTTACCAACAAAGTGCCATCATAAACAGTTCTTCTTCTTCTACTTCCATTTTCTGTCCATTACTGGAGCAAATGGTCCTCCATCTCATCCCTCACTCAGACTGAGTGACAGGCTTTTCGCGTTTCTGACAGCATAAAGACTTTATGCAAAGTAATTGCTGCGCTAAACGTAAAAACATAAACGTCCTACGATTACATGCTATATGCGTTCCCGGCACTTAACATGGCGTAAGAATTCCCAACAATTTAAAATGACTTCCATTAGAACCGCTGTATTTATTAATATTGCATTTTTGTAGCTGTATATTTAGAGAGAGAAAAAAAGTTAATTTACAACTAAATGTCCATGTTTTGTTCCAAAAAATATGGAGAGCCTTTTATTCTTTGCAGCCTTACAACGGAGTGTTAATGTAAAGTATCAATAGGAAGAAAAAAAAAAAACAGTCTTTTCTAAAATTGACCTAAAATGAATGGATTTGTCTCTGCTTTTGTTTGTAGCCCTGAACGAGCCCACCATAGACTACGGTTTTCAGCGGTTACAGAAGGTGATACCTCGACATCCAGGAGATCCTGAACGCCTGCCAAAGGTATGAGTAGCGTTCCCACTATTTCCACTATTGTTAAAGACACATCAGCGGAAATGTGCTGTTGAAATGAGGCGTTATATATATAACTGACTGATAGCTGATTAATATTTAAAGGCTTAATTGCATGACTCCATTGAACTAACCGGTTTATCAAGAATCCATGTTGGGTGGGCTGGATCATGAATCATTATACAGCCGTATGCATTTCATCTGACATTCTGCTATCACTATTAAGTGCTTCCAGATCCTCTTTCCTTGATTCAGAAAGAGTGCTACAGCATTAGCTATAACATCAAAGTAATGATTCTCACTTATGAAGGACTGAGATGGCGGGCTGCATGGTTATGTCATCATTGTCTCGGTGATGAAACTCATATGGTAATAATTCTGCTTGGATGAACATTAGAGTCTGTTGCAAAAGGACAGAAAGAGTTGCATCATGGAAAAAAAAAAAAAAAAAACGTTCTGTCTGTTGCTGTCGTTCTACTTCCACGTGTATATCGAGCCATGTTTTGCATGTGTTGTGTTTGTTGTAATGTTGTTCTCTGAGTGTAACGGTACTCTCTATAGGGCTTTAACTGTTGGGCTATTTGGTCTTATTGAAATTTAGTTGTGTAAATAGTCCAGATAAGAGTTTTTGGCTTTTATTTGTTGTGCTGGACCTCTAGAAATATGTCATAAAACAGGCTTTGTTCAATCACTGGGATTTACAGTTCAAATCTCAGTTATACCAGGACTAGGTCAGGAGTCAGAAAACATTGGCTTAGAATTCGCCAAGTACAACGTGTTCCTGGATCAACTTTCTAGTTGGTCCTGGAACATCATTCCTATTGACAAATCCTTTATTTTATTTTTTTTATTTATTATTTTTTTTGTGGGGAGTGATTTGGGGTTAGACCTCAGCTTAGGCCTGAGGTTTGGGATTTAAACACAATTCTGGTATTTTGATTTAAATAAAAAAGGCCTGTTCACACCTAGAACACTAACTATAACAATAACGATAAAGATATGGTTTGAACTTTGAGAGCTAATCCCGATCCATTCTGCTTTAAAGTGTTTTGAGCATTTAAAGCGACAGAACAAAATGCGTTGGTGCTTATGGATGCCTATAGTTATAGTTATAGTATATAATATAATATATAATAGTCTTGTAGTTAAAGACCCATCCATTAAGTGTTGCTATTTATTTATTAATTACAAAATGCATAATTTGATGAATAAATTATATTATATTATATTATATTATATTATATTATATTATATTATATTATATTATATTATATGATATTATATTATATTATATTATATTATATTATTAAGTGTTGCTATTAATTTATTAATTACAAAATGCATAATTCTATGATTATATTATATTATATTATATTATATTATATTATATTATATTATATTATATTATATTATATTATAAATAGACATCTATTTTAATTGTTTGAAATATGACATATATTATGAGACATATTTATTGTTAATTATTTATAGCAAATATATTCTGAACAAAACATGTAATACACTTATTTCCTTGTGGGGTTTTTTTTCAGTATTTTATCAGTCATTAGAAAAACAATCATAGATATCACTGACTAAAGGTTTTTAAATACATTTTCCAGTGTTTCCTCAATATTGTTATATTATATTATATTATTATACTGTATTATATTATATTTAGAGTAGCTTGTTTCTGAGCTATTACATTAATATTATATTATTTTAGAGTAAATCTCAGAGGTAAATGATGCATTGATGAGAATCAACCTATCACAGTCTTACTCTAGACATCCACCTTTCTCTAGCCCTGACATCTGATTGGTTGATAGGAATATTGTTCCAGGACCAACAATAATGTTGATTCAGGAAGATCAAAAATCACTGAAACTTCACAAGTTCCCATTCAACATTCACCCTATAGGAGTATTGAGTTTGTTTGGCTTGTTGAAATTATTCTGTTCGTTTCGCAAGTGTGTATGTTTGGTGATGAATATACATGTGAGTGTATGTTTAAGAGTGGTGTGTGTGTGTGTGTGTGTGTGTGTGTGGGTAAGTTTAAGAGCTCGGGCACCCAGAGGTGATCCATCATGGTGAAGTCAGCTGTCCAGCGGTGCCTCCCGGCAGGTCAGCGATCGAAGTCTCTGCTGGCCGGACTTTATTATTGCTCCACCACCAGTAATTGAGTCACAGCAGAGGGTGTGTGTGTGTGTGTGTGTGTGTGTGCTTGAGAAGAGGAAGAGAAATTATTCCAGCACACTGGCACCTCTGACATTCAGAACAGTGTTGAGCTCAATGAAGAGGTCGAACATATGGAGGAACAGAGAATCATACATAATCTCTCGCTCTCTCTCCATCTCTCTTGTCTTGGCCGCTGTCCCGTTGGCAGTGGTGGCGCCACACACACACACACACACATGTTCTGTTCCTCTCCGCCCCATCGATTTTCTCGTCCTTATTGAGGTAATAACAGTTTGTTGACGGGGCTCTCTTTTCAACTGCTCACCTCAATCATACCAGCCAAACACAGGGACGCCAAAGAGAGAGAGAGAGAGAGAGACTGGCACACACACATATGTTTACCTAGCTTCTAAATAAGGGCATACCATAGACTTCTTTTGTTTGTATATAAGCTAATTATAGACTATGTAATTACAGACAATGGTAAACCAAACCCAAACTGTTTTAGAATAAAAATATATTTACTTCTTGAAGGATTTTTACTCTTGAGGATGTGGACGTATACCTGAATGTCCCAAATAGATTGACTGACTGATTCATTTATCAATTTTTTATTTATTTTTAAATGGTGGGAACAGGTTTGTTCTCAAAGTATAACTAAGTAAACACTCAAAACAAAAGAACTTAACCATAACTTAAGTTCAAGATATTTTTGCTTATTTTGAAGCTACTGTATGCTCACAATATGTAGGATATTGTTATTTACACCCTGTAAAATGGCCTTCATTTTGACTGTAAAAGACTGTAAAAATGCTACAGTAAAAAATACTGTAACATAACATTACATTTCATTTCATGTAGTTTTACGGTAAAATATTGTACCATTTTTGGAAGTAAAAAACTAACAAATCATCTTTACATTTTTACTGTATTTTAACAGAATTATTCTTGCAACCACAATCCTGTTTTTCTTTTTTTCTGTAAAAACGGAAGGATTTTTTTTACAGTGCAGTCTTTTCAAGCAAGATTCACACAGCTTTTAATGTGAAGCATTTTTTTTTTCAGTCATTAGAGAAACATTTATGAACATTATGACCTTTTTCAGTTCGTTTTTCAATGTTTCTCACATCTAAACCTCTCAGTTTAGTGTTGTTCCCAGTTCAAACTCAGACACAGACAGACATGAGAGACACAGAAGGACAGACGGTGTAGTAGCCCGTATGAAAGGATTAGAGAGGACAACAGAAGTGTGAATGCTCTACTGGACATTAACATTGACAATGAGGTCCAACATGGACCAACATAACCTGCCCATTTTAAACCGTTTATTGATCAGTTTTCAGTATGTATGTTCTTAAAGGAATAGTAATTCTGTCATGGTTCACCCTCATGTTGCTCCTCCATGACCTCCATTGATTCCGTCAACACAAATAAGATGTTTAAACCATCCCATTTAAACTTTAAAGCTTCAAAAAATCATGTTAAAAAATAGTCCATAAGACTCGTTCACTTTATTCAAAGTGTTCTGCAGCCACACGATAGCTTTGTGTTAGGAAAATACCAAAAGTCATTTTTTAGATTACAAAATAATGACCCATTTATTGAACCTTTAGTCAAAATTCCCCCACAAAATCTCACATTTGATACATAAAGCATTTATGGCTCATATAGTATGATATAGTGTGACTATGGAGCTCGTTCTCTAGGAGGAAAAATAATAATAATTCAGATGCACAAACTGACCAACAATTTTCAGTTTTGTGCAGTTGCTGATGTTTACCTAAGATTGATATTCTGATGGCTTGTAATGGAAATCAATTAAATATTATAGCAGTATTATAGACGACTTACATAAATATCAGTTGTCACTCTATATCTCCCAATAATATGTCTTACTATGATCATATTTAAATGCTTAGTTTTATGATCAAAGCGCTGTAGTTTATATTGTGGGGGCAAAACATATAATGCAATGCAATACAATAATGAGTGAAAGATGAACTAATAAACGTTCCTGGAAAGCCTGATGTATCATATTTGACATTTTTTCTAAACAATGATGTATGAATAATCAAGTAAACCTAAGCTGCTTCGGCCCAGAGAGTGTTCATTTTGATATATTACTAGCAATATAAAGGTCATTCTTATGTTTCCTTTATAAACATGATATTCAGATATCTTTCAGATATCAGATATCATTACACATGGAGTTGTTGTCACCAGTTTATGATGTCACCATATATATAGAGTATGTGATGATGTCATGCTGCATCAGATCTGATCTAATCAACACTGTACAAATTCAGACAGTTTAGAACAGTATCGTCTATCAAAATGATGATCCAAACATGATGTGCTACTTCCTGTAAAGTGTGGCTTAGTCACATAATGAATTTTCATGAATTTTTGAAGTTGTTTGATGAGCTATTGCTGACGCAGTGCAATTTGGGACAATTATGGATTGTCTTTAACCTTATACACTCTAAAATATGATTTTTCAAAGTTGTAGATAAAGACTATCTGAATATGTTTTACTAGAAAATACTATTTCAGTTTTTCTACTTCAGAATATCAAGTTGTTTCAGAGTGAAAATTGCTGTAGTTATGCTTGATTATGAACTGAACCGATCACTGTTTGACTTTTGTGGATAAATCACTGAAAAACAAAATTGGCGTAGAAACAATTTCCCCTCAGAAATTGCTAGTAAATTTCACAAACAAAGTAAAAACATTGATTTATACGTGAAATTTTAAAAGTAGAAAAACTGAAACAGTATTTCCTTTTTAAAAACATACTGTACGCCAATAATCTTTTATTTACAACTTTGAAAAGTCATTATTTTACAGTGTGGTCCAAAGGCATAGAAAAACGTATGTGTGTTTCTTATTACACTTGTGATGTATAGAGCTCAGTGTTTCTGCTGTACGGTGTTCATCATCGACCTCTGCTCCTCATCTTTTCGGCTGCATCTGATTGATGTTTTGGCTAAACTCACACGTACTGGGAATTCACTGCCTCCGGGCCGCCCCGCGTTCATTCGGGCCCTTTCTCTCGCCAGTATCCCTTTCACGCTCCCCCACACTGGGCCGCAGAGGGACTCTCCTCCGCCTCCTCGCTCTCTCCGCGGGATCTATCGCTCTAACAGCTCCCCGTGACGATAATGAGAGGTTAACACAGTGCCAGCACGGCCATAATTGAGTGAATTTAGCACCTTGGACAGCGCACTAAAACTCCTCATTGCTTCTCTGACCCCCCATCAAGTTTTGTTTGTGCGTTTGTGTGTCTGTGTGTGTGCGGTGCGACACACCCCAGGCTTGATTGGAAGGCAATATGTTCCAACACAGCACTCGCAAGTCGCACACATGCTTAGGGGTAAGATCCTGATGAAGGTTGTGTCCAGATGGGGGGTGGGGGGGGGCAATTTTCTGCCTGTCACTCGGTTAGCTGGAGCAGCGCCCTTCTGCATTAACTTCTCCCACACACCAACACACAGGACGGAGAAATATAAGGAAAACGCTGTAGTATTGAACAGTACTGCATTTTAAACATCTAACATTAGTACATTTATTGGGAAAAATACATGACTATTAATTTCGTGAATATAAGAATATCTTTGCAAACTGTTCATAAAACCACTTCATTCATGCATCAATTTACGTTTATATACATTATTTATATGTATATCAACAACATGATTTTATGTACAAGTTAGATTGTTATCATTATTGCCATTTAAGAAGGGTTTATGATCGATTTCCATTTATATCATTGCAATTATTTATGTAAGATTGTAAGATCTTATGGGAGCTTGGAACAGTTTATGATTAAATGCTTTTGCAAATTCAACAAATTAGGTAAGTATTGTTTAAACCAAAGATTCATATATGAATGTGATAAATTACATATGATGGTTTTATAAACAATTATCAATGCAAACATTTTATACGTATAGTACTATGGATTATATTAATATCAATGTGATAAATTACATAGAATGGCTTTAAGAACAATTTTCATTCATACATACCAGTGAATACCACTCTTATGTGTATTCACGTTTGTTACATGATTTACAGTTGCAACAATTAACCGAATAATAGTTTTACTAACTTTCTGCATTTATTTCCATGCAACAATTAATGTAAAAATTATTATTAAGTTACACAAAGTTGTGTAAACTTGAGTGATTTACATTTATAATAATGTGATAACTAATGGTTTTCAGAACAATTTGCATTCATATACAGTATGTATTCAATTATGAAGTTAATACAAGAATGGTTTTAGAAGCTATTTACATTTATATCAATGGAGCAATTGAAGAATGTTTTTTAACATAAAATGTACTAGTTTTTGTTCTGATTCTGTTTCCTGAACCATGCCCATTGTGTAACCCTCTGGTGCTATTTGGTCATTTTTGACTGAAAAATGTAAATAATAATAATAATTTGTAGAATTTTTTACTTCATCGGAATGGTACGAAACTTGGTAAAAGTTTTGGCACTTGCTATGTGAACACACAAAAAAGAAAAGATTCGAAAAGGTTAAATGGACAAAAAAAATGTCACACTTGTATTCTTCGTGGTCCGCATTGGAAACAAATTTCATCTAGTGGAAACTTTTGGTCCTGCGCCAAAACAAAATCTTACTGAAAGCTCATTTTTTGAGATATCAACCTCAAATTCGGAACACAGCAGGTTTACATTTATTTATTGGCTTTGGTTTTCTTGCAGTTTTAGAGTAAAACGTTTTGGGAAATAGATATTTCATTTAAAATTGATAGTAGTTTTTGCATTTTTCATCAAAAAAAACTTAAAATTCTATTACTTTTTTTATTTCACTTTTTTCAACTTTTTCAGCAATAATCTGCCAACTTCCAACTTTAAAAAGAGACCAAACTTATGTCTGTGCTCAAAAGCATTCAAAATGTATGACAGTTTAAGTTGGAAATTTCATGCTTTGCTTAAAAAGTGAATAAATGGATTACTTACTTAACTACTGCATATAATTTAATACCATAAAATAAAAAAAATTATATATATATATATATATATATATATATATATATATATATTAAATAAAACATTATCAAACTAAAATAAAGTACATAAAATAAAAATAACATTTTGGTCATTTTTGATCACCTCACGGACAGTCCTAGAGGGTTAATCATGTAAATTTCCACATATGAAACCTTGGTAATATGCTTCAAAATCACATAAACATTGCGAAATTCATGTGATTTTTCCCTAAGGGTATTTTCACTTTTATGAGATATGTCGAATGACAAACCTACAGTAAGTGATATGATCATTGTTTCATCATTAATTCATTGTTTGTGAAAATTTGTTCGAAACACAGGATTTAGTGTCTGAACTTTTACTTTTACTGTGCCATTTGTTGCAATCCTCCCATGCTTGCACATCCCATGCTAGTTTGATAATGTGGAGATATTGCACAAGCCACATAATCACATTATTAAAACAACACAAAAGTCACTAATGCTTTCCAGCCATTGCACTTAAACAATCATGACACCCGTTGTCCTTCTCCCCCATCATGTGACTGCGCAGAAAAGCGTATGTTAAAGTAATTATTTCTCATTAGCAGGAACGCATTGATTCCCTCTCTGATGTACCGTCATCGCAAGAGCTCTTACGAGAGCTGGCTTTCTGCTGAGTTATTGCCCAGTACTGTGAAACCGAGTGACCTTCACTGCAAACATAGATTGCATTGTCCTTCCTCAACGCAAAGCAGATGTTTGCTGAAATACTGCACTTTTTCATCCTGACAGACACAGAACAATTGAGCAAACATCAGCTCCATGTGTTCCACTTGGCTGTGATCACTGACGTTATTAAACGGCAATTCAACCTTTTTTCATCTGTGAAAGAGAACAACATCACATTGTATAGTTACAAGTGATAAGTGTTATGGATTGTACATTTCTAAACAATGAACTGAGGATGAAAGGGGTTCTAAATCTTTTTTATCATCAATATTTTCTTTGTTTGTGTGTTGTTTTGCATACAGGAAGTGATTTTGAAGAGAGCAGCAGATCTGGTGGAAGCACTTTATGGAATGCCCCACAACAACCAGGTGAGGAACATTATCATTGATACATAACAGTTGCATAAATCTCATTTTGAAAATATATGGGTGTTTCTGTCACTACTTTTGGCCCCGCAAACTTTTAGAAAAATAAAACCAATTTTTTTTTTTTAAAACTACTTGATATTATTTGTCTATTAACAATGTCCAACAGTGTACATACATCACAGAAGAATTATGTTATTTTTCCCCCTAGTGTTGAACATTTTTACCACGAAAAAATTATTTATTGGGTTTAATAGCGTTCTATAATGGAAATGACAATGGCTGAAAATGGTATTTCAAACTTTTTTGAATAAAATTTCAGTCACACTGTAGATGAGAGTCCAATTGTCAATATTAACTAATATTAACTATGACTTTTGCTTATTAATAGTTAGTAAGGTGGTTGTTAAGTTTAGGTATTGGGAAGGATTAAGGGATGTATAATATGGTCATGCAGAATAAGGCATTAATATGTGCTTTATAAGTACTAATAAACAGCCAACATCCTAGTAATATGCATGCTAATAAGCAACTGGTTAATAGTGAGAAATGCCCTAAGTGTTACCAAATTTTCTTTTTACCTTGTTTTGCTAAGGCTATTTTCATATAGATAGCCTTTTCATGTATCTTAAATACACACAATTAAATAACATTTTCAAACTTACATAATTCGAAATTACAACATGATTGGAAATTAAACAAAATGAAAATATTGTACTAACAATGTATCGAAAGCACGCTTTTCACTGTCACTGTTGTCTTCTTGATAAACAAGTACACTAACTTTTGAAGAAAATAAACTGTTAGTGACAAAATATTCATGGAGGGAATGAGGGATGTAATTTGTGTTCAAATATATATATATATATATTAAAATACTTTGAACGCAATAAATATTTAAAATAATTTTTATTCAGATTATCACAGTTTTATTTTTAATGGTTTGGTATGATGGATTTTCATATTTTAATATTGAAAGTCTGGGTCTGACACAATAAAGGGTAAAACAATACCATATACAGTACAAAAAAGGAATTATAAAATGTTTCCAAGACCGTTTCTAAAGTGACCTTCATGTAACGCAAACTAAAAACAAAAAAGCCCAGAGATATAAAAGTAACCACCCATATATGTCCTAAAGGAAAGTGTTAAATTGTGAGAGATGATGAATCATTTTTCCCTAGGAAATAATTCTAAAGCGAGCAGCGGACATTGCTGAGGCCCTGTACAATGTGCCACGAAACCACAACCAGCTCACCGGCCTCACCAACAGCTCCGTCCATGCGAGCATGATGGGAGTGAACTCTTTCACTGGACAGCTCGCCGTTAACGTCTCAGAGTCGTCTCAGGGTGGAAACCAGGGTGAGATATTGTTTCTCTCTCTCTCTCTCTCTCACGCAAACTTGCACAAGAGTCCATCAAAGCTGTGTACACACTACTTTGGCGTGAAGGTGAGTTGACTAAGTTTTCTGTGTGTCTGGCTGCAGGTTTCAGTCGTAACACGAGTAGCGTATCGCCGCACGGCTATGTGCCCAGTTCCACCCCTCAGCAGGGCAGTTACAGTACGGTATCCACCAGCATGAATGGCTACGGAAACGGCGGCATGACCAACCTGACCGGCTCCCCGAGCTTCCTGAACGGCTCAGCCACCAACTCGCCCTACGCAAGTGAGTTTCCAAGATGTGATATATTCTATATATTTCATCCATAAAACACAAAAGGAGATGTTTAGCAGAATGTCCAAGCTGCTCTTTTCCATACAATAAAAGTGAAATGATGAAAATTCACCTTAAAAGCACTAAAACCTACTCTGACATGCTTTCATGTGCTATTTAAATACATACAAATGAGATTTGAGATCTTTTAAAATACATTTAAAAGGTGTTTAAAGTACAATCTTTTGGAACTTTTGATTTCGGGGGGTGAAATTTGACAGTTGAAGTGCTTAATTCACACTCCAACAAGGCTGTGTTTCCAAACAAACTTCTGTCTTTGATGCACAATCATTGCAGGAAGTCTGACAGTATGGGCCTTTAGGTCTGATGCAATTCCCACCTGAGAATTCCCACAATCCTCCTGCTCCGCAGTCTGTATTCAAGAGCTCTTTAAAAGTTCTCTCCTCATCAACTGTTGACGCGCTTTCTCTTCTGCACGCCTGACAATGCCACCTCACTCCAGCTGTTATTTATTGTTCTAATTCTTAATTGCTCGCTCTTTCCAATTAACCAAAGATGAGAAAGCGAGCCAGAGACAAAATAATTGTGATGTGTTTGTTTGGTTTAATTATGACTTGATCAGTGAAGGGTGTTTGTTTGGGGTGCAATCTGACACTTAGGGTACGTTTACAGGACAACGATGTATTAAATACGTTTATGCGTTTTTGCACACAGACGACAACGTTGTCAAAACGATTCCCGTTCACACGATTCCGCGAAAACGATTAAAAACGCTGTATTCTGCTGCCGGGCCAGTAGTTGGCGATGTCACTTTTTAATGAAACACTACACCTATAGACTGAGCACATAATACGCTTGCGCATGAGACGATAACGGTTTTCAAAAATTTGCACTTCGAAACCCGTTTTCAAACGTTTGCATTTTCAGGCCCACAAAACGTTGTTGTGTAAATGAATGGCCAAAACACATTAAAAAGTTTTCCGTTTTTAGTTGAAAATTATGTCGTGTAAATGCCCCCTAAATATTCAAAAAGGAGAAGAAATCAGCGGGACGCACAACTTTAACTCAAACACCCCACACAAAAGAAAAGAAAGCAATCAAAAATCCGTCAATGCAAACCTGCCCACTTTTTCCTCCGACGACTCTGGTCCTTTCAACAAAAACGGGGTTTTACTGCCTCTGTCAAATTTTAATTCTGTGAATTAAAGACTGTTAATTAAATCAATAAAGTAATTGATGGGCTAACACTTGAAATGCAATGTTAACAAGTATTATAAAAGGCTCACTGACTCCATCAGACGATTCCAATCAGTCCCAGAGACCCCTGTTAAGCTTTCAATTTTCATCAATTGATTAGACTTGATTAATGGATTGTGCATTTGCTGCAAGGTTTCACTTGATCTAATTTAATGTGGCAACTTGGATTTTTAAATGAAGAATATAAAAAGGAAAACTATCCCAAATAGCAAAATTGACCCAAAACAAATAGCTAAAGGTTAAACCCAAAAATTATTTTAATTGAGAAAGGAAAATGTTTTAACATTAAAATTTACATTAAAGAAAACAAAAAAAAAACAATTGCTTCTTCTGAAGTGATTTAGTTTAATTGCAACTAATCATTTCCACCCTAAACTCTTTCCCACAAGAATTTCCTTTCCTAATTTATCTCTTCCTTCCTTGTCTTTCTGCTAAATCCAAAATTCACCCTCACTTCCTGCATTTCCTCAGTCGTCCCCTCCAGCCCCACCATGGCCTCCTCCACCAGCCTGCCCTCAAACTGCAGCAGCTCCTCTGGAATCTTCTCCTTCTCTCCGGCAAACATGGTTTCAGCTGTGAAACAGAAGAGCGCGTTCGCTCCCGTTGTTCGGCCCCAGTCCTCACCTCCACCGACATGCACCAGCACCAATGGGAACGGTCTCCAAGGTAACGAGTCCTTCACACTCAAATGACAGTAATGACATCATAAAACTTTGAAAAATGAAAATACTGCAACAATAAAAAAGGATGTTCACCCAAAACACTGACAACGCTGTATACCACTGTATGTGCAAATGACTTCCAGGGAATCGACTTTTCTAAAGTAAGGTCTTGCGCAACTCAGTTTGGCACCTTTTGGCACCTGTACTGATGTTCACACAAAAATGAAAATGCTGTCATAATTACTGACCCTCATGACGTTCCAAAGCCTTTCGTTCATCTTCTGAACAAAAACCAAGATTTTAATGAAAATCTGAGATATTTCTGTCGCTCTATTGACAGCTACGCAACAACCATTTTGACGCTTCGAAAAGCTCATAAAGAGATCCATATGAATTGAGCGGCTTTTATTCACATATAAACACTCATCGACGCACACATCAGTTGTGGTAAACGAAATCTTAAGCATGTTCGCTTGGTGTGCGAGAACCAATGAGGTTCATTCTTGTGTTACGCAGCACGTTTGAGCTTCAACAAGAGCCAATGAGGTTCATTCTCATGTTACGCAGCACGTTTGAGCTTCAGCAAGAGCCAATGAGGTTCATTCTCGTGTTACGCAGCACGTTTGAGCTTCAGCAAGAACCAATGAGGTTCATTCTCGTGTTACGCAGCATGTTTGAGCTTCAGCAAGAGCCAATGAGGTTCATTCTCGTGTTACGCAGCACATTTGAGCTTCAGCAAGAACCAATGAGGTTTGTTCTCATGCGTCAAGCAGGTTTGATCTTCTGTTTATGTTAATTGATTAATATTTATATGTGAATAAAAGCATAAATTGAATCTGTTTATCATATAAAGTGATTGAGTCTCTTCTAAAAAATTGACTCATATGGATTAGTTTTACAATTTCTTTATGAACTTTTTGAAGTGACAAAGTGATGGTTGCATCTTTTTTTAAATGAAATCTCTCAAATTTCATTTAAAATATCTTCACTTGTGTTTCGAAGATGAACGAAAGTCTTACGGGTTTGTAACGTCACGAGGGTGAGTATTTGATGATCATTTTTTCATTTTTGGGTGAACTAACCCTTTAACCAAGCATTTTATATGTAAATCTGTAATGAAGTCATAAATACGAAAGTAATGATGGTGATACTGAAGTACCATATGGATTGTAATAGAAAATTCTTAGTTCCTCACTAGAAACTCACTAATACAGTGGTTATTTAAAATTGTGGTTACGGAAACTATGTCTGTATAAGTTGTTGAATGGTTCCCCCAAACGCTTTCTTTTGACTTATTTGGGCAGAGCAAGCTTTAAAACCCCTATAATTTGCATTCTGCCGTATACAGTACTCCAATAAAACAATACTGCAAGAAAGAGGCTCTTAATGGGTGGAGATGGGGTTTTTTTTGTTGTTGTTTTTTGTGCATAAAAGGACAAAAGTTTGGGGTCTCTTCTGCTCACCAAGGCTGGATTTATTTGATCACAAATACAGTAAAAACAGTAATATTGTGAAATATTATTACAATTCGAAATAACTTTTTTTCTTTTTTAATATATTTTAAAAATGTAATTTATTCCTGTGACGGTCAGTGTCACATGATCCTTCAGAAATCATTCTAATATTCTGATTTGGTTCTCAAAAAACATTTCTTATTATTATCAATGTTGAAAACTGTTATGCTTAATATATTTGGGGAAACCATGATATTTTTCTATTTCTATGATATTATTCTATGATGAAAAAGAACAGCATTTTTTTTTTTAACAACGTGAAAATCTTTACTAATACTTTAATTTAATGCGTCCTTGTTGTATATAAAAAAGTATTAATTACCCCAAACTTTTGAATGGTAGTGTAACATCACTAAAGTCCAGTAAGGATCTGTAACGTAAACTAGAAGCATGAATGTCTAATCTTCCTTTTGACCATATACTCACCCATAATTCGGTCTGATATTAACCTCTCTCTCTCTCTCTCTCTCTCTGTCTTCTTTCCCTTTCCCGTCTTCTTCTCTCCACTTCCCTCAGATCAGTCTTTTGTCGACTCTAACAAGTACTCCACAGCCAGCGCACTCCAGGGCCTGGCCTTCTCCTGAAGTACGTTACTCATCCGTTACTTCTCCCATGTTCATCCCACTCCTCACATGTTTCTGTATCTGATCATCCATCCATCCATTCCTACAAATAACAGATTTTGCATAGTAAAATTTTTATTTCTTAAGGTAAAGTGTGTAATTTTTGACTTTTAAATACTTAATGCTTAAGAGTCAGCTATAAGAAATTCATTTTGACCAATGGCGTGAGATGGAGGCGGGACTTTCTGTTTGCCGACCAATGACAGACATTAGGAATGTTTGAGAAACCTGTTTGAAAACAGTCATTATTTTTGCAATTCCGTTTGTGCAGAAATTACACACTTCACCTTTAAATATCCCATGTTTCCCATATATCAAACTCTTTCTGTTTTATCATAAACCTGTAGAGCATGTTACTTCCAGAATGATGTTACTGTCTGTCAATATTACGTGTGAGCGTCTGTTCGCTTGTGTTCGGGGTTGAGTTTCACCTCCAGCAGTTCCTAGAGAACACAACCCTTCCAAAATAGTTCACCTCTCTTTTTTTTCTCTTTTTTTCTTGTTTGTCAGCAGTTGCTAAACTCATGTCGAGTCAGACCTGCAGTGCTAAGCATTTTTCTCTTGTTAAAAAGTCCATGTTGGCTAACTCATATTAAAAAGAGTGACGATTCTGGAATGAATTTCAATTGACGTGATATTAGACTGTCTCAGCTTTACAATGAATTCATCATTTTTAAGTGGTGCACACCAGGGCAAGCATGGCCTTACAAGCCCAGAACAATGAAGCTAACTGCTTGCAAACAATTAGGAGTTGGTTGAGACGTTTAATCAACCGCTTCAAGTGTCTAGTTTGTGCCAATTTTGCATTGACGATGAAAGAGTTTAGGATTTATCCCTCATCTGAAAGGGCCACGGTTTGTTACACAGATGTGAAATCAATTTTCAAGTTTGAAGAACTATTAATAGCTGCGGAAAATATGAAATGATGTCCAGTCTCGTAGCGATGCTTTGCTGTGCAACTCACACTCTTACATACACTACTGGTCAAAATTATAAGAATAATTCAGTTTTTTTCATGCTTTTTTTTATGTCTCTTGTGCTCACCAAGACTGTATATTAATTTGATCAAAGATACAGTAATATTATGAAATATCATTACAATTAAAAGAGCTGTTTTCTATTTTAACATATTTAAAAATGTAATTTATTCCTGTGATCAAAGCTGAATTTTCAGCATCATTACTCCAGTCTTCAGTGTCACATGATCCTTCAGAAAACATTATAATATGCGGATTTGCTGCTCAAGAAACATTTCTGATTATTATCAATGTTGAAAACTGCTGCTTAATATTTTTTTTGTGGAAACTGTGATACATTACCATTCAAATGTTTGTGGTAAATAAAACAGTTATTTGCAATAATACTTCACAATTACTGTTTTTACTGTATTTTTGATCAAACAAATGCAGCCTTGGTGAGCACAAGAGATTTCTTTCAAAAACATTACAAAATCTTAATTACTCCAAACTTTTGACCAGTAGTGTTTCATTCACTCACATTTTATATGCAGCTCTTTTAATGACGGGTTGTTTAACCCTTTGATGCGCACACTATGGATACCCCTTCTAATGCACAACATGGGTCTAAAAAGACCCGTATTCATTTCCTATGTTATTTCATGCATGGCTTGGCATTTTTTTGTTTCACCTTTTGAAATCACTTTATTTGAGCATTTACTATTTCATTATCTATTAATTTCACGATTTATGAATATTAATTTTTATATATTTTTTTCAATGATCACAAATTCATATTGAATTCAAATTCAAGTTTTGTGTTAAAACATCAATTTTACACACATGGGTCTAAAATGACCCATCTATGCAAGCGTGATAAAACAAAAGAATAAAGAAAACTTTTTGTTAAAATAACCAATGTCACAGTTGTTTAGATCAACACATTTACTGTAACACTTGAAATATGTTTATTGGCCACTTTGTCACACATAACACGCATATATGCCTAACCGATAACACTGAAATTGAACTGTAGTGTAGTGCAACTGTAGTGGGATCTCCTCAACCACCACCAATGTGCAGTATCCACCTGGATGATGCGACAGCAGCCATAGTGCGCCAGAATGCTACCACACACCGGCTTATGTGACCGATAGCATTGATTTATGACCACAAATAAAAATGAATAACGGTAGCCTACAAGGTTTCTGCCCAACAGCGACAATATATACTTGTATATATAACTTTCTATTGCAAATTTAATTTTATTGACCTAGCTAACATTAGATAAAATAGAATATGTCGACGCAAGCTAGCTAATGGTATTGGACATGTTTCTCTTTCACACTAGTAATGGTTTTCAAGGTCAAGGTAACCTTAGCCTACGAGGCTATATCTATATTTTTCTGTGACAAAAAAATGTTTTAAATAAAACTTACATGCATGAAAAATACAAAAGCAGCCGTGTTGAATTGTGAAATGTGTGGCAGGTGAATAGTTTTCTGCAGTAAATATATTTATACATATCAAAGGTTCCTATATGGGTCATTTTTGACCCATGTGTGTAAAATGGATGTAGAAATACAAAAACCGTGTTTGTTTATAAAGTAAGAAAGGAAAAATAAACATAATGATTTTTGAAAATCAAAAACAAGATATTTAATGAATACCTGGATTAATAAATGATAAAATACATTTATTTCAAAGATTCAGCAAAGAAACATGAATACGGGTCTTTTTAGACCCATGTTGCGCATTAGAGGGGTAGTGACACAAAAACAATTTTTATTCGAAAAGTAAGAAAGGAAAAATTTAAATATTGATTTGTAATGATCTAAAACAAGTTAATTGAGGAATACCTGGAATACTGAATGATTAAATACATTTCTTGCAAAGATATAGAAAATGAAAACTCAGTTGGGTCTTTTTAGACCCATGTTGTGCATCAAAGGGTTAATAGAGTAGAGTGAACTAACTCTCTCTCTCTCTCTCTCTCTCTCTTTTCACAGTTATCCCTGGAATGATCGTTCCTCCCATGTAGTGTGCGTCTGTGCGCGTGTGTGTGTGCGTGTGCGTGCGTGTGTGTGCAGACAGAAAGATGAAACGTGCTCTTTCATGCCACTGGTCTCACTGAGCGTGTTCAGAAAACTCCGGTGCTGGACTGACCTCGCGGTCCTGTTCTGAAGGATGAAAAACTACAAACTCAGGCCCTTTTTAACACAATCTGCTTTGAAACAAAAAGATATAGAGGAAGAACGATAGGAGAAAAAAATATTGGACTGAACTGTTGTACCTCCCTGTTTTGATGTTGAAATTTGTACTCACCTTCTAGACACTTTTTAAGATAAGGAGCGACAGCACAGACGATGCTCACCCGCCCCATCTACACTATAACATGAGAGGTCTATTTATTTAAAAAACGTAGTTATTGATTTGCCATCATATTTGTGTGTTTCTGTGTGTACCACCCTTTTATGAAATGATACCTGACACGACATTGCAGTGGTTTCTATTTATGATTTTAGATGCTAACGAAGGATTGCAGGTGATTTTTGCGCAGTAATGTCCCACTGAATTTGCTAAATTGCTTTTGAATTTGAAGAAATTTTGGTCAATCACGTCTACAAAATGTGCCAGCAATGTGAATTTATATTTAAACTGTGGCGGTGAAGATATAATTTTTTTTTTTTTTTACCATGGTTAAAAACCAATTTGTAAATGCCAAAGGGAGAAACTCAGCTCCTTTGCATTGTTACTGTCATGATGTCCTGATTTTCACACTCATATTCCATTTGTTGGGACTATGCTGCCTTCAAGTCCTCCAGGGAAGTTGTGATTTGAAAAAGAAAAAAAAGAAAAAAAAATTGAAGAGACTTTGGAGTATGGAAGCTTGTTTCCGCCACAGAATAAAAAATAAAATAAAAAAGGTAATTGCGACTTTTTATCTCACAATTCTTTTCTTTTTTTCTGCAATTGCGATTTTATATCTTGCCATTCTGAGAAAAAGTAAAAATTGCAAAAATATAAATATTGAAATATATTAAAGTCAGAATTGCGAGATATAAACACAATTGCGAGTTATAAAATCAGAGTTGTGAGATATAAACAAAATTTTGAGGTTACAAAGTCAGAATTGCGAGATATAAACACAATTGCGAGTTATAAAGTCAGAATTGCGAGATATAAACAAAATTGCGAGTTATAAAGTCAGAACTGCGAGATATAAACACAATTGCGAGTTATAAAGTCAGAATTGCGAGATATAAACAAAATTGCGAGTTATAAAGTCAGAATTGCGAGATATAAACACAATTGCGAGTTATAAAGTCAGAATTGCGAGATATAAACAATTGCGAGTTATAAAGTCAGAATTGCGAGATATAAACACAATTTTGAGTTATAAAATCAGAATTGCGAGATATAAACAAAATTGCGAGTTATAAAGACCGATTTGCGAGATATAAACAAAATTGCGAGTTGTAAAGTCAGTTGTAATATATAAACACACAATTGTGAGTTACAAAGTCAGAATTGTCTGCTGATTTCTCTCGCAATTTTTTATATCTCGCAATTTTGACTTTATAACTCGCAATTGTGATTTTAGGAAAAAAAGTAGGAATTGCAAAATACAAACTCGCAATTGCGAGAAAAAAGTCAGAATTCCGAGTTACAAAGTCAGACTTGTCAGCTGATTTTTCTCTCACACAATTGTATATATTGTGAGTTTAAGTCTCACAATTCTGACTTTTTTAATTCTGACTTTATTATGTTTTTTATTTTTTATTTTATTCCCTGGCGCAAACAAGCTTCCATAGTGACACTTTTTAGTACCAATACAAGAAAATTAAAAGCGAAAGGTGCTTGTAAGTTATGTACCTGCTGCTTTATGTTTTTTTATATGGTTTTGTCGCATAAAAGTAGTGTTGTTATTGTTATTCTTGAGCACGCAAAATGCATCCAAAACATTCACAGTCAATTTTCACAGTTATTAAGATAAATACCAATTAGTTTCCACAGTGATTTTTAATTAACACAACTCTAACTTGGAAAGACTTAAAGGCTTAAAGAAAAGAAGCTTCTCAAAGTTTCTCATTGGAAATAATGCTGTGGCAAATGTGATCATTCCGACATGACTTGAAGGCAACATTTGACATTTCATTCTCATCTCTACCCAGTTTTTTCATTGTGTAACACCAAAATGTATAGACCAAACACGTACCCATAGTAAGACAAAACAGACAAGACAAGTACACATTATATACAGAGACAAGGTGGTCAAAGCCCAAACGTTCTAAAGCGATTGCTGCCTCCTTTTTACAGTATGTCTACTCTCTATGGAGGATTTGTATTTGTGGAGTGCAGACAACAAAAACGCAAATTATCAGTGTATTTTATGCCATTTCAAAAACCATTTTCCTTTTAATTTGTTTGTGTTGTAGAAAAACTGATAACTTTTATCATTTAGTTTGCGATGGACTTCCTCCAGTAGGCAGTCTGAAAGATCTAGACGGAAACGATTAAGTATTTAATGCATGTTGGAGCCGTTTTGCTTTTCTTGTAGATTAGTGGTTCTCAACTCGCTTAGAGTTTTCATTGGATTCAAGCGGTTTCACAACACAGCTCTGAAACGATCATGCAAAAGTCTTCAAAATCACGCTGAAGTTGATTAATATGACCATTAAATTATAACTATGCACATTAAATGATTAATCATTTAACATTTTTCCGCCCTGCTGCCCGTGACCCCGTCAGAACAGACCCGTCGCCCGTTTTCGAGATGTAAGATCAGTCTGATCGTATGATCGGGACATGAGGGGTTTGGATGTTACGGGATAGTCGGCACTGTGAAAGCTCTGCACCCCTCTCATGAATGATCAAAGATCTAGAAGACGACATTACTTAGGTTTTAGATGTATGCTTTGTACAGACTGATAAATATGTTTGATTTTGTAATTCTCTTTTATTTTGCCAAAGTCATTGTTTTAAATATATTTATACATCAGAATGGAGTCATAAGGCAGCTTTATACAACCTAGTGTCACTGATATAATGTTTACGACATACTTAGCAGATCTCATTGACTTTAGCTCTGAGGTTTCAATGATCACGAAGGGATATATGTAGGATATCCATAAGAATATTGTATGCATCGCTTGAAATTGTACATGCTTCAAACTGTTCATGTTTGTGTGTTTTTCGCTCATCGTTTGGCGATGATCTGTTTTAATTTTGTCATCTGCCGATTTGTGTCCATAAATGTGATTTTGGAATTTTACGTGTATAGTAATTTTGTATGTCAAAGAACAACCGCGTTTTTTAGTCCATTCGTTTTTTTTTTTTTGTTTTTTTTTTTGAAAATGTGTTGTTATACCATTTTGTTTCAGAATGCAAGATTTGTTAAATAATATGTACTTTTAATGCAATGAAGTTTGAGAATATATTCACCAAGTTAACAATATAATAATCTTTTAATTTTGCCTCTCTGGAACTTGGTCCAGAGAAAAGGATAGTTATTGTTTTGATGCTCAGCAAATATACAGTAATATCTCCCTATTTTTTTTTCTTTCTTTTTTTTCTTTGGAATCCCCCCCCCCTCCCCCTTTTCAAAAGGAAAATAATACACATATCTTTTCCTTTATCTCCCTTGTCAATAATTCTACAATCCTTGTTTTCTCATGGAAGTGTACCAACAATCAAATGTCTTAATGCAGATTTCTCTTTTTTTACATTATTTATTTATTTTTAAAAGAATTTATTTAGATATCTTTGGGTAGAAAAAAAAAAAGTTCAACTATGGAGTAACAGCACAAGAGTCTATACAGTTATTCGCTATATATTCATGTCATTCCATGACACTCCTCTCCACTGTCACGTCTTAATGAGTTTCATCCCATTCTTGTTTCAGTGCATCACATCACAAAACTTCCCAAGTCCCTGCGTTTCGAATTTCTGGGATTTTTAAACAACTATGTTAGCTTACGAGGCTTTCCCCCATTATTTAAGTGGGTATCAAATGCAAAGCTATCATTTGGTGGTCACTTGATTTATTGAATATTATGCCACACATCCAAACTGAAAAGAAGTCTGCTACTATTTTTCCTGTTGATTGCATACTTGTTGTAGACTGGACTTTCAGTGGGCAGTTATTACTGGTGAAAAATATAAAAAGAAACTACTGTAAAGATGATCATTTTTTAATTACCTTTGACCTGTAAAATAACTTTTTGACTTTCACAATATTTAATTAAAGTTTCCTCTTGTCTGTGACTCTTCATTCTTTGTGTGTTTTTTTTTCCCCATTTATGCCGCTGTTTTAAAAAATTAGTTTACGACATTGTAATAAAGCAATTATTACATATGAATAAAGAAATTGTTGTAGTGCAGGGGTTCAGACTACTGCATTTCACATGATCACACACAAGCCTGTAATCTGCAATAAGAGTAGAAGTCAATTTATATTCACATCAGAAATTAAGTGCCCCTTATTAGTAATATGGACCATTTTAATGACTCTAGTTCATTAATATATTATATCCTTCTGGCATAAAAAATATATCCACTGTCGCTTAAACGTGTTAATGATGGCTCTGGTTCTTTTTTAAATTAAAATGCATTTGGCACTTAATTGATTCATCATTTACATTTACAGTCATCAGCAGATATGTTCGCATATATAAACTGAACTGATTTGACTGGCTTGAAAAATGTCAGTCCACTGACCACACAGTGCATTTACTGTACAGCAGTTTGAGCTCTGTGGAAATTCAGTGGCTGTGTCGGTTTTACATGATCCCCCAATTATCTTTTTTTCTATAGTCTTTTCCTTTCATTTGAGCTGATTGTCTGGAGCATTTTAACTTGTCTGGATTCTCTGATGTCCATGACTGAAACAGAAATCTGCGCTTATGGTAAACAGTGTTTTAAGATGCTATGTCAGAATTAAAGAATTTTGCAAAGCAACTCAGTGTAAAAGTTTCTGAATGAATCAATGTTTTTGAGTTCAGTTGAATCAGTTGTGTGGATGATTCAATTACTCTCTCTGCAGTTACATTTTTCGATGCTGAATGCTTCTGTTTTTTTAATTAATCAGTTGAGTGAGTTATTAAATGACTTGTTCATAAAAAAAAAAACAGAAAAAAAAAAAAAAACACTTGTTTTGTTCCTGAATAAATCAGTGTATTTGAACAAATTGTTGAGTGGAGATTCAAATGATTCACTAATAAAGACAGCCTCTTGTCACCATCAACTGGCGAATCAATGTAACTTAATGTAGCAGTGTAACTTTGAGTTCTACCAGAAAGACTCGGGAGAATAAATACTGTGACAATTATACATTTATTAACAGCCCAGCAAGCAATAAAGTTCTTTGGCGTAGGCCCCGTCCGTAGCTCGCAATCTGAGGGTCCGGACTCTGCATATCCTGCCTGAAGACAAAGGCAGGGGCGCAGCCGACCCCCTGTGAGGTATGGGAAGGGACCATCCTGGTGGTGGTGGGGAGGATGGAGGGAAGGATCCGTCTTGGAGGTGGTGGGGAGGATGGAGGTGAATGGAAGCGTCAGCATCTGCGAACTCAAACGTGTGTAAGTACCAATCTTTTATACCACGAGTATTAGAATGTGATTGGATAGATGAGAAGGTAAAGTGACGTAACAGTTGAGTCTTCCCGGCAGAACTTATGCTAAAGCTTTCATTTAGGGTTCAATATTCCTTGCTCCGTATTAGTTCCAGTGCTGTGTGCATGGATGTTTTTGTAGAGAGACAATCATTTTCAAAAGGTCTTTTAAGCACTAAAACACGAATATTGTTTTGTTTTTTTACCTTCAACTGTGCCATGTGCACACGTTCACACACACACACACACACACACACACACACACACACACACACACACACACACACACACACACACACACACACAGCTGGGAGGTGTGTGTGACAATGATGGGTACACAGGGGGTTAAGTGACAGTGCTTTAGGCTTCCATTAGCTAATGGATCAGTGTGAGTGTGTCTTGCCACTTCCCTCCTGCATTTAACCCCTGTGAGCTGCCCCCGTCTCTCCCTCTGTCTGTCTGTCATACCTACCCACTCCTCTAATGCAGCCACTGAACAGATTGATGAATAATAGAGGGCATAATTTAACAATCAGGGATGGAGAGCTATTTATCCTGACTGACAGCACGGTTGTAAAAATCATCGCAGACCAGTGCAAGGTTTGGGATGTTCGTAGAGTTAATGAGTGGGAAGGGATGGCTGATTCTGGGTCAGTTTGTAGGGACTAAGGTTAGTATGGGATGCGGGAATATTAAGTGCAACAGTCGCTCCACGATTAAATATCTGTTAGGGGGGAGGGTGGATTGACATAGATCAATCATAATTTTGCCATTCAAATAATGTCAGCAACCAGCCTTCACTTTTGGGTCCTTTTTCTACATGTTTTGACATGTACTATTTGAACTACAAACAGCAACTGAAGCAACATATGTGGATTTTACATAATGCTTGTTTAAAGTCCCCATGAAATCAAAATTGAAGTTTTCTGGCTTTTAGTATGAATATGTTAGCCTTACTGTTATCTATAAGGTAGTGTGTTCCAATACAATGACAAAATTCCCATTTAGAAAATATAAGCATTCAAAACTTACAGTCTCTCTCTCATTTCTGCCAAAATGGATCATTGATTTTTAATGACTCTGCACTTCAGCTTTTCATCAGATTTCGACATCAGCTGCGCCTAAAATCTGTTATTTGTTCACACATTTACTATTTTCTAGATAGTGAATGGCACATAGTGCACTATATAGAGGATAGCGAACAATTCAGGAGGAAACTGCAGCTTTACCGAGCTCAACGGTTCTGGCCGAACTGTGATAAAAAACAAAACACTATTGGCTATTTTAAAAAAAGGGGCTGAGCTGCTCGATATGTCTCGCCCTGTCTTCCTGTTTTAGTGGAAATTACATTTAATAATGCTGTGTGTTTCAAGGCACTTCAGTGGGCAAAAAAAGATAATAAGAACAAGATATGTGTGCAGATATTCAGCAAAATGTGTTTGAGCTGACATAAGTACCTTCTGATAAAAAAAGGTCTCAGATGGAAGTGTGCCTTCTATCTTTGAATCGCAGTGAACTGACTGACTGTGCAGTCAAATGGGCATTTATAAAAGTCTTATTTCTGCTGGACACACACTTTTCTGGAGCTCTGCGCTTGCACATTAAATGTTTAGTCATAGAGAAGGAAAGGACAAAGGCATAAATCAAGTTTCACCAAGGATTTTTTGCATTCTTGTCAACAGTTTCTATGTCCTGGTTCTTAGATGGTTTATCCTGACAATTAGAAAATATGCATATCATATCCCTAGCAAACTGCATAGCAACCACCCAAAACCCTTAACAATGCACTAGAAATCATCCAGATCACCGCAGTAATGTTATGAGCTGTAGTAAAGCGCACACTTTAATGAATAAATCCAAAAATCGTCCAATAGCACAACAACTTAAACAAAAATGAGAACCGACAAAGAACTGAACAGAACAAGGGGTATAAATACACAAGAGGTAACAAGAGAACTCAATTTGACACAGGTGGCAATTATCGGTAACTAAGGGAGCAAACTGGCACACACTAGGATAGGTCAATTAACAATAACAGGGAACACAGGCAAACAGGAACAGGGAAAACCAAACTAAAACACCATGAAACTAAACCAAAACAGAATTGTTATTATTTCCCTCTCTTGGAAGGCGTGTTCTCGTGCCGTAACAGTCCAACTGAGGAGGGAGGGTGGTTGGGGGCTCTGGTGAAGAATGTAGAGCAGGCGAATGGCAGGAAACAAAAGGTGGTGGCAGGAGAAACCAGAATGGCATTGATGGTGGGAGGAGCCAGGAAAAGGAGAAGCCAGACGGGGACCAAGAACACAGCCAAGATGATAGCCCATGGTGGAGTCGAGTGAGGGAGGAGCTATGGTGGAGGCTTGACGGAGATGTAGCCGATGGAAGTGGAGCCCTGGACCGTGCAACATCGAAGGTCCTGGAGGCCGAGGCGGAGCCACAGTGGCATCTTCCGAAGTGAACCCAGAGTGCCAGAGGACTGAGGTGGAGCCGGTGGGACTGAGCGCCAAGGTGGAGCCGAAGGGGTGGAGAGACGAAGCGCGGTGGACGGCTCGGTAGTCCGTGGTGCAGGCAGAGTGATGTCTGACCAAGGCGAAGCAGGAGGGATGAGGAACCAGTGGAACCATTAGGGCGAAGGTGTCTGGTGGAGCCGAGGGAGGCAGGAGCCAAGGTAGAGCCGATAGGTCGACAGGCCGAGTTGGAGTGACAGGATCAGCGACTGGAGGCGGAGCCGGGGGTTCCTCTTTACTGGTCGGAGCTGGAGACCGGAAGACCCGAGGTAAATCCACTCAGAGGAGGAGCTGAAGGGCTGAAGGGCTGAAGGGAACCAGTGGAAGCGGGGCTGAGGAACTGGCTGTTATAGGAAGAGGAGGCAGGAGAGGGAGGCTAGGTGGGAACTCTGGAGACACAAGAGACTTGGAGCTGGGCAGGGACAGAAGAATAAGGGAAATATCCTCTCACAATCCTCTCAAAATAACAACTAGTGGTCAGCAGCAGCTCACCCTCAACATTGGGAGTGTGGTCTACATCCATTCCCTCGAATTCCACAAGTACTCCCACGGCGTCACACAGTTGCTGACTCACGCACCTGCTTAGACTCAGTGTGAGGCTCGGGCTCCAGGGCAATGGTTGGCTCAGTCCTTCTCTCTGGTGCTGACTCATGCATTGCGGTAGATTCGAGCTCTCCGTCTTAGGTGGGCTCTGGCATCCTATCCGTGCATCAGGGTGATGGCTGACTGGGCTCTGGATCCGGAGTGGGGCTGGTGATGTCCTCTGCGGGGAAGACGGTGAACGCCGATCCATTATTCACCAGCACCCACTCCACAAAATTCCCTCAAGGACCAAACATTGTTGATGCTGGCGAGACAGAAAACACACAGTGAATGGTCGGGAAAGGTGGTGAGGCGGTGAGGCACGCCAGGTCTAGAAAGCGAAACTCTTTAATTATCTACAACAAAATAGAGAGAGATTTGGTGATAACTAAGCAAATATTTAATTGCTACAATAGTAATTTCTCACTAGAAATTACATCAAAAGTGACCATCAATCGCAATCTTTATTTTTTTTAGCTCAACTGTCACAGAATGGAAAGCACAGGATTGTGGGAAATCAAAGGCAGTGAAGGATACATCTATGCTGCCTTCAAAAATCGATCAGATGAAGGCATCTCAGGAGACAGGAAGTGAAGCTAACATTTGGATTCTTATGTGCCTTGATGCCTTCCTACCTTGGAATGCATCCTCTGAAGGCAGCATTTTACAGTTTTCGGATGTGTCCCAGGAAACTAGGTCAATTAACAATGACAGGGAGGAACAGGGAAAAATCTAAACTAAAACAGAACCACACCTTACAAGTAAGAAAAATATTAGCATTGTTTTATTTTAGCTTGAAAGTTATACTTTTCAATATATTCTATTTAATATTATAATATTTAATGTTACTTGCTCATAAAAAAAAAAACTATTCTGTTTCAATTCTTAACAATTCTATGCCTTTTTTCTTGTTACACATTTACCTTGCTGTCAGTTCAGAGTGAGTGAGCTTTAATTCATCATTAATATTTCATCACTGTTGGCTACTGTTGAATGCACACCACATGTTTATTCTAACTGTAAGACAATGCTCATCTGTGGCCCAATTATCAGCATTTTCCAAATGAACAGCATAACGACAGAGATGGGCCTTGATGATGTCATGGGAGCCGATGGCCCCTGCACACTAAATAATTGAGATAATTACGATCCATGATGTCACCTTAAGCCCCTTAAATATTTGACAAAGCACATCCTATGGGTCACACGGGCCTGCCAGAGACTTTAGAGCCATTATAAAAACCTGCAGTAAGAGCCTGGGGACCCCCATAGTACAGAATAATAAATCTATTGTCTTTCCACCTTCTTTTGTTCTCTTTTAGTGAAGGTACAGAATATAGGAATAAGGCACTGTCCACGTATAAGGTGTCTTGCTGTTTTATTTACATTCATTAATTTACATTTATTCTTTTAGAAGAAGCTTTTATCCAAAGCAACTTACAAATGAGGAGTACAACAAAAGATTCATCTAAAGGTAGAAATACATAGTTTCAAACATTTTCTACAATAGTACACGCTAGAACAGGGAGGGATATAAGAAATAGTGAAGCAATAGAAGTTTTTTTTTTTTTTGTCAGCAGGATACAGAAGCTTGTAGAAATGTAAAAGATAATTGCAACTTTATGAACTTGCAGTTGCGAATTATGTCAGAATTGTGAGATATAAACTCACAATTTGTACTTTTCTTCTCGCAATTGCAAGTTTATATCTCACAATTCTGACTTTTTTCTCACAATTGCGAGTTTATATCTCGCAATTCTGACTTTTTTTCCTCGCAATTCTGATTTTTTCTCACAAATGCAAGTTTATATCTTTTCTCAGTAATGTGAGATATAATCTCGCTATTGCTAGTTATAAAGTCCAATTCTGAGGAAAAATTTAATTGCGAGTTTATTGCGATATAATTGCGCAATTGCAAGAAAAAAGTCAGAATCAGAATTCTGAGGAAAAAAGTCACATCAAAGTTTATATTTCGCGAATTCTGACTATATAACACACAATTGTGACTTTATTTCACACAATTGTGACTTTATAACACGCAATTGTGACTAAAAACAGTCAGAATTGTGAGATTAAAAGTCGCAATTACCTTTTTATTTTGATTCTGTGGCAAAAACAAGCATCCACGGGGGGCAGGATGCAGTGGTCACGAAAGAGATGAGTTCCCCTTCAGGGACTACCGCTGCGTGAAATCGCAGTGGGAACGCCTCCAGCGTAGTGCGTCTGAAGCATGAATGAAATCAGTCAATGGCAAGACGGAACGTAGTAGGCGGGTGACGTCACCGACCAGGAAACTATAAAGCACCCCTGAAAACACAAGCGAAACAGCCTTTGTTACTTCAGCATCGATCTGTGTGTGTGTCTGAAATCTGTCTATATATATATATATATATTACTGTGAAAGAAATGACGAGTGAGCAGCAGTTTAAGCAGTGTGCTCCCCCTTGTACTCGATTTATAACGGGTGGGGATTCACATGATTTATGTGTTGCTTGTTTGGGGATGCAGCATGCCCAGTCAGCTCTCGAGGGGGCTGATTGCGTGCATTGCGAGCGTCTGCCTTTGAGAACACTGCACTTGCGGCGATCGCTCTTCGAGGAGAGCGGCTCGCTGTGCGCTCCCCAAGGCTCGGGTCCCGCTTCTGCCGAGGCAGAGCGGCGGCGCTTGACTTGGGGATCGCAGATGGATCTCACCGCGGGGTTTGAGACGGGCTCCGCCCTAACTCAGCCTTCTCCGGTGAGACCCAGTACCTCTATCCCGGCTCTGGAAGCCCGCGCTGCGGTTACTTCTGCCCAGGAGGAGGTACATGCTGTTCAGGAATTTCAGCTATCCAGTTCTGAGGAGCTGGATGTTGAAAGTATCGCAACAGATGAGACACATTAATCGTCATTTCAGCATAATACTGAAGATGAGCTTATGGAGGTTTTATCTCGTGCTGTTGAAAAGCTCAGAATTGAGTGGCCAGCTGATAGGCAGGAGTCTAAACCAAAAAGTAAGCTTGATGAGAGATTTCTGCCTGCACGTGCTCAACCTTCTCGCCGGTGCTTGCCGTTTTTCCCAGATCTTCACACTGAGGTGTCGAAGACCTGGGCTAGACCTGTGTCTAGTAGAATTTATACTAACGTTTCTAATGCTTATGGTAACATCATGGGAGCTAAGGTATCTGGTTATGTGACGATGCCGAGGGCGGAGGGGACGCTTGCGAGCTATCTCTCTCCCGAATCGGCATTGTCACTCAAAGCACCGGCCCTTCCCACCAGACCTTTAAAAAATACATCTAAGCTGGTGGGGAAGGCTTACTCGGCGGCGGGCCAGGCAGCCGCATGTTTACACACGATGGCTATCATGCAGGCTTATCAAGCTGACCTGCTTAAAGAAGCTAGTGAGGGGGGGGGGGGAATTTCTGCAGACACAATCAACGAGCTCAGGCAGACAGCTGATCTCACTCTCCAGGCCACCAAGGAGACCGCGAAATCCATCGGTCGGTCTATGGCAGCCCTGGTGGCCACGGAGAGGCATTTGTGGTTGAGCCAGACTTCTATGAAGGAGAAAGATAAATCTCTTCTTTTAGATGCCCCTATGTCGCCTGCTGGCCTCTTTGGTGATGCATTACAATCTGTCACAGAGAGGTTCCAAGAAGAGAAGAAACAGGCGGCAGCATTTCATAAATTTATTCCCCTCAAAATAAGGGTTCAAAGTGGGGCTGCTGAGCGAGGGCAGTCCCACCCGCCGAGTAGCTCATCGAGGCAGAGAGCGCAGCAGATTCAGAGCGTCGCGTCCCGTGCCCCCCCGCAGAGTAGCTGGAGGGACGAGACGGGCCGCTCTCAGACGAGGTCTTCGCGGGGCAGGGCTGATTTGAGGACAGTCATTGTCGCCAAGAAGGCCGCGTCTAAACGGTCCTGACGTCCACAGCGTCAGGATTAAATATGAGGGTGGCCCCCATTGAGAGAGACCTGTGTACACCTCTCGTAAGGGTGCCTTGTCTCTCCCGCTACCCTCAGGGGTCTGTACTACTAACCCTGCCCAAACAGGGCGTAGAAAGACCCGGCGAGCGTTTTCCCGAGGGTCGCTCGCCCCCTCTTTTGAGGGCTCTGGCGTGCTCAGACCAGTTGTTCCCTGCAGGTGCGCCGTTACAGGGCACTGTGTCACACAGAACATTCAACCAGAGGCCAGCCCCGAGAGGCTGGTACCCTTAGTAGATTTTCTAGTGGAATGGAAAAATCTTCCCAATGTGTCTCAGTGGGTCCTGCACACAATCGAAAGAGGTTACGCTATACAGTTCAGGTCTCGTCCGCCTCGGTTCAGCGGGGTTCTTCCCACTGTGGTGGGCCCTGAGCAGGCTCTGGCAATGGAACAGGAGGTTATGACTCTTCTTCAAAAAGGAGCTATAGAACGGGTTCCTCCTCCCAGCAGGGAGTCAGGTCATTACAGCCGATACTTCATTGTTCCAAAGAAAGACGGGGGGTTGCGTCCGATTTTAGATCTGCGTCTCTTAAATCGCACTGTAGGGAAACTCAAGTTCAAGATGCTTACTCTCAAACAGATCGTGTCACAAATCAGGTCCGAGGACTGGTTTGTCACGATAGATCTAAAGGACGCCTACTTCCATGTGTCTATTCTTCCTCAACATCAGAAGTTCCTGAGGTTCGCTTTTGGGGGCGAAGCATACCAGTATCGGGTTCTTCCGTTCGGCCTAGCACTGTCACCCCGAACGTTCACGAAATGTATGGATGCGGCTCTAGCTCCTTTGCGCTTACAGGGCATCCGCATTCTGAATTACATCGACGATTGGTTGATTTTGGCTCAATCACAGTCTCAGGCGGTTCGGCATCGAGATGTCGTTCTCGCTCACATCAAGAAATTGGGGTTGAGGCTCAACGCCAAGAAGAGTGTGCTTTCTCCAGTACAGAGATCCACTTTTCTCGGTGTGGTGTGGGATTCGACGACGATGCAGGCGCAACTTTCCCCTGCTCGTATTGCTTCGATTCTCGCCGCAGTAAATCAGATCAAGCTAGGCCAGCTACTCACTGTGAAACAGTTCCAGAGACTGTTAGGTCTCATGGCAGCAGCGTCCAACGTTATTCCTTTTGGCCTACTGCACATGAGACCGCTTCAGTGGTGGCTCAGAACCAAGGGGTTCTCCCCGAGGGGAAATCCGCTCCGCACGATCAGGAGTTCGCGACGGTGTCTTCGCGCCCTGGTTATGTGGAAAGATCCTCCGTTCTTGTCACAAGGTCCCGTGTTGGGAGCTCCTTGTCGTCGCATAACGCTAATGACGGATGCCTCCCTCACGGGCTGGGGGGCGATCATGAGTGGTCGCCCAGCTCAGGGTCTGTGGCAGGACCATCATCTCTCGTGGCACATAAACTGCTTAGAAATGTTGGCGGTGTTTCAGGCTCTGAAACACTTCCTCCCAGACCTGAGGGGCCACCATGTGCTTGTCCGCTCAGACAACACATCGGTGGTCTCTTACTTAAACCATCAGGGGGGTCTGCGGTCGCGTCCATTATGCAAGTTAGCCAGTCAGATCCTTCTATGGTCCCAGGGGAAACTTCTGTCTTTGAGAGCGATTTATCTCCCGGGGTATCTGAATCGAGGGGCAGACATCCTGTCGAGGCAGGGGCCGAGGCCCGGGGAATGGAGACTTCACCCCGAGGTGGTGGAGCTCCTTTGGGAACATTTCGGTCGTGCCGAGGTAGACCTGTTTACAGACATCACACTGTCCACTGTGGTTCTCTCTCAGCCATCCAGCCCCGCTGGGGTTGGACGCTATGGTACAGGCGTGGCCGAGGTCACTGGTTCTGGAAAGGGTTCGCCGGGACGGAGTCAGCCTACTCTTGATAGCCCCGTTCTGGCCGGCCCGAGTATGGTTCTCGGACCTTGTGTCCCTCCTCGACGGCTCTCCCCTGGAGATTCCAATCAGGAGGGACCTACTCTCTCAGGCGAGTGGGTCGATCCTTCACCCCCGCCCAGAGCTATGGAGACTATGGGCTTGGCCTCTGAGGGGGCTCAGCTCATAGAATCCGGTCTCTCGACTGAGGTCATTGAGACCATTCTCCAATCCAGAGCTCCCGCTACGAGGAGGTTATATGCCGCGAGGTGGAAACTTTTCACCTCTTGGTGTGGAGAGCGCCAACAGGACCCAGTTAACTGCCCGGTTGGTACAGTGCTGGAGTTCCTGCAGGCCCGTCTCTCCACGGGGTTATCCCACTCCACACTGAAGGTGTATGTGGCGGCCCTGGCTGCTTACCACGCCCCTTTGAGTGGAGTTTCTCTTGGGAGACACCCACTTATATCTCGCTTCCTTCGTGGCACTTTGAGGCTGAGGCCAGCAGTACGCACGAGGGTGCCATCTTGGGACTTGGCCATCCCTAGCTCCTTTCGAGCCCCTCGAAGAGGTTTCCGAGAAGTTCCTTACTCTAAAAACGATTTTCCTGCTTGCTATCTCGTCTCTAAAGAGAATTGGAGACATTCAAGCACTTTCGGTTGCTCCCTCGTGCCGGGAATTTTCACCTGGCATGGCCAAGGCCTTCCTTTATCCTAGGCCAGGTTATGTTCCTAAAGTTCCAACTACTGTAGTTAGACCGGTTATACTGCAGGCTTTCTGTCCTCCTCCGTTTGTGACGTCGGACCAGGGGAAACTTAATTTGCTCTGCCCGGTTCGGGCGCTAGATGCGTATGTCCACAGAGCTGCCCTGTGGAGGAAGTTGTTTTGGGCCGCCCAACAAGGGGTGCCCGGCATCTAAGCAAAGGATGAGCAATTGGGTGGTCGAGGCCATCTCACTTGCTTACGAGTCGGCCGGTCAGCCTTCACCTTTGGCTGTACGGGCTCACTCCACCCGGAGTATGGCTGCTTCTAAAGCTCTCCTTTCAGGAGCTTCTCTTCAGGACGTTTGTGATGCGGCAGGCTGGTCCTCACCGCACACATTCGTCAGGTTCTATAGTCTCGATTTTAGCTCCACTCCTGGGGCGCAAGTTCTTTCGTCAGCCTGTGCGCCTTGATTTCACACGACGGAGACTTGCTCGCATGGGGACGTGGGTATTGCGTTCCCACTGCGATTTCACGCAGCGGTAGTCCCTGAAGGGGAACGTCCCGGGTTACGTATGTAACCCTAGTTCCCCGAAGGGACGGACGCTGCGTGTCCTGCCATGCTCCCGGCATCCCCGTGGATCGCTTGCTTCAGTAACATCATAAGCTGTTTCGCTTGTGTTTTCAGGGGTGCTTTATTCCACCAGCAAGGAAAGGTGAACAAAAATTTTCTGGAATGTGAAGGTACCACAAGGCTTACCGACCAATGGAGGGATGGAGGGAATGCAGACTTTTCTTAAAATAGCATTATCTTTTTTTTATAAATATACCAAAATGGTATTTTAAAAAAAAAAAAAGTTTTTAACCACTTCATTTTGATGTTTATTTATTTGCTATAAAATTACCCCAAAAAACTCAAATCAGGATTTTAAACAGTAGGCATATTCGCTAACGTAAGAGTTCACTTTTAAGTATTTTTAGGCCCTATTCTGTATTCTGATTGTAGAAAGTGTTGAATTTTTGACATTCACAGATTGTATTGTAACTGTCACAGTCATTGTTTTGATGCATTGACACTGTGGAAGGACTAAACTAGTTCTCTTAATTTGATCTGTGATAAATTGTGGTTTAGAAAACCCCAATACTTTCCCCTGTGATCTTTCATGATCTGTGATGAATTTCATCTCTGTCCTGTTTTGTGTTTCAAAGATTCTGTGATTTTCTCAGTCCTCACCTCTCATCTATAAATCTGTTTCGTGTCCTTTCTCTCCAATGGGTCAAAGACTATGGTTGCCCAACGCTGACCATCCGCCAGTATAAAGAGTGCCAACATACCTCTCCTAGAGGCAAAATACCACACTTTCTCAATATTTGGAAACTCTCAGTGAGCACAAGCCAACAGTAACATGAGCTGGGGTTTTGGCCTGTAAATGTTGGTAAGTTGAGTAAGCTGATGGTTGTGCAATATATAATGCTGATTCAGAGCATGATTCTGAATGCATAAAGGCCTTTCACTCAAATCCTCACTTTCTAACATTTTCTCGTACAGACAATACATGCAGTTGACCAATACACTTCACTGAGGATTGTGACTTTGACCCTTGATAGTTGTGCAGAGGTTTACGGTCCAGGAGCTCCTGCGATAATATTAGTAATACATTTGACTCTGTTTCAAAAATGTCTGAGGTCAAAGTCATAATGTCTTCAATATGAGGTTCTGGCATTAACCAAGTGTTGAGTGGTGCTGTGTTTATTGACTTTTTTAAATAGCATTTTCCGTGAACTTACAACTATATTTGCAAGATTAATCATTACAGACACAACCCTTTAACTAATGCAGTTCTGTTGGATATAAAGAGGATAAACAATGGGGTAATATTTTTAAGAGTATTAACTGCTCAGTTTTGTTGTTCCAAACTCATTTAATTTTCTTTCTTGGCACAAGGGAGGACATTTAGCAGAATGTCGAAGCTGTTTTTTTGCATACCATGAATCAAATCTCCAAGTCAATCTCCAAAAAGAACAAAAAGGAAAAATATTCCAAGTTTTCAAAAGCCATATGAAAGATTTGTACAAAAAAAAATTTTATCCAAAAGTGAAAATTCTACATTCCCATTCCAAATCCTTTTAATTTTCCCAAAGTAGCTCTGAATCCTCACATGTGCATATTCCAACTTGGTAAACTTGGTTACATCATTATGACCTCCTTAATGTCACAGTTAAGAAAGCAAGGTGGTTCTTGCGATCCATCATGTATCTCTCTCTCTCTCTCTGAGAGGGGTCTGGGATCAGCATTGAGATTTCATGAGCCATTCATCATAATGAAAACACTTAAAACACATGCGAGGCCCTCTCCCATAATCATTCAACATTCTTTTGGCAGCCCACCAGCTCCAGCCCAGTAACATCTGGCTCACTGAGGGGTGCACAGTGAGACCGAGACCCATCTTCACCCAGTGCATGTCAGACCGCTTCTTTAACTATGACGCTGTGGACAATTTTAATAGTATCTTTTTTTCAAACTCTCACTAGTTCATTTTGTCCACTAACAATGTCCAACAATGAATAGACATGCATGACAGGACATTATTTTGGGGGGCAATCATCTAATTTCATAGCTAGAAGTTTATTTATTTATCCTAAATACGCAAAATGAAATAATGTACCCACACATTTTGGATAATTTGATTAAATTGCTTTTGATTGGAAACAACAACGCCACACAATAAAATGTATATTTAGTTCACAAGTGATATTTACCTTGCTTTCTCCTTGTTTTCTTACATCATATTTCACATCATATTTCATTTCAAGCTGTTTACTGACTAACCTTTATACGAGGATCAAATTCTAGGTCAAGGTGGAAATTACATAAAAAACAGTTGTAATTTGTTTAAAACAATTATTTAAGATATTTTCACTCTTTGTTTAGAATTGCATTATTGTAGTTTTACAAGTAATAATTCATATTTATTATAGATAAAATTTAAGATCAAATTGAATAACATTTTAAGATAATAACAATAAAAAATAAAATATTTTGGCAATCTAAAGGCATTTTAAAGCAGAAAAAAATAATAAAGGCATAGTACACATTTCCCAATGCAGTTTATTTTGAACTGTATATAACAAAAACAAAAGATTTTAATAAATATCAACCCATGTGACATAAAAGTGACAAACTCTATTGAAAAATGCCAGACAAGTGTTTTCAGTAATTTTTTCAAAAATAGCTACAAAGTACAACACCGCCTCTGAATGATTAGAAGTGACTGTAAATGGTTGCTGGCTGGAGTCCTGGATGTAATTGCTTTATCTATAATCAGGTCTGTCTATCTGACCAAAACCATAAACAGACTCGACTGGGAAAATTTGTCTTGGTTTCGCTGTTACAAACCTGTGCTGGTCATCTGAGAACTCTCACATGACAAATGCTGGTGAAGGTTAGAAATTTACCAGATGTTTTTGGTCACGTATTTGTGTAAGGTATGTTTTTGTCATTAGATGCTTTGAATAGCTTGTTGAAAACGTATTTGTTTGTTCAGCATGTGCACAGTTAGAGAAGGGGTACAGAAATGTAGACCAAGTGAATATGATTTATGATATTGTAGGTTAAAGGAAAAAGTGTTATCCTCTATGTGAACTCTGTGTGCAGTAGCATCCCCGCTAGGTATTAGCTTAGCAACTGAATTTCATCTTAGAACTTTGCATCTTAAGTTATTAGGAGCTTGATTTTGTATTGTTTATTCTTAACCATGTGCACATATACTTTATGTGGCAACATAGACTCAACAAATTTACATATACATATAATTTACTGAAGTTTCCGGCTGAAATGAACACTAGTGGGAGTAAAACACTAACAGCTTTTTTCCTTTTCACACAAATTATGATTACAGGGGCCGATTAGCAATTAATAAAGACTTATTTTCACATGGTTCTTTGCACAATACTATGTTATGACCTAGCGGTCCCCCCGGTGGCACCGAACGGGCAACCTATCTGACCAGGCCCTTAGAATCATCCTGATCTTCCCCACATTACGCCTCCCCTGCAAACCACAGCTTGAGAGCAGTAGTTCCAACTACATACATTTGTGATGCTGTTTGCGAATGTACGCTGGAACTATGGTTTTGGGAAATTCTGAATCGTTCAACTATGTTGGTATCAATGAAACTGAGACTGGTGTAGCTGCAGGTCAGAGTAATGGGCATGCCGAAAGGTATAGGGGCGTGCTGAAAGGTGAAATGCTACAACAGAAACTAACCCCTAACCCTACCCCACATGCTAACAGACAGCTTTCGCGACCAATTGAAAAGGCCTTTCGGTACACCCTTACCGTCATGCCCATTACTCCAACCTGCAGATACTCACAGTTGAAGAAACTTGCGACCATAGTTGGTTAACGATATTTTTGGGAAACGCACCCCTGCATGATTTGTAAACAAAGACACTTCCATGTTTGCATCACATAACCAGCTCTGGTAACACTTCAGAATAAAGGTCCGTCATTAACAGTAGCTAATATTGAAGGACTTCTTTTTTCTTTCTTTTTTTGACATAGTAAACTTTTTGGGTAGCTCACCTGCTACAGCGCTGTTGTTGTGATGCAGAGCGCTCAGGTGGGAGTCCTGGGAAAACATGAGTCATGACACACACAAAAAAAAAATAGCTGAAAGACTTGCTTTTTAGTTGCTTCCAGCAGATGTGTTTTTACCTCACATTTGCTTTTGTTAACACTATTGATTAGGTGTAGGCCATGGTGGAGTTTAGTGTTAATGGGACGTTATTTTCAAACGTGAAAATATAACATTAAGCATTAATTAAGCATTAAGCTTTCAGTAAACATTTAATTTCTGAACTGCAAGAAAGGCCTAAGTACAACAACCAACGTCATAAAATGTTGCCACGATTTACATTCATCGCTTTTAGCGCCACTCACTTTTCACTTTGAAAGTG
The DNA here is from genome assembly GCF_963993115.1 of Abramis brama. Classification (NCBI taxonomy): domain Eukaryota; kingdom Metazoa; phylum Chordata; class Actinopteri; order Cypriniformes; family Leuciscidae; genus Abramis; species Abramis brama. The sequence goes on from NC_139977.1 coordinate 12,523,791, forward strand.
CCGTGAATCGTGCAAGAAGCAACGCATTATGTTGGAAATGTTTTTGAGGAATTTGTCCAATAAGCCTGGGTTGTTATATTATGCATTGAATTTCTTTTTTTATTATTTTAAATTGTTACTAAATTTCTACTCTTGAATTTGATCATTCAAAATTTTAATTGGGTTTGCTACAGCTCATTCCACCCTTCACAGCTAAGATGTCATTTGATGCCTTTTTACCATGGTGAAACAAACCATGTCCAAAAATCTGATCTTCACCTAAACCAGCACTCTTAAAACTGACCTCAGACCAGATGCTGAGGGTACCAAGTATCCATGCAAGCTGGAGAAGAGAAATAATTCTTCTTAATAGTTGGTTGAACTCAAGCTTTTGGCTCTCACCATTGCAGACCAAACCATTCATTAGCACTAATTTGACATGTTTACCACCCAGAATCCACATATCAGATAATAAACAAGATTGATTGAGCTCAAGTGGAGACAGTTTCTGCAGCATGTCTGGTTTGGAACCTATACTCATTCTGAAGGATCAAGTTATTCATGCGTCAAGATAGTGTGTGAGTTTGTATGCACTCTCTTTCCATATGCTATAGTATGAGACAAAATTATAAATGTGATTTTAAGACAGTATTAAATCAAAACTGACCTTACTTTCCTTCATGTTCTTGGTTTTATTATGAATGATTTTTTAGTGCATATTATTAGAAAAAAATGTTTAATCACTTCTGAAATTACTGTCATTTTTAGCTGTCATCATAACTAGGACACAGGTTCAATGTTTAGCTACATTAGTATAGACCCATTAGCCCTTACTGTTAACTACATAATCTGGACCAATCTCCAAAAAAGCATTTTTCTCCATTGACGGCCATTTAAAATCATGTATTCTGAAAAAAAAAAAAAAGAAAAAAAAAAAACCACAATCACAATCAAATACCATAGTTATTTTTTTCTCATTTCATATCCAGTTCACTCAGAAATGTCACAATAAAGAAGGAAAATGGTTTGAGAATGACTTCATTCGAATCAATGGAAGTAAGTTGTGGTGATTACTATTGACTTCAAGCCATATCCAACCATATCCATTCATTTATGAATATCATTGCCATGATTAATGATGATTTTAGATATACAAAACTATGCAAAAGTTTGATTGTCCTTTGTTTTGCTGAGATTAATGCATGGCTTCAAGAATGACAACTGAATATAACTGAAATATGACATGATACTTGGGGGGATCTTTAACATCTGAAGATATTTAACTTATTCCCCTCCCCTCCGCCCTTGTACAGCTGGTCTTGATGTAGCCAAAACCAGGAGATTGGGAGTAACATGTTCCAGGATCAACTCAAGCTCTGGGAATTATGGAATTACCTCCTCAAACCCCCAGCTAAAAACTCTCATTCCTACCCAATGACTCCCCAAGAGTGTCAACACCTCAAAAATATGAATTTCCACGACAGTGCTTCCTAATTTCAAGGTCTACTTTCTTTTTTCCCTGTTGTCCTCTATTGCTTACACGTTTGCTGGCTGTTATTCCATTGTTTCTGAAGTATTATGCAAGTTCCTCCACATATTTCCGTGACTTTTCAGCCTTGTGAGATGATTTTCACATTATATATTTTTTATAGAAACTTTAGTTGAGGAAAGTGCAGTCCAATAAAGAAAAAAAAAATATGGCAAGCCATATTATTCTCAAATTTGTCTAAAATCTATAATTCAAAACATCATAAAATGTACAAAGCATGCAGTCTGTAATATTCCATTGAAAGCTCATATTTAATATGAATTTTATGTTTCCTGTAATACCTTTTGGTTTTACCTGGATTTGTTTGTTTTTGTCATTTATTTCTTTTTACAGAAAACATGGAAAACTAAAAAGAAGGAAGACCTGAGAAATTACAGCATGTTTTAAAATGAAACTTGGAAAGTCTTCACATTCCAAAATGATTAGACTGAGTGAAAATTAAAGAAGAAGAAAAAATACCATGAGAAATTCTCATCTGGTTGTTATTATAGTCACTTTTCTTCTGGGTGTGTGTGCGTAAAACGTGACATCCTGCAAGTGTTAGAGCTGTTTTTCAAAATTATGGTTTATAAACATCTGGTGAACCTCTCACTTACATTCATTTGAAAGATTGTCTCTTCACCGCTAATAAAAAACTCTAATAAACTGAGCAAGCTATGGTAAACTGACTGTAAACTGACTGTGAAAGATGTAAACATAATCACAAAACTGGCCTCGTAATCGATATCTTTTGCCATGTTTCACACTCCTATTTGTGCATTATCATTCAAGCTGAAGGACGTTACTGTAAATTATGGAAATACCAAACTTTACTATAAATCCTACATAGAGACATACTGTAACAAGCCAATTTAACAGGTATAAAAACTATACTATTAAATATGTATTGTTGAGTAGAATTCACACAAAATTGTTCATTCATTTGACTGATGTAGCTGCCTAATTGAAATGTGAGCGCTTTCCCCTTTAATTGTAATGATGTCATGGGTTTGTCTCTTCCTCTTCCCTTTTGCCTTGCAACCACAAGGTAAAGGTAGGTTTATTTTGACATTCAAAGCATTATTGCTTTTATATCTATATTTTCACCTCAATTCATGTATATAATCTCATTTTACTTACCTGTGTGATTATTTCTTGTCATTTTACTCTTTTTTTGAGTTATGTTTTTATCTTTTGTCTGAATGTTGTAATGAGAGCACACGGTGATCAATGCACATCATTTTTTTCAATTCACTAAAAGAGGCTGCTAGTTTGTGTGTTATTTTCTTGTTTAATGTGATTTCCTTTACTCAAATGTATGTTTCATGCTCCTGTTTGTCCCTTTTGCCTTGTAACCGCATGGAAGCATGAACATAAGAGTGTTCATTCAAAGAGGCTGCTTGTTTGTGTGTTGTATCAGGAGCGAGGAAAAAATATCCAGGTGAACTGCTTCACACGCGTATGAGTATTGTATGTGGTCTCTTAAATGGTACAAGGTGATAAAAGCTGCATTCATTGTAACTAGAAAAGAACTAGAAAAATGCTAATAGTTTTAGATGGAGTTACTGCACAGGATGTCATCTTTCCAAAAGAAAATACAGTAATATCATATATCCATAATTGATAAAGCTAGTTTAAAAGAAAGAAAAAGCATATAAAAAATACTAATAAAAATAAACAAACATCCTCAGTAAGACTATTGTGCTTAAACTATAATCAAATTTTCTGAGACAGCATATAGTTGGTCAGATATGGCTCTCATAAGTGTGCCTTTGCCGATCTCTCCCTTCACAGGAGGCACAGAGATCATATTTGAGCTCAGGATGTGAAAGGAAATCTCAAAGCGCCTTAGGGCCAAAAGTATGTTGTGTTTTTCTTGGCCTCCACTCCATTTTTTTTTTCCTCCACATAATTTCACAGATTCGAAACACTGAACTGGAGTGATTTGTTGCTTTCTGCTGTACGGTACGAAAATTACACAACATGTCAAAGCAATGAGAGTATGGTAGTTAATTCTGGGGGTTGGGGAACAGAGAAACCTTCCAACAACATCTTAATAATGAACCTATCGGAAACATGTGATATTTACAATAATGTAAGGCGATTACAATGAACAATTTTGGGAATGTTTTGTGTTTGGATGACTTTTCCATGATCCTTTGAACTATGAACTGGATTGATCTTGTCACAGTTTAACCTTTTTGTGATCTAGTCAACCCTAAAGGATGTCATCATTTTCATATGTATTTAAACAGGAAAACTTTTTTTCTGCACTTCCCCATGAAGTTAGAAAAGGGACAAAAGCCAAGAAACATAAAGCCAAGAATAAATACTGGTGAATCATAAGTGGTTCACCTTAGTCTTCATTCACTTAGTATTCAAGTCCAAAATACACAGACTCGGGTCTGAAAATAAATAAATGCACTGAAAGTTTATGCAACTTGAATTGCTGCTATATTGCATATTTGACCATCATCCAAACCGCTAGAAATATGTAACTGCAACCAGTTACTTCAACTGAAAAGTGTAAAATTGACATTCTGTGAAATGTCAAAGTCATGAACCCCAAAAAGACATGAAAAACTAATGAAGGAGTAAGATGTAATGCACTTGACCTTGAGAGTTAAGCTCACAAGAGGGTCAATTCATTCTGTCTGATTTCAAGATGGCTAACTCCTCTACTGCTTTATAACCAAAGTATGGATCACTCTTTTTATCAAAGCCACTAACTATACTAAGGAAGCACTTCTGGCTTTGATGAGTGCCCTCAAAACTGAACTAACTTTCTTCCTCTTATGTTCTTATCCTTTTGGGGTTTTTGCTTGGTGCTTGACACGGTGACTCATCTTTACCTCTCCATTTGTAGGGTTTGTGCTCTCTTGGTTTGTGATATGAGTTATCTTTAAGATTAGTAAGCAGAATCAGGTTGCCAACAAATCAACTGAACCATCCCGCAAACTAACGCCTGGAGTGCCACAGGGCTCTGTGTTGGGCAATCTTTTAATTTTACAATGCAGCAAGCTGACACTGATTATCTTTTGTAACATTATACTCTACCATTAAAAGGTTTGGGGTCAGTAAGAACTTTTTTTTTTTTTTTAAGAAATTAATTTATTCAGCCAGGATGCATTAAATTGATCAAAAGTGACAGTAAAGATATTTGTTACAAAGGCTTGTTTATATATATTAAGTTACAAGTTAATTAATTATCCAGGCAACTCTCATTTTTATGAGTTGACCTATAGCTGCTGAACAATGACCAAACTTAATGTAACTCGACACACAAAGCAACAGGACATTCTAAAGATGCACACCAAGTTTTGTAAAATTCGGCACCACAATAGGGGGCACCACAAATAAAAAACATTTTTTTATGACTGTGCAACCATATGATCCATGTTAAAAAATTTGTATGCATCTTCTTTGGCGGACCTCCTAACATATCCTCTACTATGACTTGGATATTTAAAAAACATGGCCACCAGCTGCCAATCAAATTTCAGTGGCTAATAACATCAAATCTGAATGACCTACAGTTACAAAAAGGTGGCGCTATAATAAGCAACTTCACATTTTAGCTAATAACTCCACAATCGTGTGTGACAAAATAAAAATTATTATTTCTTTTTAATCCTTGCCTTGAACCAGAACAAAACCATTCTGATTTGTAAAAAAAACAAAACAAAAAAAAAACACGATTTTGAAATCCTCCTAGGCTGTTTGTCAGATCGTCACCAAACTTTGCACACATCAGCTGTAGACCATGGTGACAAAAGTTATGAACATAATTTTGATCCATTAAACCGTTTGGGAGATCTTTTTTTTATGTGTCTTGTGTGATAGTGAACTTCTCAAAATTGGAGACCATGGAGAACAAGTTAATCTGAGTAAACGCTTAGTTTCATAAATGTATGATGCTCGGAAGGCTAACAGCAAATTCTAAACTATCAGCCATTTCAACTGAAAGATGGAGGCTAGGATATAAATGTTGTCCACTAGAGGTAGCCACAGGATAAGGAATCTTTTAAGCCTAATTGTCTAATCTGTTTCCATCCCTTTTAATGGAATAAATGCATTGATCTAGTTCATTTGAATAACTATGGTGTACTGACAGTATAGTTTTATGTAATTAGTGTAAATCTGTGAAATGCTCATAGATCATTAAATGTTTAACTTTTTTAGATCCCAATAAAACAAATTTTTCCACAAAAATATATTTTTAAAATGGATATAAAAACAAACAATTATGTGTTAAAATGTAAGATGTTTAGGAGGCAACACATAGAAAAATTATAAAAATGAAAATGACCTTAAGATAAATATATAAACAAATGTTTTGAGCTAGAAATAATATAATTACATTCATTTGAAATTGTCCTGTGACATACTATGACATACATTTCATCTAAATTTAAATGTTGAATACACTACTACACTATGATCAATCCTTAGGTGCTGGAAACATTCCTGAGAGATGTTTTTCTCCATACTATCATGATAGCATCACACAGTTGCAGCAGATTTTTCTGCTTCACATCCATAATGCAAATCTCCCGTTCCACCACATCCGAAAGATGCTCTATTGGATTGAGATCTGGTGACTGTGGAGGCCATTTGAGTAAAGTGAACTCATTGCCATGTTCAAGAAACTACTTTGAGATGATTTGAGCTTTGTGACATGGCGTGTTATCCTGCTGGAAGTAGCCATCTGATGATGTGTACACTGGTCATAATGGGATGGACATGGTCAGCAACAATGCTTAGGTAGGCTGTGGTGTTTAAACAAGTCACTGTGGTGTTCTTTGGGTCCCTTAGTACCAGTTGAGCAAAGAAAATATCCCCCTCACCATTATAACACCACCAGCAGCCTGAAACGTTGATACAAGGCAGGATGAATCCATGCTTTCATGTTGTTTACATCAAATTCTGAACCTACCATCTGAATGTTGCAACAGAAACCAAGACACAGCCTTTCCGGCCTAGACTCTCTGCTGGAAACTGTCTCTGGTCTTCAAACACTGGCAGAGCGGCCAAGGATTTCTCATTTCTGGAATGTGATTATCAGAGATGACCATCTAATCTGAGTAAACATTTGTGTGTTTTTCTGTTCTGGGTACTGTCGTTTTAAGATGTGCACTGTAAAAAAATTGCTGTAGTTATGCAGCTGCTTGCCAGTAACATACTGTAGATTTAAATTGATGTTATTTACTGGCAACAGTTTGTTCAAAGTTAAATTAACATTAAACATTAACAAGTCTTTGTCTTTACAGAATAAAACTATAAAATAACAATCTAATGCAAAGCATTCTGGGAACCAGAAATCTTCATCAACCTTTTTCTGTTTTTTTTCCTTCAGATTTTGGTTCCCAGAATGCTTTGCATGAGGCTGTTATTTTAGTTTTATTCTGTAAAGATAAAGACTTGTTAATGTTTAATGTTCATTTAACTTTGAACAAACTGTTGCCAGTAAATAACATCAATTTAAATCTACAGTAAATTACTGGCAAGCAGCTGCCAGTAATACTGTAATTTCTACAGATTTTTTTTACAGTGTGGTCATTTGATTGACAACTGAATTAATGGGACTGTAAGCTTGCCTTGATGGTCAGTTGTGTAATTGTTTTACAACTATCTTGTAAATGTGTTCTTTGGTGCACTGTTGAAAGTTTGTTCAATCTAAACTGCATACTTTTTTGTTGCAACAGCAGTTTCTCATTCACCAGTTGAACAATACTGTAGCTCTATGGCGCTATCAGAACTTTGTTTGCTTTAAATTCATCCTTCCAGTTCCTCTCATATACACATTTTACAATTTAAAGTCAGCATGAAAAGAAAATTCACCCAACAGTATCTATCAGCTGCATGCATGTTATTGATCTTATTGTAAGGTTTATCCATGCAAATGTTTAATTCATTTATTTTTTGCAATATTTTTTTATATGTAATTTATTTATTCAAAATATCTACACTTCTGGTCAAACAACAGACTTCTCTCTGGAGACGTATGCCAGACTTATCCAATGGTTTAGGCTACTTAAACCCAGCACTTTCTTGCACTCTCGCATTCATATCTGCACCCACCCAATCAACAACCGATAATTATAACCAATTCCCCGCCCTATATTCTTTTTCCTTAATGTTTCACTCAGATGTACATTGCAATATGGAATAAGATCTGTTGCTATTTCTGTTTCACCACAATAGTCTTTCAATCTTTTGCGGCAAAAAAACCCTCCTGTTTTAATCAATAAATCTGTCAAAACTGCACAATGAATCATTTATTTACATCATGTCTCCACTTTGTTTGTTATAATGAGAGGATTTGTGCACGTGCAAAACTTATACTTGCTAAATATAAATGTATTCAGTGTTTTTAGAGCTACTGAGCGTATTCTCACTGCCGTTAACTTTAACATCTCTGATTGGTCAACAGAAAATCCCTGTGATTGGCTACCAATATAAGGTATATAACAACCAGATCGCTTTAATTTACTTTTATGTTTTTACAATGCAGCTTATATGTTATAGTAATATATCTCCATTAATCCTGCATGCAATGAATAAAAATAGTTGCATTGACTTGACCAGGCAGCCAAGGTATGGCAATCACCATACCCTGCCATACCCAATTGACGCCCCTACCTGGAAGGGGGGGGGGGGAGCATCTTGCGATGCAAATCTCATTCGCCAATGTGCATTGGCTTGTACTGTTACCACTTGAAAGTGAGATCCCAATTCATCAGTCGTCCTGACGTAACGCCGAATGTGACTGACTGGTAGGGAACTGTTTTTAACCATAATAATCATTATGTCAAAAGTCTTCTATCATTTCAGATTTTCCGTGTGATAATTCTGGAAACAGGAGGAATAGAACAGAACTAATAGATTTGACAGTAATATTTAAAATTTAACCTTATTTCATAATGTCACAACAAAAAATGACATCAGAGTGGACTGGCAAGAAAAAGTCAAATCTGCACTGCCAACTGGTTATGCAAGACAGAGAGTGACTGGACGTTGAAGAGAAGGGTGCGGCGTCTTCTGCTTCACTGAGGCGTCAACTGATCGCACCCAGAATGCTGTAATGAAACAATCATCCAGGATTGGATGGGTGGGGGAAAAGGGGGTCTTTCTGTTGATGCGTGATCCTCACTAAACAAACTGAGGAAAATAAAAAATGTTATACCTTGCATTACAGCAAAGGGGGTGAGTGGGGTAAGCTGTTCCACTTTTTGACTTATGTTGTCCTGTAGGCACATAGAAATCAGAGGCAAAACTAATTTGCCTAATAATTTTTCAGGATGTCTGCTACCAACTAAAATTGGTCATTATTTTGTACTACTTGCAAGAAAATGAAATGTAAAAAAAAAAAAAAAGTGTTAGTATGTGTATAACTACACATTAAACAAGATTAATCAATGCTGAAAAGTGTTGTAAATTGAATAACTCATGGATAGTCTTTTGACAAATAATTTATGTGTTTTATACACGGGAAAATTTATCAAAATATTATAGAGTAATATATGTATGACTTGTATGTTTAAATTTATACAAATTTGTTTTGACATGAAATGAATTGTATCTGCAATGTAGAAAATTCAACAAAACAAAATAAAACATGCTTATCACTTTTCTCATGTTCATCTCTCATATGCAGCTGTATAATCAGTCCTTTATAACCTAATTGTTTGTTAGATTAAAGGTGACAACATTCACCCAGTGACAGCTTACTCGACTCTCCTCTACACACATTTTTTGCTTTGGAAACTGATCAAAGTTCAGTATAAACTGTGTTCTTGATGTGTGCTGTGTAAGTTCTGTTTAGTATGGCTGAAGGGTGGGTTTATCTTGTTTTTAGGCCAGAGTTTGATAACTGGCCTCAAAGCTTTCACAATGGTATGGCATAAAATGGCAGAGAATGCTATCTTATCTGTGGTACATTTACTTAAAAAAATTATGGAAATTGTTTAAATTATAAAGCTTCTAACTTTTGGTTATTTGTGAGTTGGTTACTTGCAGTGACATCTATAGAGTAGGGCATGATTTTTTTTAATCGGTTTACAGAAAAATAACCATTTGATTGCATCTGGTTCTCTGATTTCACATGATTTTCTGGTGCAGTAAATCATCAAGATCATTTATCAGCTAGACCAAAATTAAAGCACCATACCTCTCCGCTCCACCCACTCGTTCACAATCGCCAGAGTTCTGATCAGCAGCACCTGAACTTACTCATCACAGCCTCACTACTTAAGCAGTCACTTCTCAGTTCACCATTTTCTGGTCTCATTCCTACTGAGCTACTCATCTGTGATCCTCTCCACCTGTGATCCTCTCCACCTGTGATCCTCTCACCTGTGATCCTCTCACCTGTGATACTATCACCTGCTCTCCACCTGTGATACTATCACCTGCTCTCCACCTGTGATCCTCTCCACCTGTGATCCTCTCCACCTGTGATACTCTCAGCTGTGATCCTCTCCACCTGTGATCCTCTCCACCTGTGATACTATCACCTGCTCTCTACCTGTGATCCTCTCCACCTGTGATCCTCTCCACCTGTGATACTATCACCTGCTCTCCACCTGTGATCCTCTCCACCTGTGATCCTCTCCACCTGTGACACTCTCACCTGTGATACTATCACCTGCTCTCCACCTGTGATCCTCTCCACCTGTGATACTCTCACCTGCTCTCCACCTGTGATCCTCTCCACCTGTGATCCTCTCCACCTGTGATACTCTCACCTGTGACACTATCACCTCCTCTCCACCTGTGATCCTCTCCACCTGTGATCCTCTCCACCTGTGATCCTCTCCACCTGTGATCCTCTCCACCTGTGATCCTCTCACCTGCTCTCCACCTGTGATACTCTCACCTGCTCTCCACCTGTGATCCTCTCCACCTGTGATACTCTCACCTGCTCTCCACCTGTGATACTCTCACCTGTGATCCTCTCCACCTGTGATACTATCACCTGCTCTCTACCTGTGATCCTCTCCACCTGTGATACTATCACCTGCTCTCCACCTGTGATCCTCTCCACCTGTGATACTCTCACCTGTGATACTATCACCTGCTCTCCACCTGTGATCCTCTCCACCTGTGATCCTCTCCACCTGTGATACTCTCACCTGTGATACTATCACCTGCTCTCCACCTGTGATCCTCTCCACCTGTGATCCTCTCACCTGTGATACTATCACCTGCTCTCCACCTGTGATACTCTCACCTGCTCTCCACCTGTGATCCTCTCCACCTGTGATCCTCTCCACCTGTGATCCTCTCCACCTGTGATACTATCACTTGCTCTCCACCTGTGATTCTCTCCACCTGTGACACTCTCACCTGCTCTCCACCTGTGATCCTCTCCACTTGTGATACTCTCACCTCCTCTCCACCTGTGATCCTCTCCACCTGTGATCCTCTCCACCTGTGATACTCTCACCTGTGATACTATCACCTGCTCTCCACCTGTGATCCTCTCCACCTGTGATCCTCTCCACCTGTGATCCTCTCCACCTGTGATCCTCTCACCTGTGATACTATCACCTGCTCTCCACCTGTGATACTCTCACCTGCTCTCCACCTGTGATCCTCTCCACCTGTGATCCTCTCCACCTGTGATACTATCACCTGCTCTCCACCTGTGATCCTCTCCACCTGTGATCCTCTCCACCTGTGATACTCTCACCTGTGATACTATCACCTGCTCTCCACCTGTGATCATCTCCACCTGTGATCATCTCCACCTGTGATCCTCTCCACCTGTGATACTATCACCTGTGATACTATCACCTGCTCTCCACCTGTGATACTCTCACCTGCTCTCCACCTGTGATCCTCTCCACCTGTGATCCTCTCCACCTGTGATCCTCTCCACCTGTGATACTATCACCTGCTCTCCACCTGTGACACTCTCACCTGCTCTCCACCTGTGATCCTCTCCACCTGTGATACTCTCACCTCCTCTCCACCTGTGATCCTCTCCACCTGTGATACTCTCACCTGTGATACTCTCACCTGTGATACTATCACCTGCTCTCCACCTGAGATCCTCTCACCTGTGATACTATCACCTGCTCTCCACCTGTGATACTCTCACCTGTGATCCTCTCCACCTGTGATCCTCTCCACCTGTGATACTCTCACCTGTGATACTATCACCTGCTCTCCACCTGTGATACTCTCACCTGCTCTCCACCTGTGATCCTCTCCACCTGTGATACTCTCACCTGCTCTCCACCTGTGATCCTCTCCACCTGTGATCCTCTCCACCTGTGATCCTCTCCATCTGTGATCCTCTCCACCTGTGATACTATCACCTGCTCTCTACCTGTGATCCTCTCCACCTGTGATCCTCTCCACCTGTGATACTATCACCTGCTCTCCACCTGTGATCCTCTCCACCTGTGATCCTCTCCACCTGTGATCCTCTCCACCTGTGATCCTCTCGCCTGTGATACTCTCACCTGCTCTCCACCTGTGATCCTCTCCACCTGTGATCCTCTCCACCTGTGATACTCTCACCTGTGATACTATCACCTGCTCTCCACCTGTGATCATCTCCACCTGTGATCATCTCCACCTGTGATCCTCTCCACCTGTGATCCTCTCACCTGTGATACTATCACCTGCTCTCCACCTGTGATACTCTCACCTGCTCTCCACCTGTGATCCTCTCCACCTGTGATACTATCACCTGCTCTCCACCTGTGATACTCTCCACCTGTGATACTCTCCACCTGTGATCCTCTCCACCTGTGATACTATCACCTGCTCTCCACCTGTGATCATCTCCACCTGTGATCATCTCCACCTGTGATCCTCTCACCTGTGATACTATCACCTGCTCTCCACCTGTGATCCTCTCCACCTGTGATCATCTCCACCTGTGATCATCTCCACCTGTGATCCTCTCCACATGTGATCCTCTCCACCTGTGATCCTCTCCACCTGTGATACTCTCACCTGTGATACTCTCACCTGTGATACTCTCCACCTGTGATACTCTCACCTGTGATACTCTCCACCTGTGATACTCTCACCTGCTCTCCACCTGTGATCCTCTCCACCTGTGATACTTCTGTGATACTCACCAAAATCCTCTTCAGTCTTCATCCAGCCAGCTTGCACCAGTCCAGCACTTGCACAAAGAAATACTGTTATCCTCAGCTAAGTTTTGAGACCGTTCTATTTACAAAAGACTTACCTGCTTGCATTGCTTGTTTCCTGTTCATTCATAAACATCCTGTTTTGGAAGTTACCTGTTTTGTCTCCTTCTGTTCGCTGACAAGTATGATATTGAGAGCCACAAAGAAGACTTGAGGCAGCATTTTAAGCATTCACATACATTATTCTTTTTTTTTTTTTTTTTTGCAACTCACTGATTTAAAGTAGCATTTGTCAGAAACTTTAAGCTAATGGGACACATCTGGTTTAATATTAGGTCAATAGTAAATCAGAAAAACTTTAAATTAACTCATTGGAAAAAACATGCCTTTACCTACTTTTTTCAGAACTCCAAAACATGCATTTCAATGCAGTTTCCATTTGCGTCGTTCACATACACTACAGTAATGGGCAGATTATTAATTAATAACAACTTGTTCTCAAGATATTCCTTGCTCACCTTATGATCTCAAAACACTTTTACAACAACCCCACTTGTATGGCTTTTCTGTCACAGTAAACTTGGTCATAAATCCCGCCCTCTCCATTAATCAAATGGGACATGAGCCAAACTAAAAAATCCGATTACACTTCAAATAATGTTTTGCCAGGATGGTTTCTGTCATTTAAGGAGTTATCACACAGACATATGTTCAAGTGTTTGCTTTTCCAATAAGTTTGTTTTTAGTTAGTTATTTGATGCTACAAAAACAGGGTGGAACATCATGATTGACAGCTGTGCTTGCCGTTGAGTCTGCAGGAGTGTCAACGGGACCTTGATATCGTGGTTCCACCTCAGGATCACTCCTGCAAAGACCCGGGCTCCGAATGACGTAATCTGCAACAACCGTTTTGGAGATATTTTGGCTTCATTTTTCAACAGTGGAAGGAAGCGGAGACGCATTGTCCATCTTTTTTTTTACAGTCTATGGCATTAGGAAGTGGAAATTAAGGTTGTATAAGCTAATCATTTTAGCAGGAATGATAAATAGACAAGCTTTTTTCTCACATACCCACTGAACATCATCCCATTCCATTTTAAATAAACTTGTATATCTGTTGATAGAGGGCACACATCACAGAATTGCCATAAGCTTCTTCAGCTGTTAGCATACTCGGATGGTCCCTTATAAACAGCTCCCTCACCGTAACTCAAAACTAAGTAAAATACTCCATAATGGTCTTTTTAGCTTGCTCTTCATCCATAAATAGAACCAGATGCTGAGGCCTGCAAAATACTTTCACATTCTACTCGCAGTGAAGTTCTCGTCTGGCCACCACTGGGTTGTTGACAAGCAAATCATAACATTTACCATTGTGTATCTGTAAAAAAAATGAGGGAAATGGAGGTGAAATATGCCGCAAAGAATATAACCCTAAACCTCCCTTTGCTTGTGGTTGCCACCACAGCATTTGTTTTGGTTTGTTGTGATATTTTAGTACATTGAAAACATTGGCAAATGCCTTTTTTGCCTTAAAAACATGTTGGAGAAATTTCATGTTGGAACTGTTTCCTGGAGGGAAAGACCCACAGAACATTGCTGGTCAGAATGATTTGAGAAAAGATCCCTTCTGAAAAGTTTCTCACAGAGGTTTTGATGAATTTGAGATGTTTTGCGTATGCAATTTTTTTTTGATGCACCAAGTTACAGTAATCAGATAAAAGTGACATTTTGATTCTATAATCAGTTCTTCAAAACATCAGCTGCAGACTTGAGAACCATTGGCACGTTTATTAGCTCAAAATACCACCGCGATCCATCCAACTGCTGATCTTGAAATTCCACCCCGGATGTACCACGGGGTTCAGCGGACCCTCTCACTTTCTGAAGGTTCGACAGCTCATCGGTCTACACCCCAGCGAGCTGGTGACCGTGAGATGGATGAACGTGTTGAGAGCCCGTGGCTCAGTTCCTTCCTTCAGGGTTTGAGCTAATCAATCAGCGAGCGGATCGGGCAGGACCATATGCACCTTAACTCTCAGCTGATGCCCGCTGCTGACCCTGCTTTTGAAGGAAACAACTCAATACAGGACACCATTTCATGGGTCTCTCTCTCAGCAGATACTTTTGGATTTTTGTTATCCAACTGAATTAATGTTATATTACTTTGAATTTAAAAAATCTACAGCACTTTGCTTACAAAGGTCAACACCACTTATGGTCACAAAGCACCCCTGGGAACTGACTCACTGACTTTGGTGCTACTAACACCATGCTCGTCTGTTTGAGTAATACAGGACATTTGGATGGGGCTGCAAGAGGTGTTATTTTAGTTGTTTACTTTGTTATTAGTCCATCCATTTGCTCCAGTTTTAAGGGATGGACTCTTTTGACTTGGGCCACTTAGCAAACAGTTAGTAACCACACAGATCATTATTTTAGTGCACTGACAAAAACAAAGAGTATGACATTTCTAGATTCAAAGCCTTGAATCTCTCTTTCTGACTCTTTATATTGTATACATTTTATATACTTTATTATATAAATATAAAATATACAAATTATATTACTTTTCTTGTTCAAAACTGTTTGAATAATAAAAAAATGTGAATACTAAAGCTGCCTATTATTTTTTATTTTGTTGACATATTAATGAAAGGTTTTACAGAATTGATTTCCCACTCCTGTCCAGTTTACATGTGAACCATAAAATGTTATGTATATTTTGTAATTGTACAGATGCAAAAGGTGTTACAAAATAAACTATTTTGCAGGTTTACTTTTCACTGTATAGTGGAACATCTCAAAACTGACCAGTGCATTAAAAAAAAATTGGTTTTGCCTGTAGTGTCTTGCCTTAATTGCTCTTTTATCACTGGCTACATTTACATGAACACATTTGGTTTCAATCAGAATAAATTAATTCCGATTGATGAAACCCAACATAGTGATTACATGAATGCTAAATAAAGTGGTCGAGTTGATGTGCGCATTTGTCACAAGCTTAAAATCGTAATATATTTTTGACATGTTCACACTGCACGAATATAGTTTCCCGCAGTTTGCGTATACTAACCATCTTTCTACATTGTTTCTTTTCTTTGTTTTAAAAACTTACATGAAGTTCCTAATTAAAAAAACGACAAGTATATGAAGTTCTGTGCTGTTCTGCTTATAAACGCACCTTTCCCACATCCAAAACAAAGTGTCTAAAATGAGAATCAGAAACAAGGACTGATTGGACATTGTCCTGCTCCACTTCAGACGATAAGCTGAAGGAGAATTTTAGAATGGCACGACAATCATTTATGATGCTTCATTCAACAACAACAGCTCGCTCCATGCATTATACGTAATTACTGCATTTCTACGTCACTGCACATGCGCAGAACTTTCCAGTTTGGGTTTTCAATTCAATCAAGTGTTAAGTGTTTTCAATCCAATCAACAGTAGGTTATACCATTGCGCAGATATTTCAAACTATAGTATAGTATATTATGGCCTTAATTCCATTTTTTTTTTTTTTCGCTTACAAAAACCAGTCAAAATTTCATCAGAAAAAATCTTCCGTTTGTGCTTTTGTTGCTAGCTGAGAAATTGCTAGCTGAGAAATTGCACACTTCGCCTATGAGGTAAACATAAGATTTGTATTAATTCCTTGAAGTGAGCGGATTGGCCTTTTTGAGGGCAGATTCAACGCTAATACACTGATTATTCTCAGAAACTTGTAATCTAATTGATAAAGCCAGCGGTTTGCATCTCTAACCTTTCTACAGAGACCTGACAAACCCTTGTAACAACCTCTGTGTTTATGGAGCACCCCACAGATTGATTTGCTTCCAGGGAGTTGATCCAGACCCCAAGCAATGTCACCTTCCAGGCAGTAGGATTCTTGTCTCCATTCCTATCAGATAAAGTCAAGTGCCGAATGAGACTCAACCATGTGAAGGAGCCAAGCTTGACAGCCTCCCCCTGCTCTGACACCATGTAAAAGCTGAACAGGAAATTAGAAAGAATGAAAACCTGGGAAAGGATACAAATATCCATCAGCCTTCATTTTCTTTCTGGGCTGTTTCCCATTCTCAGTGTCACACACTGTTTCTTATTCTTTGACTGTCTCTCTCTCTCAGTGGCAAGTGAGAGGAAAACACCTAGATGTACATGAGGAGGTGAAGGAGGGTGTGGGGGGGAATTATCAGGTTCTCTTTGTGTCCATATGGTAACCATTACCCAGTAATCTCCTGTAATTGTATCCGTATTACCAGAAAGTCCTGCTTTCCATTTGCTCTGCCGTCTTGACCGGTGCCGTTACCATGGCGCACAGGGGCCTGTTTCGAAGCAAAGTGATGCAAATTGATGCAATGGGAAGACCATTAAAAGTTTGTCAAAATAGTGTGATGGAGATTTCCTGTTTTAATGAACATGCAACACGCTTTCATGCAAATGCAGTGGATGCACTTTCTTTGAACCCACCAAAACATTTTACGTCACTTTGAGTTGCACCACAGTTTGGAACAAGCAACATAGATACGTAGTTCTTTTGGCAGGGTTAGGCACGAAATATTACTTGCAGTATGCAGATCTTTAGTTTAGTAGGGATGGAGGGAGGGATGACTTTATATTACCTGCACTGAAAAAAAAAAAATCACCCAAAAATGAGAATTCTGTCATTAATTACTCACCTTCATATCGTTCCAAACTCTTTCATTCATCTTCGGAACACAAATGAAGATTTGAAGTTTTCTGTCCCTCCATTGACAGCTACGCAACAAACACTTGAATGGAAACTCATAATTCATGACTTTCCTCTGCCAACCAAAGCAGGCTCTGTCTTATTTCTATTATTCAAATAGAAATCCAGACCTTCAGATTGCCAGGAAGAGCTATCTGCATTGCAATTGCCCAAGTACCCCCAAATGCGGTCAATTTGATGCAATTGCAGTATAACCCTTTGACCTGAGATTTAATGGAGACAGGTAATTATACCATACCACCCACTTACTCCTACCCTTAAACTGGGCTATAATGGGGTTTCCATTACAATGGCAGCCATTTCTTTCTCCTCTCTCCCCTCAACCGTGCAATGTGAAGTCAGAATACATTACTGGAGCTGCAGTCAAAATAACATTACTGTCCTTGGTAGTACAGGTTATTAAAGAGAAATTTATCTCTCTCAGGTTCAGAATCTCAGGCCCTGAATTATAGTGCTTTACTGGAGAAAGAAATCTTTGCAATTTTCAGATACTTTTTAATGAATAAAACGAAAATTATGGTTTAATAAATAATCTATCATCATACATATAGTTAATATCATAGTATCATATAAAGTTATGGCACACAAATGTCTATCAGATTCAAATCCAAAGGCCAGATCGAAGCCAACCGACCTGTAACTGGTATCTAAAGTGGTTCAGTTAGTAAAATGTGTGCTTTTGAAATATTATATTTTCATTGCATCCTGTGAAAAATAAAATAATTTAGTTTAATTGCTACCTTAATGCTTAAAGTAAACAGTGGTGCCAAAATAACAAATTGCAGATTTAAACCCATTGCATTTTTCATTAACACTTTATTTTGATGGTCCCTTTTGAACATTCTGTTGACCATGAGTAACTTTGTAATGACATGTCAACTAGCAGTCATTAGAGTATTAGACTGTCTGGTTAATATCTGCTAACTCTTTATTTTGATGGTCCGCCAACAGACATTCTACTAACTATAATTAACTTTGCAACTACATGTCAACTTATTCTAACCCTAACCCTACCAGTCTACTAATATTCTACTAACACTCTAATGAGATTTAGTAGGCATGTAGGTGCAACGTTACTTATAGTCAACAGAATGTGTTAAAGGGACCATCAAAATAAAGTGAAACCCATTTTTTTGACCAATTTGAATTTGGCTGATGAGTAAAATTAAGAAACTCATATAATCAAGTTGATTATTGGGAATGGATGAAAGCATCCTTTAAGGCCGGGTGTACTTCATTTTACACTTTCCGCTCCGTCTCGCGCACAGTTGAGTGCGAGTTAATGAGTCCATGCTTACGTACAAACCTAAATAGCTAACTGTTCTTACGTCATGTACAGTGTAGGTCAAAAACACAGATGGCTCAAAAACAGCCATTTGCGATCGTGATGACCGTAACATGAGGCTTCTACTGCTTGCATTGTGATCTGTAAACCCTTGCTTACAAATTAATCTTGTTACCCACCATATTCATTTTAAAATCTTTTATATATCCCACCGTGGCATATATAAGTCCCACTTAATGGTCCTCAACGAGAGGTGGTCCTTCTGTGTCCAAAATTGATCAAAAACATCTTGGGAAAAGGTTTTCACACTGACAGCTGTCATTGTAAGTTAGCAACTCCGCTTGTTTGTCCGAGATAGCAACAGTAACTAAGGGGGGTGGGGCTTACCGAAAGGTCAATTGGGCTGCACGTGGACGTCCGTGGACCATTCAGATGACAAAAATTACATCACATGGATCATCTCGGAAAGCATAGTTTTGGGTAGGGTTAGCGGTTGGGATAAAGTTTGGTCTAAATTTTTGGACAGGAATGTTGTTCCAGGATCAACAAACGGATCCAGGAACATGTCTTACTTGGCAATATCATGGTGACCAATGTGCAACGTATTTACTGTAATACTATTTATTTATTCATTCTTTTTTATTTTATTTTTCATTAAACACCAGCAGGAATGAGATTTGAGATCTGCGGCGAGGGTAAGATTTTAGTGACTACAACTTGAATTTGTTCTGTTTTTTAAAGAAAGTTGAATGGAAAGAGCTGCATAAAGACTCTGAAAAGATTTCTGCTTCATGTTCCATGAGAAAGGGTTTGGAACAAGGTTTGTTTTAAAAGCTAGTAGAAATGTGTGTTGAGTGAAGGAAGAGTGTCTGTGAGTCACACAGTAAAGTCATAAGTGACCACGACTGCTTCTGACATTATCATGAGCTCAATGCAAACACAACACCTCAAACAGAGCCCAGTTCAGTTCAGGCTCTCTCACCTTCACATTGACCGTCCATCCGCCTCTGCTCATAATTCCACACCTTGGCTGTGATGAATTCCCCTTGGCCTTGTGTCCAGTTTGGACCCTCATTTATTTCTTTTGAGAGACCCCTTAAAAGATGAGGAACATCATACTTCACAATACTCACCAGTTTTGCCATTTCCACTATAGCTACAGATAAATAAATAAGAGGGATAGGTAGTCCATTAGCCTGTGAATGATAGACCAAAGACCTCCCTTAATTGCTTTCTTCTTGTAGTGTCTCAATTTATTTCTCAAAACAGGAAGAGTGCGCACACGCGTAGCGGTGCTGGGGTTTATGATGGATGGGGCAGGGGAAGATGCACCAGCGCTGGGTAAAGCTCACAGAGGCTTTGATTAACGAGACTGCCGGGGTCCCCGAGGAGCCCCAGGCAGAATAATACTGTTAGAGCGAAACAGCTGCTCCGCTCAGACCTCAGGGGCCCCACCAGCGCAGAGACGACCAGAGAGAGGAATTACAGGGTGGAGGATGGATGAGTAAACAGGTAGATGGATGGTGGTAAGATGTTGGTGCTGTGATAGATAGATAGATAGATAGATAGATAGATAGATAGATAGATAGATAGATAGATAGATAGATAGATAGATAGATAGATAGATAGATAGATAGATATACAGTATATATACACGTGTACCAGATGTGGGACGGATCTGGGCCGAAAATATGTTGCTGTCTGGGTATATACAGTATATGTCTACAGTGTGTGTGTACAGTCATTAAGAATAATAGTAATCATTTTTATTTTATTGCACCTTTCCAAAGCCTAAGTTTGCTTTATAAAGTTAGGTAAGAAAACAAAAATACAGACAAATAACAAACATCCATAACAAAGTACAATTCGGAAACCAATAGCTGAAGAGTAATATTCAGAGGGGGGAAAAAAAATGTTTTTAAGAGGTCTTTGAAAGAAGGAAGGATGCTTGACGGATGTCTTGAGGAAGAGCATTCCACAACCTGGGAAAAGACCTGGCTGGCACCCATAGTGACCAAACTAAATTTAGGAGCCATTTACAATCCCACACTTGAAGATCTTAAGAAATGAACAGACATGAGGTTGGAGTCAATCTGATAAATATGAAGGGCAAAGTTATGAAGAGCTGGAAGCCAGTGATGGTGATGAAGTATTGGAGTAATGTGCTCATTCTTTCCTGTGAGAGTGACCAAATGGGCTGGAGAGTTTTGCGGATGAACAGATGAATATTGCCTTCATTGTTTGATGTTGCAGTAATCAAAGTGAATTGTGACAAAGGCATAATGTTTCAGCATCCTAAGAGAATAAATGTTTTAGTTTTGTTAAATATGAAAGCATTTTTTTGTGGAATGTTAAGCTTGACAGCACCATTGCGCTAACATCATACATAGATGCTGTTCAACCAATTTGAAGTTTGATTCCTTTTTATCCTAGTTTTGATGATCTGTACAAGTTTAGCTCATGAAATCATGCTAGCAGCATATCAGTTACATCATAGCTGTTTCACACCACTTGGCATCAACACTTCATGTACTGGCCCAGAATAATAATAATACAAAAACCTCTGTACTTCTGTCCAGCCAACCCACAAACACTCATCGCCTTTCTGGGTCTTGTTTATTTCTTTCTCAAGCTTGCCATGACAGTGCAACCCTGCCGTCTGACTGCGTTAGAAGCTGGCACACGAAGCAGAGCAAACAGGGGAACACAGTTTATTTTCACAGCAGTCTGGTTCAAGTGCCCGCGGTTTGTTGCCTGCGTGTTATTTTCCCTCCCTGCGCGAGAGTGTTTATGCAATGGAGGAATTTAGGGAGAACTGTAATCTTGTTATCTCATCGAAACAAGAGGGAGAGACAGAGAAACGTTTTTTTGGCTGGATCAAAGGAAGCTGGTGATTGTAAAGGCAAAAATTGCAACACCACTTTTATGTGTTTATATTCCCCCCCTCCGTCAGAGCAGACGTCTTTCTCCCATAGAGACTTGCTGGCAAATGGGAACACACAATGTTGAGAGAATGTTGCATTGCGTTTTATTCAACTGACAAGATCCTCTTCTAATTGCTGATCAGCCATTGTCATGTATTAGCATATTTTCCTTACACCTTGAATACATGTTATTGAACACATCTTGATCATTGTCCAAAAGGTTTTTTTTTCAAAGTAAAAAGCTTTTTTAATTATGTTTTTACAACTATCATGAATTTATCGTTTACTATCAAGCTTTTCGGGAGTCGCATCTCTTGACATTTTACAACTAAACCTTGCTTTGTTATAAAAAAGTCAAATGA
Source organism: Abramis brama (assembly GCF_963993115.1). Classification (NCBI taxonomy): domain Eukaryota; kingdom Metazoa; phylum Chordata; class Actinopteri; order Cypriniformes; family Leuciscidae; genus Abramis; species Abramis brama. The sequence goes on from NC_139977.1 coordinate 12,545,736, forward strand.
TCAGATTTTCTTTAACACAGTCATGTTGGTTGGACCACATGAGTTGGATTGGCAGTTGAACAGTTTTCAAATATTTAGAAAAAGAAAAACAAAAAAAGAAAAAAGAAAAAAAAAGTTATACAACCATGATATTTTTTTAATTAATGCTTCCAAAATTAGAGTTGATATATTTTATGTAAATATTTATTTAAATACATAATTTTATATATTTAAAACATCAATTAGAAACATTCTCATCATAAAAGCTCTGTATTCAAGTCATGTACTTTTGTGTTATTTGTGTATTTTTTATTTTAATTGTTGACCCACATCATACTTTATTCTGTGGAACACAATGGAGGAAGTTTAGCAGAATGTTCTGACGAGTCGTGAGGAGCGGCCACTGAAACTCTTCCTTTCTTCATAGCTCTCAAATCCATGTTAACATCCGGTTTTTGAAACAAATGGCATTATTTCCTTTTGTACATTTTGCTACTACACACTTTCATACAGTTTAGAACAACATGAGGTTTAGCAAATTATTACCTTTTTGTTTGAATTCCATGTTGCCAGATCTCTCTAGAAAAATAAGCAACCTAGTCTGAGAAAACAAGTCCAAAATTAGCTCTCTATGGTTTTCATGCTTACTTGGCGAAGGACTGTGTTAATTGTTATGTGGTATAGTAACTATATCTGAACAGAAATGCTGAAAGACAATGAGAGAGTGCTTGCCTTCACTCACAGCACTCATTCAAAGAGATAAAGCAGCACTTGCCAGAGGTAATGACAGAAAGACATTATCAAACAAAATAGTCAAGCCCTAAAACATGGCAAATGCTTCGTTTTCTTCCATTTATAATCTTAATAGTCTTTTTAAATTTAGCTGGATACAAATATAGGTTCCTTCTGACCTTTGCATATCCATTTTTGCTGATTCAACCTTCATTTTCTGTTGTTTTTATTGCTGTTGTCCTTCTTCTTTGACTTGGAAGTGATGGACTACCTGTGAGTGTTGCCACCTAGTGAATTCGCCGGTTAGTGCAGCCACTTCCAGGCACATGTCCCAATTCAGAGGCTGCATCCTTCGAAGGACTCGGACTTCAAAGGCCACGCCTTCGAAGGCTGCAAAGGTCGGACTGAGTGATGTTAAATGGGACGGTCTAGCCTACGGATGATTGTTCTTGTCGCCTAGCAACTGTAACAGCTGCCATTGATGCGTGACAGTAAGGTTTGTACTATACTTTTTTGAAAGTTATATTTAACAGTCTGAAAATGAAACAGGGTTCACAAACTGTCTAAATATGTTCACCATGGTCCATTTCTATATATAATAAAGAGTATTAAACTTAGCATCTTAGTAAGATATAAGTCAACAATTGAACCAAAGTTGAACCGAATACTTACATTTCAAGGTGTAATTTGTCAATTTCTCTCCAAAAAATCCTGTCGTCACTGGCTCGCATTGAATTCTAGGGTAGGCAAGGCCTGTTGTATCCATCTGTTGTATCCTTCATTTCAAGGGAAAAGAAAGATGCATTTGGAGGCTGCATTTGAAGGAGGCCTCAAAATGGGACAGCCTTCGCCGCGTTGCGGTGACACAGTCGGCCTTCGAATGCGCCCTTCGAAGGATGCAGCCTCTGAATTGGGACAAAGCAGTTGGCTATGTTTAACTCCACTTTTAGACATACACTCACAAACTTCCCTAAGCTCTTCCCCTCAGGGGAATCCTCTCCGCCATTTTGAGGTGCATTCAACTTAGTGGGCAAGGAAATTGTATATTCGGACAGACCCTCGACCCCTCGATTTTGGCCGAGTCTACTTAATATGTACCCCTCACAACTCTGTATGATATTGGAGTTATTTTGACATTTATCCGCATAATTCTTATGTTGTTATAATTTTCGTTTGTGTAATTTTTTCATATTTTCTCCAACAGCCCAAGCAAACGGTACATTCAGGCCTAGAATGGTGCGTAAAACAAATTCATAAGGGGGAAATCAGTAAATAATAAATTAGCTTGATTGTGGATTCCAAGTGATCAAAGGCTTAGGGCATTCCATTTAAACACATTGCAAGGGTTCCAGCAGTAGTGAGCACTCATGCAATGTACTGTAAACATTAGCCCCTTTCACATATATTGTACAGTCTTTACTGTGGTAAGAGATCATGTGTAAACAGGACCTTTTCAAAAATACTGGTAAATTGGTTCCAGCAAGATAGATATATGGTTCCAGTAATGTGCTTTGTGTGAACGCTGAATGAAGATTACCGGTATGATCACGTACGAGGTCAGAACGTGCTGGCGTGAGAAGTCTGCTTTGGGCCAGTCATAAAGTTCTTATGGAGATGACGTGATTACTCTGCGCTGTTTACAGTAAACTTTTAATCGTATTTTTCTATGTAAATATGCGCAAGATGATCATCTTTGACCATTGCGCCACGTCTCGCAGCTTTTTCAACGTGCCGCACTCGAGACCCAGCCTTTTCCATTCATCAGCGTTGCGGCTCTGCATTTGGTTACTATTATGCCCGTCTCGTGTTTTCAAGAGCAAAAACGCTTTCTGTCTGATCACCCCCTTATGCCTGAACAGATGCGCTTCTCATGCGGGCGGATGAAGACAACGGCGCTGCGTTTAAAGATCACTTCCGATGACTGACATCACAGAATTTACTAGTATTTTGGAGCCAATGTGGGAATGGTCTCTTACCGGTAAAAAGCCAGAACGCCGTTGCTTGTGTGAACAGAATATTTGTGTATATACCGGCAAAGTCATTCTGGCAATTTACAGTAATATACCAGGATTGCTGTAAGAAAGGGGCTACTGACGCATATCCGAGTGAACAAGACGGAGGGAAGTTAGCGAGGGAAGGGCATAAAAAATGTGGACCTAAATGCAGCCAATGCATACATGCGGCCATATTGTGTAGCAGCACACACACACACACACACAAAAAAACTAAGCATATTTTTCGGATTAAATAGCCCAATTATGTAATTTTATGAGCCAAAAAGGATGATGAAAAATGCACATAATAAGAAGACGGCAGTGCTGCTTGAACTATTCCTTGAATATGGTGTTGAGATGTTTTTAGGCCATCATATATCTCATATATATTTTTTTTTTTGAATGTGGAGTATGCTAAAGAAACAAAAACTACATATTAAGATTTGGAGCTTTGAAAAATAATGGGGACAAAAGTAGAAATTTCAGAAAGTAGTTACAATATAATGATGCTATGATCGTTACAAGTTATTGCAGCCAATGAACGGATGAATATTGCCTTCATTACATTCCATCAGGTGATATTTAATGCTAATCAGCCGTGACAGGTTATTGCATTGTTGATGCTACATTGATGCAACATGCTGCAGTTAAAACCAGGTTTAAATGCTAATTAGGAAGGTTTGGAGGCAGAGGAGCACTTGATTTTAACCCGACAAGATTGCAATCCAGGTTGGCTCGAATCATTATTATTTGCCATTTTGCTTAATGAAGAGGGCCTTCATTGACAGAGGAAACATTCACCCTCGTGTAGCTCTGCATAACAATCGCCACAAATGAAAAAGAATCCGGGCGCCAGGAAAAAAAGTTTCCCTGTTGTCTGTATTAATTTAAGTCTCGTTTAACGACTGTCGGAATCACACGTTCCGCAAGGAAGTAGGTGATGAAATACGCCGCTCTGCCGACAAACAAACACGGAGAAAGGGGGAGAGAAGAAAGGGATGAAAGCGAAAGGAGGGGAGGAAGAAAGGGAGAAACATGCGGAGGAGACACAAAGACATCAGAATATATATCAGGACAAAAATAGCAAGTCTCTTTGTTTTGCGCGACGGAGAGCAGTGTAGCTAATTAGAGTGGAAATGATAGCTGGTGCGACTGACACAGGTAGGGAGTAGCGGCGTCTCCCGTGTGCCTGACAGTGCATACTGAGAGTGGTGTGTAAGCAGGGGTAATGGCTGTCAGCTCCTGACAGCTGTAAAATGGCCTTTTAGTTTGCCACGCAAAAGCTGTCACGGAGTCTCGCGTTACAAAGGCGGATGTAGTTAGCTGCGATGGCAAGGCACATCATTATTAACAAACGGTGTAGTGTTTGCCTTACTGGCCCCCACTTGCAAATGGAACATGCTCTCAGTACAGTGCTCACCCCCACAAAACAACACACCTGAAACTGAGTTATCAGAGGTAACAAGCCGTGGAGAACCAGGGCAATGGATTCGGGGTGCCAATCATTGTGGGGCACTGCGTTTGTTCAGTGTGAAGATAAAACGATCCCTGGTTGTGTTTATCTGGTGATTCCTCACACTGGTCTTGGACTTTCCTGTCTGTTCTTCTGATGTTTATTGTGCTGTGTGTGTGTGTGTGTGTGTGTGTGTGTGTGTGTGTGTGTTTTTTTGTAGTGGATTACTTTATGATATCTGCAGGCAAAACGGTTAATGTACACCCTATAAAAACAAAGAGATAGCTTCTAGAAAAATGCAATGAGAACAAAACTGTACTTCAAACAGCACTTCATATATAGCCTAGCCTACATTTGGAAAATATCCCTAAAAGAAATGTCCTGGGGTCTCATTTATAAAACTGTGCGTAGGAACCTTACTAAAAGTGTACGTGCGCCCGAAAGCCAAACATGGCGTACGCAAAAAAATATTCAGACTTATAAAACCGTTCGTACGCCAGAACCTGCGCAGAATTCACTTTATAAATCCCAGTCAGCGGAAGATTGTGCGCACATGCGTCTCCTCCCCGAAATAACCATATATGGAGCTTACAGCGCCTAGTTTTACTATGCAGATCCTCATCTGCATATCATTTGCATATGATTATTCATCCATGTGATAACGTTTAAGGGTACAAGACACATTACATTAATAAAAATCAAGTAGTTGCCTATCCTTGCCTTGTTTTTGAATACATAAATCAAATTTCTGAAAGTTTTTCTCAATCTTTTCCACTGGCCGAATTGTATTTTTAATTGATTTATATTTTTAATGGAAACAGAAAGTTTTCTCAGACAGTCTGGTATTATCATGATAAGCAATTATCTCTGTGGTTAAAACATTAAAACACAGCATGCCAGAGGAAAAGTGTTCAAAAACTTTGCATCCACAACAAATATAAAAAAATGTTATATAAAAATGTTGTAACTTCTCAGTAATGATTTCATGTTTAAATGTTTAACTCCATTAATTTGAATGGCATATTTAATCTAAATGTTTATATCAGAAGTAAAACATAGTTTAAATCATTATTTTATTTATTTAAACTGTTATTTGCGTCAATTTCACTAAACGGCCCAACGCGCTCGCTGTCGCGGACATTTAAGAAGGGATGGATATTTGCTTCAATTGACAGGCTTGGTGAGTGAAATTATATTTGTATTATCTTTCTGTATATGTTTAATTTTCTTTAGATTTTCTGTCTAAAAGTGACCAAAAAGACACTTAACTCCAGCTCACCATCGGTGTCGCCAAACTGCTCCGTCTCCAAAACGTTCGTACGCATGGGTCAGAGTTTGCGTGCAGGTGCGCAAATTTTCCCGTCAAGTTTGTTTTTATAAATCACACCTTATGCGGCGGAAGTGGCGTACGCACATTTTCTGCCCCGTTTTGTGGATACGCCACGTTTATAAATGAGACCTCTGGTCATATTTCACTGTAGGCTATTAAAAAAATTTTTTTTACAAAAATGTGTTCCATTTTAAATAAATAAAAGTATAAATACTCAACTCATTTTAATAATAAAAAAAAATGATAATTGTATCCAGACATTTTCATTTTCATTATTATTATTTAAATATTGCATATTATTATTATAATTATTAAAGTAGGAGGAATTTGGGTTTAAAATTAATGTTTAATGTCATAAAAAGAAAGTCACAAAACAAAACAAAAAATCTTAATGATATTTAAAATAGCCTCTTTTTTTTTCTTTTGACTTAATATATGAGATTCACCCATATATGAGTACAGTAGCGGACTGTTTAAATATAACAAAAATATAATCTGTTCTCTCTTTACTTGTCACCAGTTGAAGCTGGAAATAAGAAATCCCACAGGTGTGGTGGATTTGTTTTGTTCTTTATTGTATTGTGTAGGATTGACTCATATGCTTCCCCAGAGGCCTGTGTGGAGAACTTGTGCCTAGCGCAGAGTCAGATTCACTTCTCTTGTGGAGATGGTTCTTATTACATGATTGGCACTAAAACAAGCCAAATGCCGACTAGCCGACTAGATATTTTTATGTTGTTTTAAACTATTTGCAACACTGGATTTAAAATTGCATCATCCATGTGAGCACATACTCTAACCATTGCACCACAACTTCAACATTTTCTTTGATGTGATAAAAATAGGAAAGCAAACTCTTTTCAGTGTTTAATTTGATCCTAAATACACTCAAAAATGGTTCATTTATGCTGTTAACTTTATTTAAATAATTCATTTTAATACAACACCATTGTATCATGTTGCTCTTTGGCTTAACTCGAGGTTTTAATGTTGAAAGACCCGCTTTGTTTACTGTTAAACCTGGTATTAAGATGCGTTTTGTTTGATCGGATCACAGGAAGACGAAGGAGACATAGGCCTACTCGTTTACACCTGGTGTTTTAATCCGTCTCTTTTGTCCACTTTCACTTCTGTCCTGATTTCTTTGAGGTCTATGGGCAGGTAAATGTGAGTTTTTTTGAGTCATTATGTCAGTAGGCGGAGAGACGGTCTTTTGTGGCTGTTCGAATGGATTCAACCACATGAGCGTTTACACTATGAAAGCAATCCGGTCAAATGTGTTTTCAACTCCCTCTGGAAGTGGTGGAAAGTGGACAAGCTCAAAACCTTTTAGACCCCGTTTACACCTGTATTTAGCGTCGTCCACTTGTGATCCAATCGACTAACATCTTAATACCAGATGTAAACAGGGCTGTTTCAGACAGGTAGCTCAATAGAAAACAGAATTTTTATTTCCTATGATGAGATTAAATGTTGAAATAAAGTGTTATTTTATGCCATTTTAGTAAGATGAGAAAATGTTAATGTTCTGTAATGTTGGTATTTAAAATAGTTTCTGTTATGTTGGGAGTTTTTGGTATAACTTTACCATTGTGGTAAAGTTTAGAGTGTGTGCTTGGATTGAGGACCTGATAACAAGAATTCAAGTTGCTTTAATAAAAACTTTTATGGGAATTCCATGGATGTAACCAGCATAAACTTCTGGTTGCCAACACTTACTATGTGTAAAGAAAAGCTGATTAACTCTTTCGCTGAACATGATTCAGTCATGGACAGTGGTTCCACTTGATGGAAACATGTACGAACTAACCTTAACTTAGATTTGTCCAAATAACTTGATTCAATCAAGTTCATGCTACAAGACGTATTTGAGTAGCTATAACACATTTCCATTATGTGGAACCAATGTCCATGTTTGAATAAAGTTCAGCCAAAAAGGTTTTTTTTTTTTTTGAGTGATGGTGATAAAATATTAATTCCTTAACATTATAGTTCCCTGTTAAAAAGATTATCTTGAGCATATACTCAATTTCTAATACCAAGAAATGTAAGGCAGAAAATAATGTGTCATTCAAATAATCCACTAAGCACTGGTAACCCTCCAGCTATCAGGAATTGCCCAACAAGGCCATGGTCAAGTTCAGGTCAAATCAACAAGGGGTCGTGGCACCGCGGTCCGCTCAGCCATGAAAGCCAATTGCTTAACTCTAATTGGCCCTAAGTGCAGCATAATTAGACACACTCGACATTTGCATTACTTCCAAATTACATTGACTCTGATCAGTATCCTCTGATCATTTGACTTAATGTTAAACTGGTAACCTTTTGAAACTCTCCAGCTATGGAAACTTGGCGTTCCCAGTGGAACGGCACCATTTAGATGCACAAAGACAGACTGGACACCTGTCAACAAAAACGCTGATGAGCTTGGCTCTGGGACGTTTGAGCAATGATCAGAATTCAAAATGGAAACGATGGAGCTCTGGAACATTCCACATGAACATCTGACAGCGAGAAGAACTAGAAGGCAGTCACGTATGGCAAATCTGACAGGTTTTTAAAGGATCTGCATTGCAGAAAACTTCTATTTATAATGCAAATATGGAATAAATAAATTATATAACTTTCCCCTCACTTTATGGACATAATATTACATGTGCAAAGATGCCTGCGGTCCTCTGCCGGTGTTTGCATTTCTATGAATAGCAGTGTTTGGCTCTTGGGTGATATTTCACTTATTGAGTTTGATGATGATTAAATTTCACCATACGGAGATTGAAAATTATTTTACTTTGGTTAAATGTCCTATCTGGGTTGGATTTATAAATAAATGACCAGTAAAGAGGGTCTTTCTGTATTTACTGATTCTGCATGGCAGTGCATGTGCGTTTGTGTGTGTGTGGTCCTGGTATACCCTACGTTGTGGGGATAAAATGTCCCCACAAAGATGGCAATATCTGAAATCCTTGTGGAGACACTTTTAATCTTCACAAAATTGTAGACATTAGTAACACTGAAGCACATAGCACACGTGCATGATCATCACACTCAGGTTAAACGTCAGATCACCCAGCACACCTAAAATAAAAAGAAGTCATTGATGCACAAGACCTCATTGGGCTCATAAAGCAAACTCTTGCAAATTCCTTTTTTTTTTTTTTTTTTCACAGGAAGCGTTTAGAGATGTTATATGACACACTCCTTCAGTCTGTCAGCACACTTAGTCGGAGCAGTCCTCTGACAAAAGATAGTGGTTACTGAAGCAATTCTTAATCCAGAGAGAGTCAATTCAGCTGAAGTTACTTTTTCTCCATGAGGGAGAATGGAAATAACTTGTTAGATCAGCAAAAATCTTTTTTGCCAACTTCATACACATATTTGTTTATGGGGTTGTTTAATGCTACAGTATTATAAGAATCATGGTAAACCTGAAAAGTATTGAATGTTTAAAGAAATGTCTTAACTAGCTAATTTGAAACAAAATGTATTGCTTGAAAAGCGTTTTACAAATCTGAATTGAAATGATTTTTTTCTCTTGAAAACATTACTCTAACAGTGGGCAGAAAAAAAATATGCTGTCAAATAGATGATAATATATAATAGATAGATTAGATAATATTTTAATAATGTCTTGTGGCTTCAGTACAGTGACTTTTTCTCACACGGCATAAAAATGAACCATGTTTTTATGATTTAATGGTATGTTTTGTCTCGTCTTGTCTCATTTTGTGTTGTTGCTGGGAAAGTTAAATAAATTGTATAAACTTAGGTAACACTATTTTGATGGTCCCTTTTGAACATTCTGTTGACTATAAGTAACTTTGCAACTACATGTCAACTAACTCTCATTAGAGTATTAGTAGAGTGTCTGCTTAATATCTACTAACTCTTTATTGTGATTGCCCTCCAACAGACATTCTACTGACTATAAGTAACTTTGCAACTACATGTCAACTTATTCTAACCCTAACCCTACCAGTCTATTAATACACTCTAATGAGAGTTAGTAGACATGTAGGTGCAGTGTTACTTCTAGACAACAGAATGTGTTAAAGGGACCATCAAAATAAAGTGAAACCTAAACTTAAATCGTTTTTTTAAAGGTAACAAAAGCATGCATTTTGCTATGGATATGGATATGACGAGACACGCATGAACAAGTGACACAAGTATTCGCAATTTCAGTAAAAAGCATACAGATGAGTCTAAAATATAACCACTTACTGTATAACAGGTTTAGAATGGGCTTTGTGAATCAGGGTAAGACAAAAACATGTTTTTGAAGAAAGATTGATAATGTATTGACTCATTATTTACATTTTGTTCATTTTGAACAAAAAAAGTTACATAGTGCACCTTTAAATAAATGGCAATTGTTTTACGCTAATTATTTTAAGTAACATTTTGGGGGCTTCTATATACTCTGCAGTGTTGATTTTTTTATAGTGCTAGTTTTTATGTTCTACAAGCTATCATGAAGTCCAACAGAGCAAACTCACATTATGTAAAACTACATCCTGTGCATTATCTAAAGGAAGTACATGTGTATGTTAGCCTTTAAACATCCATGGACAATCCAGACGGGTTAATAGGCTTGTCAGTGGCGGTGGGTGTCTGTCAACACTTGCTCGAGTCTTGTCAGTAGCACCAGGACACATGTGGCACAGATACTCCCCTGTATCATTCTGTTTTACTGAGATCTCTCTTGGCCTGAGCTGGACCAGGGTGGGGAGTGTGACAGGTGCTAACAACGGGTGGACGCTGTTAAATACGAGACTGACAGGTGATCACAATGCAACGATGACGAGAAATTCAGTAAAGCATGGCATCTGCTCCAGCAACTGGGAGGACAGTATGAGGTTTCAATTATCCAGATAGAGTCGGTCATAACTAGCTAAGATTAAACTGCAGCTGAGCGGAAGGCTAATTGTGGGACGGTTACTGAAGAATCGTGGTGTGAACCTGCAGTTGACACTGCATTTTTATTTATTTAATTTTTTATCATTGTTGATAGTAAAACTGTATGATTAGACCTTGATCTTGGGTAAATGATCTTTACAATAGCAAATGAGGCTTATTCAAATCTAAATTTATAATTCCTTTTATTTATTTATTTGTTTATTTATTTATGCTTTTGCCATTTGTTATGAATATTCAAAAGAGAAAATAATCAAATGAGACGAGTAAAATATTTACAAAAAAGTTAAATAGAATAGGCATTAGAACATTATTATTATTATTATTATTATAAACAAATTTTCATTGAATTCCCAGAAGAAAAAAAAAATAACAACATAAAATTTCTCATATCTCATGATTATATGATTTGGGCCATACTACATTTATGTATTTGCTACAACCAACCCCTAGTATTAGCAACACATGATTGAAAGGTGTTATAAATGTTGCTGTTTGCTGATTTTTCTTAAAATACGTTTATTAAAAAAACAGATTACCATTTTCAATTTAATGAAGGTCATTTAAGCTAATTAATACCTTCTGAATATTAATTTGCAGTCTTGCCTTCCAGATACGACTGCACATAAAACACACCTAAAATACAAGAATTTTGTAGATATAAAAACCGTATGCACAGCACTGTAATGTTGTGAAAACCCATGGGCCCAATTTGTGCAATTTCACTTGGAAATGAAATGTGTTTTTAACAGCTTTAGAGAAGTGCTTTGTCGTACCAAGGTGAGGAAGGTTTGTTAAAAGGATGTGATGTGTATTTTCACCTTTTTTTCACTCCTTGGGTTGGAATGCGTGTGTGTCAAAGTCTTATTTAAAGAAAAAAAGTTTTAGATAGGTGGGCTACAAGGCGGAAGGATGATCATAATGCCAAACCTCATTCTGTTTCATGATTACACAATAAAACAGAATGCATCGCAGCTAGCGTGGAAAGACGTACATGTGTTCCTCAAACAGCTATTTACACTAGTCAAAATTTTGAATAATTAGGATTTTTTGGAATTCTCTTATCTCTACCAAGGCTGCAATCATTTGTTTGAAGTGAAGTGACTTTACATAAAGTAAAAACAATAATATTGTGAAATGTTATTACAATTTAAATGAAAATATTTAAATATTTTCTATTTGAATATGTGTTAAAATGTCATTTATTCCTGTGATGGTTAAGCTGAATTTGAAAGCTGAAGTCTTCAGTATCAGTGTCAGCAAAAACATTGATTATAATAAAAAATATATATTCTAAATCAGTATATTAGAATGATTTCTGAAGGATCATATGACGCTATTAATAAATTGATTACAGTTTAAAAAATGTTATTGTAAGAATATTTAATAATATTACTATTTTCTTGTATTTTTATGAAATGAAGTCTTGGTGAGCATAAGAACTTCTTTGAGGAACACTAAAAAATCTTAATTATTCCAAACATTTGACGGGTAGTATGCACAATTATACACACTTTGGACCGAAACAAAAAGAAAGTGTTGTCATGGCAAAAGAGAGTGTTGTCATGACCCCCCATGTGTAGAAAATCCCAAATAGTCTGCAATTTAACATATAATGTAGATGTTTAATGACAAGTATTTTGGCTACAATCAGTGGAAACGCTACTAATAGATGTGATCTTTATCTGGGTTTCCATGTCAAGTCCTCAGACTTTCACTTCTTAAGGTCACTTTATTGCTATTATAATGAGGCTTGTAATGAGAGCCCATTTCAATAAGTCCATTTTCACCCCCCTTCTAAACAACCCAAATTACCCAATTGGAACATGCTGTAGGGTGTAGTGTGCACTACGTTTGCTCTTGTGCCTTTGTGTGTGTTTACTTGTTGCTTCGAGGTGGACTTTGTTGAATCATAACCTGTTTTCATCACTCAACCCACCCTGCCCCACAGCATGTGTAGTCAGCTTATCTTGGCGAACCATTAAACAGTCCCAATCTAAATATCTAATATCGCTGTCACACAGCATTTAGCGAGCACAAGGCATGCTTTGACAATGTCTAGAGCAACAATAAAAAAAAAGAGCCTACCGGTACTTACAGCATTATCATCTGTCTTGAACCCATAGCCGTGACCTTGTTCCTGCTTGTCCTTCAGTATGTGCGAACATGTGGTAGTGACCTGCCGGCCAACCGCTGATAATTATTTCCACTGAACGTCTTGCTTTGGGCACAAAGTCTCGCTCCGTGAGCCCAATTGGGAGCAATTTGGTAACCCATACCCCTGAACATTAGTAATGAGAGCTGATCGAGTGGAGACCGGGCCTGCATTAACCTTCGGGACGCCTGGTTGTGTTGAGGGGGAAGAGCTGGCTTGCCTCCAGCACTGGTTCCTGGGGGCTGGAAGTAGGGCAGCCCACCCAGGACTGGACTCTTGATTGAAGGGTTACTGAGAGAGAATGGGCGGCAGCTGCACAGGAGGCTATTTTTGAAAAGCGGACATCTTTGAAACTGTGAATAACTGTTCATTTGGGTCATGCCTTTTTTCTGTTTGGTTGAAGAATGCTATTTTTAAACAGTCTGTCATGTCTGTAATGTGTTTCATTGTTAAATTATGCAATTATCAGGCTAAATCAAACTCTTAAAAATAAAGGTTCTTTATTGGCATCTATGTTTCCGCATCTGTATAGAAGAACCATTACCTCCATGGATCCTTTCAGTTGTAAAAAATGTTCTTTAATGAGGAAAAAGGGTCTTTCGTTTATTAAAATGTTCTTCACACTAAGAAAAAAAGGGGTTATTTTAAGAACTGTTCACTGAAGGGATCTTTGGGGAACCAGAAATGGTTCTTCTATGGCATTACTGCGAAAAACACTTTTGGAATCTTTATTTTTTTGTGAAACAAGGTTGCCAATTTTCCTTTACAAGTCTTTTAAACTATTAAATGCTTAGAAAGAGAATTAAATGTGGACATGAGGTGCATTCTTGTGCCATTTTAAACATTCTGTCAGGTCTGCAATGTGTTTGTTAGATTAGATTGTGTAATCCCAGTCGATGAATCAATCTATTAGGGTAACAGGGTTGACTTTTCTTATTTAGTTTGGCATTAGAAGCCTTATGCTCAAAGTCTCAAATTCGACACGAAGCTTATAGACATAAATATAATGTCATGTCTGTAATGTGTTTATTAAGTTGTACAATATCAGGCTAAATTCCTTAATTAAGGTAACTGTCACGTTTATGTCTTCTTCTGTTCTGTTTCCAAAGATTTCATTGTTGCCTGTTTTGCCTGTGTTCTCGTTCATTAATTAATTGTCATTGTTTCTAATTAGTTCTCACCTGTTTCCTGTTCCGTTAATGATCTTCCCCTGTGTTTTTAAACCTTCTGTTCATTCTGTTCATTGTCTCACGTTAAAGTTATGATAGTTGTGTATGTTCTTATCTTGGTGTTTATTAGAGATTATTCCTGATTGTTCATTCTGCATCTCGTCTGTTGGATAGACTACAAAGCTCACCGTTACAGTAACAGAGTTGACAGTTTACAGTTAAATTTGGCTTTACAAGTCTTGTGCTCAAAGTCATGAAACTCGTAAATGCTTCTTAGAAAGATAATTTAGGGTGGACATTGTGTACATGAGGTACATTCTTGTGCTTTTTTAAACATTCTGTTAGGTCTGTAATTTGTTTGTTAGATCACAGTCGATAAATTAATCTATTAGGGTAACAGGGTTGACTGTTTTACAATTTAGTTTGGCAATATAAGCCTTTTGCTCAAAGTCACAAATTCTATAAATTGCTTGAAAGAGAATTCAAAGTGTTTTTTTCTACTGCAATTTTCAATTACTTGTTTTTTACTGAACAAAATCATGATAACAGAGTTGAAAGAGATTTTATCTTGTCTATGGAGAGATTATTTTTTAGAGGATGATAATGTCATTATGAAACGTGTTTGTGTGCTGATGAATAGTAAAAAAAAATATGATGGTAACAGGGTTGATGCATGACATCAATGCACTAAAATGTAAAAACGACACGCTTTTTTCTACATACATTTTGTTTTCATCAAAATGTACATATTTGCTAATACAGCAAGGTCATTGTTTTACACATATTTCATTGGGGGACATAGATGTAAAAGGACCCATGTATCACACAATGGTAGAAATCTGCTATATTGCTAATACTGCATTTCCATAATGTAAAATAACAGGTAACACTTTACAATAAGGTGCAATTCATATAGTTAATGTGTCGGATATCATGAACTAACACTAAACAACATAGGTTAATGTTGATTAATAAATATAAATTCTATTGTTCTTTGAGAATTCATGTTCATTGCACACTAACAAAAGTTAATTTATATAACTACAATATATGGGTATAACTACTAGGCCTATATGTAGAAATTAATGTTAATGTAGATTAACAAATGCTGTAAAAGTATTGTTAACAAATTGAAACTATTGTAAAGTGATACCAAAAAACTCATTATAGTCATTATAGAGTAAAAGAGAGGCCCATTAAAATAGAATCCAGTTCATTACACTGACTTCCAAACTACTTGAACAGACGTTTTAGCAAGCTTCCACTTACGACAGCTTGCAATTAGTAGTTGCTCCTGATTGCATCAGGTTCTGAACATCTCAAAACTGACACCAGCTAATGATCATCCTAAATAAGGCAGCTATTTAAAAGACAGAAGCTCATGAGTTCATCCTGCCTCACTGTCAATCAATCATTCAATGTTACATGACACCTCTCACTCTCATTAAGTCGGGTGTAGGCCACTTCCATCCAGACTTTAGAGGAATCAAGTAAGAACAGAAAAAAAAATGAGGGGATTTGATTTATTCATTGAGCATACTTGACTAGACGGGGTTGGTCCCAACTAACTAATAAGGTGTTTGTTGACTTGTTGCTCTCACCATCTAATTGCTTACTCTCATTAAACAACAACAAACAACTCAAGTAGGAGTTGGCAGAAGAAACATTCTCATTTCACGCTCATGAAGTTTAATATTAGTCACCGAGTGCCAATTGAACATCTATGTAACATCACACTTATTACTTACCATTTGTTTTTTAAGACAGAGGGTAAAGAAAAGTTTCAGATGAATCTGACAGACATATCAGAAAGACTTGCGCACCCCACTGATTGGGTGACAGAATGGCAAACAAAGCAGCTTTTTGTTCCCGTTTGTATCCGCGGTAATTACCGCCACAGCAACAACCTCGCCTTTCATCTCTTCAGTCACATCACACAGGGAGCTGCAGTCAGAAGCGGCAGATGCCACTGTGCCACATCTGCCGCGTGCCGAATCAGTGCGCTGTCCCGCTGGCAACATGGAGGCATGCCTGAGTTACGTGTGAGAACATGGAAAACAACAGCACACTGGTCAGAAGTCTAGCTAATAGCTATTTGCTTCAGTCAAAGTATATTGGCAAAATGGGCCTGTGTGAGCGTGAGTGTGCGTTCAATATGCTGTAGGCCTGCTATCGCGTGTATCATAATTTATTATGATACATTTTTTGAAAATATTCATATCAGGAATGTGTTGTTCGTGCATAAAAAAATGTCCGTCAAAACATGTTGAAAGACGTTCACTAACCCGGCGAAGTATTTCACTCAGTTCCGATTCGATTTCAGTGAGTGAAGAACAAATTTATACTCACGCGCGTTATGTATTGCGTACATTATGGACTCTGACAGACAACATGTTAAACCTCTCAAGCCGCTATTTTTTCCCTGTTCTCGGAAAGCAATGGCGTAGTCAAAACATATGGTGGTGTGGGTTTCCAGGAAAAGCGTGACTCGCTGGACCTCTACTTCTTGTAAATACTACCGTGTATTGTGCACGTTACTTTTGACAGACATCATTTTTGTGATATTCAAATGATGTGGATTTGCAAACAGATGGATCGTAAGGTAATAATTATTTATTTCTTAGCGGGCAAGTATTCAGTGAAGTGATTGATGCCCATGAGTGTGTCGATGTTTTTAGTTCTACATTTACATTAATTCATTTAGCAGACGCTTTTATCCAAAGCGACTTACAAGTGAGAACAATAGAAGCAGTTAAACTAACAATAGGACAACAATATGCAAGTGCTATGACCCTTCCCAGTTTAATCTAACGCAGGATGTGTACTTTATTTTTTTTTATAAAGATAATAGATATAGAATAGAAGTTCTAATATTACAACCTACAGCTAGTTTTTGACAGACGTGATAACGTGCGTAAGGGCTGAACTATGTTTGATTTTTGGGTAATCATAACATGCTGGGGACATGCTTTTTGTGTTCATTATACTTATTTTACGGAATTAAGTTATTTCGTGGCTTAAATAAATTACATGGAACTCAGACATGTTTGGCTTGTCAAAAATGTCACACTCAGCTGTCACAAATTCGTTAACTTTTGAAAATCAAGTTTTGTTTTTTTACCAGGAAAGGAGTGGTTTTGATGTACAAAGCTGTTTTTACTGTCTTTTTTAACCAAAATCTTTTATTTTAACCACTGAAAATGTAGATCCTGTTGTAAATAATAGTGAAAAAATCACTTTTTAAAACTTTTTCATTATCACCCCTTAGCAGATATTATCTCATATCTGAAGTGTTTTTTCCGATGGAAAACTCGAAAAAGACATATTTAATGTCGATCAGGTAACATCTCGACATCCAGTTATACAGGGCAATCATTACGGTGATTGAAATTGCTAAAAAAAAAGAAGAAATAAAATACTAATAATAGACATTAATGAGACAGATGGAATACAATAAGAATATAGAGCTATAAAAAGAGATATCATAGCTCAGGTAATTTCTTTTTGGCTGACTTTATTGAGAAATGTTTGAGTTCATATTAAGATCTCTGACCTTTGATTTCAGAATTTGGCAGTAGCTAGCTATTACATTCAGTCAAAGTTGAATGCATATTTAACTTGATGGAAAATAGGGCCTGTGAGAGTGCGTTCAATATGTCGTAGGCCTGCTGTCGTAGACCATTAGGTTATGTTTACTTTTCGCAAATTGTGATATCCGAAGTGTGTTGCCCAATGGAAATCTGTAGAAAGACACATATTTAATGTTAATCAGATAACTTCTCGACATCAAGGTACACTAAACATTGACACAAATGAGAGACAGTTTAAGACACTGTTGTTGAGGATATCTTTTTTTTTTTCTTTTTTTTTTTTTCAGGAGAAAATTCTGAGAAGCATTTGACCTCATTGCTGTCTAGGAGAAACAATTGAGATTTTAAATAGATATTTTTTGTTGTATCATTAGTGTGTATTATAGCATCTACTCTAACTCTGCTTAAAGTTTATTGTGCTGTGGCATATGTGATGTATTAATAACTTTTAAATGACAGCACAACTTTAACATAACGTATTGCATGAGAAATTGCAGTATATAAATAGACCCTTGGTATAGGCTATTAGGTTTTTAATTAGACTAATAAATTACAATACTCAGTTCAGCAGAGTGACAAGACTAATGCAACGTGGATTATGAAATGTTACGTTTGAAAATACATATAAAACACAACAGAGTTGAAGTTTACCTATATTCTCTTTACAAAGCATGATATATTTTAGCCATCTAACAAGTAAAAAAGGATGTCTAATCTGCAATTTCACAGCTGAAAAACACACAGCACTTTTTCAATGAATTAAAACTCATTGTGACTATTTTCTTTCATCATATGTACAGTCAGCTCAGGAATATTCACATAAATACTTATTAAACATGACTGCAACTATGAAAACAAATATACATTCTTTTGTAATAACATTAGCGTCAATCTAACTCCCACGGGGGAAAAAAACATAACGGACATAAAAAATAAATAAGATAAAAGACAGCAGGGAGATCTGTCATCCATAAGCGTGTGTATGAAAATAAAGTAAATGTCTAAAAATCTGTTTCCTTGACTATTATGAATACGTTTTGTGTAAGAAATCTCATTCTTATTATAATCAAATTAAAAATCTTGTTTTTATTGACATTTATTGAATATATTATTTTATTTGTATTATTTTTAGTAAATCTAAAAATAGTGTTCAAAATTTTCAAAGATTGACAAAAGGTTTTGGCTCATTCTTTTAAATATGGAGGCCAGTCTTCAATCAGCATAGTTCTGTTTGTATCAAACAGAACTATGCTGCCCTCTTTTGGTCCTAAGGGATCATACCTTTGGGTCAAAAGTCAATAAAAAAAAACAAAACAAAAAACAAGGTAGTCTGAGCTACTCCAAGCTATTCCAAAAAGGGGGATATGCAGCTTAAGACTGCCTTAAATAACCTATTATGTAGTTTAATAGTAACTGTGAAACGTCACAATACCATCTGCTCTACAGAAAAGTGGAGCGATTCATTTGCAGCATCCAAAGTGTGTGTCCAGACACCCTAATCTGACAGACCATCACCTCCCAATCGCTTTTGTTTGCATCATTTGCATTCACCATAGACGAAAAGGGCCTCCTATGTTACAAAACTAATCCTCAGCCCTTTGTTGCTAGTGGAGATGATCTTTTGACCTCCATAATGCAGTGATACTGGAAGCCGTCAGCCCTGCGGTCCGGGGCGAGCATCATCCTCACCTGTGTCCAGATGTCCCTAGCAGCTGCTCGGCATTATGGATCTCTCTGATGCCACCAGTGTGCTAGTCACCTATAGGAGCACGGACAGAACGGATGCTTGCTAATCCTGCTCTGTTGGGTGCTAGTGATAGCGTTTAGCGAAACCCAAGGGTCTAGTGATGAAAGAAAACAAAAGAGGCATTAGCTGCCTATAGATACGAACTGAATTTTAAATGGTCCACAAAATTGTTTCATTTACATGCCATGGAGCACAAGAGCATTGCTTCATGTGGAGCATGCTTAAATTTATAATGCAAACATGAATTAAAAATGCAATTAATGTGAAAAATGACCTGTATTCACCTCTTTTATGAAGAACATGCTTTTAAATCCAAATTAAAAGTAATTTTTGAAAAAAAAGAAAAAAAACTGATATTAATGATATTAATATTTGTAAAAACCTTTCGGTAACACTTTATTTCGATAGTCCACTTTGGACAGTCTACTAACTAGAAGTAACTTTGCAACTATGTACATGTCAGCTAACTCTCATTAATGCAACTACATGTCAACTAATTCTCATTAACTACATGTCAGCTAACTCTCATTAATGCAACTACATGTCAACTAATTCTCATTAACTACATGTCAGCTAACTCTCATTAATGCAACTACATGTCAACTAATTCTCATTAATGCAACTACATGTCAGCTAACTCTCATTAATGCAACTACATGTCAGCTAACTCTCATTAATGCAACTACATGTCAGCTAACTCTCATTAATGCAACTACATGTCAACTAACTCTCATTAATGTAACTACATATTAACTAACTCTCATTAATGCAACTACATGTTAACAAACATGCAACTACATGTCAACTAACTCTCATTAATGCAACTACATGTCAACTAACTCTCGTTAATGTAACTACATATTAACTAACTCTCATTAATGCAACTACATGTCAACTAACTCTTGTTAATGTAACTACATGTTAACAAACTCTCATTAATGCAACTACAAGTCAACTTGCTCTCATTAATGCAACTACATGTCAACTAACTCTTGTTAATGTAACTACATGTTAACAAACTCTCATTAATGCAACTACAAGTCAACTAACTCTCATTAATGCAACTACATGTCAACTAACTCTTGTTAATGTAACTACATATTAACTAACTCTCATTAATGCAACTACATGTCAACTAACTCTTGTTAATGTAACTACATGTTAACAAACTCTCATTAATGCAACTACAAGTCAACTTGCTCTCATTAATGCAACTACATGTCAACTAACTCTTGTTAATGTAACTACATATTAACTAACTCTCATTAATGCAACTACAAGTCAACTTGCTCTCATTAATGCAACTACATGTCAACTAACTCTTGTTAATGTAACTACATGTCAACTAACTCTCATTAATGTAACTACATGTTAACAAACTCTCATTAATGCAACTACATGTCAGCTAACTCTCATTAATGCAACTACATGTCAACTAACTCTCATTAATGCAACTACATGTCAACTAATTCTCATTAATACAGCTACATGTCAACTAACTCTCATTAATGCAACTACATGTCAACTTACTCTCATTAATGCAACTACATGTTAACAAACTCTCGTTAATGTAACTACATGTTAAAGCAACACAAAATATTATTTTTTACCTTAAAATAATGTTTCCAAAATCGTTTCAGTGGTTCATCAAGTCATAACAGGGTGAAAGGCACTTCTGCATTTGCTTTGCGGCCCTATATCTGCTATAACCGCAATATGCAAGTTTGCCAGATCGGGTAGCGTTTCTGTAGTTCGAATGAGACAAATTTGACTTGCTTTACGGCATGCGTTACAATTGTCATTATTATGTTTTTCTTCATTTCTGATGTCGCAATACATCATACTTTAATAAGATCATGCAACATGCTCTACCTTGTCTGTGGACATAGTTCATTCCAAAGCCAGTGCTGGATAAACAGCGAGCGTTTTTTTAGCGGTAGGCTGCGTTATAGGCTAAATTATTTACGACAGCGGTAATGGAAATTCCGCTTCCAACCTGTAGGGGGACCGAAGAGGAAAAGTTCTTTGGTGTTGCTTTAACTAACTCTCATTAATGCAACTACATGTTAACTAACTCTCATTAATGCAACTCATTAATGCAACTACATGTCAACTAACTCATTAATGCAACTACATGTCAACTAACTCTCATTAATGTACTTACTTGCACTTGTTGAGAAAAATGGCATATGTTTTATCCTATAGAGCCATATCCAGGTACATCACTATCATAGAGATTCGGACTGGGATCTTTTGACTTGAGCCAGTAAGCAACAATTTAGCAATCACCTAGCAATTTTAGTGATAACCCGTAAATCCCTATAGAATCAAGTTGGGGGTTTTTTTAATCCAAAAACCACTAGAGCAATGTTATATATTTTGTTGACTTGTGTACTGACATTATCCCAAATGTTTCCAAAAATGTTTAAATCCAGAGAAATCAGCAACTTTAACCAGTGTAATGGCCCGTGTCATTATGTCACTTGTTTATGACGTCATATCTGCCTTACCTTCGATTTATGATTTTACTTCTGTAGAAACCATGGAAACACCAAAGATGCTTTAATATATTATGTGTTTTATTAGACAGGTGGGCAACTGTTTGGATACATTTATCAACAAAAAACGAATCATTTAGCAACACAAGTCATCCAGCTTTTATTAATATGATATACCGAGTAACGTTATAACATAACTTTCAACACACTCAAATGTATTTTTAGTATGATTGTTTTGACCAAAACAGCATTGCGTTACCCCACAATTTTAATTAATCAAATAAAGTGACCTGTATTCGCAGTAATTCAGCACTTGCAACTGTTTCATTATATGACATAAAACAATGTAAATTTCAGTGGTCAAACGTAACTGTAACAAAGCTGAAGTTCAAACATTAAATATAACTTTAATCGTAAAATAAACATAAAGAACAAAACGAAAGGAGCGGTAGCGGCCGACTGCGGCATATAAGCATAATTAAAAACAGCAGCGTAAAATGTCCCAGGCTCTCAGCCCCGCCCTGCTTCATACCACAATAACATTAATACAATTTTAATACATTAGCTCGTCTATGAACATGATTTCTGCTTGAGTCCAGTCGGATTGCTTTCTACCGGCTGTGGAGGTGAAGATGACAATTCCCATGATTCCACGCTCAGTCACGGCATCATCAAGCTACGCCTTTGTTATTGTTTTGAACAGTGAGCTCTAGCGGCAAAATTTACATATTTGTGCCTTTAAAACAAGTGTGAAAATCTAGTTCTAATATTACTACGACTTGAAAGCTATATGAAGGAAGTGTGGCCAGATGGAATAGAGGAAGTGAAAAGGGAAAGAAACAGTAAAGGGGTATAACTGTGCCCCACCTCACATTCTTAAACTACTTATAACCTCATTTTGTGCCAACATCATCCTTTACGCCATCTGAGGTTTTGGGGGTATACTTTGTTTAAGCAAAGAAAGTTGCTTAATACCCATTTCATAAAGAGGCCATTTCCGTTCGTCCAAAATGGTCACAGTTTATATGGTTTCCATCTGCCTGGTTTTATAGGAAAATGTTCGAAATGCCGTTGCTAAATGATAAACCACTTTACAAACCACAATCCAAAACCATTGAAACAAACGCAACCTTGATTTGTACTATATTTTACATGAGAGTGTATGGCAAAACAAAAGGCATACACGGCCTTATACACGGTCTTAAGGCAACAAAACGGCCTATTGCTCACCACGGTCAAAGCTGGTTAGGAGAAAAACGTATTTAAATTGGAAAAAATCTAAAAAAAGCTTAATAAAAGCAGACAATACGATTCACATGTTATATTCCAAGTCTTTTGAAGTAATATACCTGCTTTGAGTGATCAACAGAGCAAAATTTGCAATGGGATCATTATGAAAGTTATTCATTTATTTATCATTAGTGTTTTTTTTTTATTATTATTATTATTTTATTGCATTTTCAGTATAATCAGCATTGAGAGTACAGGCGTGTGATATATCATTAGTGGTTTATTACTGCAGTTACTTAGCTAAATCAGGGTTATTATCATTAACTAAAACTAAAACCATTAAAAAGCACATTTACAGTACTTGGAACAAAATAACGTTAACTTAAATGAAATAAAATTGTAAAAAAAAAACTTAAACCAAGGCAACATTCTCATATTCGTGTTTTATTTGTTTTTTTAAGTTAGAAATGTATAAAAAGAAATCAAATTGACATTTTAAAATATTAACACAAATTTTAATAGTATATCTATGACTATCACGGTTGGCTTAGATAGGAAGACAAACATATACATATACATATACATATACATATATATGAATGGGAGGAACTAAATAGCAAACACAGATGATGGTAATTAATAGGACACAGGTGATACAGATGAACTAATGATGGTAACCAGGGAGACAGGCTAGTGTCGGTAAACTGAACAAAGGAACATGTGACAAATGACAACTAACTGAAAAGTCCATGAACACAGTGGTGACAATGACACTACGATAACATCATTTACTTTTTATTGAGAAAAAACAAAACAATGACATTGTTTGGAATTTTAATTTTTGGGGACCATTAAATCTTTTTACATTTAAAAAATAAAAAAAAATAAAAAAGTACAGATGATTTCTGCCCATGGTTACATTCCTGTATGACATCTCATGCTCCTTATACTAGTAAATGAAACACTCCAAGATTTCCATTGATCTCAAAAGTAATTAACAAGAAGAGATTCAGAAGATTCTCATCATTAAAGCTTCATTTTAGTGGTTAGTCATGCAGAGATGCCAATCACCTGTTTTTCACATGCTTAACTCCCTAAAGAGGAGCATCTTGATTGAGTTTCAGAAGGTGAGATGACAAAAGCCGGATGGGGGATGAAAAGAGGAGGAATGAGGGAAGGGTGGAGCTATTGCTTGATACAGAGGCCTGTTGAGACAGGATGAGGTGGGTGTAATTGTTGGTGACACCTGGCTCACAAATTATCACCATAGAAAGATAATCTCCGAAGACCGCGGCAGATGTCAATGGTAATGCGGCACCACATTACAGGCAGCTTTTCTCTTTTCCCCATTGCATACTGAAACCTTGTTCCGCAGACTAATAAAGCGCTCTGATCGAAAAATGACAAAGTATTTACCTCATAAGAATTCAGTGCTGGATTAATTTCACCACTGGAGAATTAGCCCCGCTTAATTTCCTTACTAAACTCTTAACCCGGATGCCCGGGCGTTAACGGAGGTTCAGGTCCATATACATTCAATAGAAAGTGTGTCACTTTTGAGCCATTGAGAAAAGTGTAAAACATGACAAACGTATATGACAGATCCCAAAGCACTTGCTGTTCAGAGGACCCCCTTCTAAAGCCCAGTGGGCATCAGCTATGCCGGTCACGAGTGGCACTAAACACAATGGCAGGTTAGGAAGCGAGTGCCCTCAGCAAAGGTAAAAGATGGAGAGGGAGGGAAATGGAACCAATTAAGTTTCTAGATCACCATGTTAAGAGCGAAAATTGAGAGTTTCCCACAGAGACCTGCCACGGGGCTGTCCTCTTGTTTTACCCATGCTCCAGGAGTGTGAAATGCAAGCACTTATCAAAATGTAATTATTGTAGGCCGCTGGATTTGTATGATGGCATCTAGAACATATACAGTGGATTAGGGATGTGCGATATGACCAAATTCTTATTTCACAATAAGAAATTTTATTTTAAGATAACCATATATATCACAATATAGTTATTCTGTGTTGTTTTATCTCAGTTCTAATAGAAGCAAATTACAAACAATAGGACAAATACAATATAACAAAAATATGAATGACATTTTTTTTTCAGGTACAATAGGTGTATTTAACATGTAGTTAGAATTACTAGGCTACAGAAATTTAATAGCATAGTCTTCACTGTATGAATTAAATATAAATTAACTTTTATTAAAGCTGAAAAAAAAAATCAGTCAAAAGCAGTAAGTTATGATCTCTTTTGTTTGATTCACATTAATGACAGGCAGGGAGGTTTATTAGGCTGCTGTCACTTAAAGACCAAAAGCACTCCATTATACTGATACACATCTGGTTTACACCTAACTGTTTACTTTCACTTGAGACATAACCGGCTGTGAACATGAACACTCCACATGATGGGTATTTTGACATAATTGTGTGTGTATTCGACCATTCAAGCGCAATAAGACGTGAAAGAGAACTGAATTTGCGATTGCATGATGAGAGACGCGGTTTTCTGTGCACACGCTGACTGACACATACCACAATTAGTTCTTTCTTACTGATTATTGCGCTTTTTAACACCGAGCACGTCCCAAATTTGCGATTGCCTTCATATATTGTGCTTATAACTCTTATAACATCAAGAACGTCCCACTCTTTATATTCTCATTCTTGCATTTCATCACTCTGAAGTGTCAATTGTACTTTATATTTGCATACCGGGATATACAAGATATAGCAAAATCTCTTACAATAGACATTTTATACCGTGGTAACGATATATTGATACTTTGCAGTCACGTGATATCTGGCGGGCAACAAACGCGGTTAGTGCATCCAATCGCACAACAACTATCTGACATGTCGTGTACACCTCAAAACACCAACTTTTGTATATTAAAACTGGCAACGTCCTGGCAAGATCCTTGATTAGTTTACTGGTTTTCGTTGCTAGAGAATGACGTTCTTGCCCGCCAGCCAGTACAACTGACGTCACGTGCAAAGTATCAATATCATCATACCGCCCAGCCCTAGATATAGAGGATAACGACATTTTAACTTGGGCATTCTGCTTTAGAAAATTACTTGTTTGGATGTATGATTTTTTTTAATGATAAATGGGTGCAAAAACCCATGGAGATTAAAAGAGGGTCCCATGGCATATCTAGGGAGTAGAATATCAAAAAGAGGGGATGGGCCTTTTTTTTACATGAGCCAGATACCAACCCCCAACTATCCAGAACATCCTATCCAGCTAAATGACATAGCAACCATTCACAACACCCTACCCTCATCTTTCTTCAGAAAATCTAGTTTGCATTAATATATATATATATATATATATATATATATATATATATATATATATATATATATATATATATATATATATATATATATATATTTATTTATTTTTTCAATTTACTTAAGATACCACCACAATTGACCACTCCATAAGATATTAAGACTTGTTTTCAGAGAATATATCTTGAATAAAAGTGTATTTTGGCAGATGTTTTTCATTTGTTTTAAGTATAAACATGAAGGCAGTAAAACAAAATACATATTTATATTCAAGATACACTCTACACTGAAAACAAGTCTTAATATTTTATGCAATCTTGCTTCGTAAATAGATTTATGTTGTTTTAAGGATTTTTTCAGATATTTTTACTGAAAAACAAGCTGAAAAGGATGAATTTACAACTCTGTTAATAAGGCATTTTTGCAGTGTAAATATAGTCTGTCTAAGATTGCATTTATATATATCACCCACTGTTTTTCTTTGTCTTTTTTATATCAAGTTTTGCAATCGAAAGTTTTGAAAGCTCTTACATCTGTCATTCAGCACTAGGTATATTTTCAGGTCACAGTTCATCAAGTAGAGTTTGGACTGATGAAGCTCCAGTGCTTTTACAAGAAACTCCCCTCCTTTCACTTCCCATAAAGTGCGAAAATATTTCACCACAACCTGTGACAATCAAACATAATCCTAATAGTAATAACCTTTAGTCCACAGCCAGTTTCATTGTTCAAAATAAGCGTGCGCAGACACCCCTGCTAATGAGGTATTGACCTCGGCCCAGACGCACTACATTGTTTGAGCTGCTTATTTATTTATGACTGTTTGATGTATAGCGTGCTACTCATGATTAATTCCTTAACACCGACCTTGATCAATATGCAAGATTAATGGCAGATTTACTTTAATGTTATTTTTATTGGAAACATGGATGCAGTGCATTTTCCCCCTCTCCCCGACACTCGCAACACTTGATTGATGTCTGTGCCGCATCAACTCCAGCTTTCCTTTAATTCCCTGCATAATAATTCTTTTTTTCTTTCCTTTCGTGGGCTCCGTCAGTTGCCGAGAATCTGCCTTTGTGACACATTCCAAATGTCTTGTTAAAAATTAAAGTGATTGTATTCTGCTTTCTAATGCAAATGCTGTCCCACGTGGCCTGCACATGCATATGAGGTCCAGAAGATGAGGAGAGTGCGATGGTAAAAATGCAACTTGCAACACAGACACACACCGAAACATTGAAGAGAAATGAAGTCGGCGTTATCAAAAACGTCCCGATAACCTGTCTGTCTTCCTGTCAATCAAAAAAAGTAGACAGAGCTTATAGCTTATGGACGACATGCTTGTTTTCTTCGCTGGTTTTGTTTCACTGGCTGTGACGTTGGACCGCATGCTAATGGTAATCATAAACCTGTCTGTGCATGAATTTATTTATTCTTTTTAGTTTTTGGTCTGTACATCTAAATTTGATCATATTAATATGTTGAAGCGAACTTGTATGAATTTCTTTGTTCTGTTGAAAAAAGAAGATATTTTGAAGAATGTCAGGCCCCACTTGTTGGGCCCCATTGACTTCCATAGTATTTCCATTATTTTTCATACTATGGAAGTCAATGGGGCTCATCAACTGTTTGGTTAAACACATTCTTCAAATACCTTCTTCAAAACTTATACAGGTTTGGAACAACTTGAAGATGAGTAATTAATGACATAATTTTCATTTTTGGGTGAACTATCCACTTAAACTGGATGTGAGATCCAGATTAATAGCACTATTAACAGTGTGTATATGCCAGTATGAGTCTTATGGGTTTCTAGAGTTGTTCTTGTGCTTGACACTTCAAATCTTCACTTCTCAAAGGTGAAGCACAAGCAAAAGCATCTTCTGCTCTCTCGTTGCCATTAAATAGTCATTAGAACTGTCTAAGATTGCCAAGTACTGAAACATTTCAAGAAGGAGAACCATATCAAGTGGCTGGAGGGCATGTGTATCATTGAAATGATTATGTTGACAGTGACACTTTGGCCATAGGATTAAAGAGATAGTCCACCCCAAAATGAAAAGTCTGTCATCGTTTTACTCACTCTCATTTTGTTCCAAACCCATATGACCCATATTTGAAGAATATCGTGCCTGCTCTGTATCAGAAAATGAAACTGAATATGAACTCCATAATGTAAAAAACACCATAAAAGCATCAAGCAGTCCATGCGACGTGCACTATATTTTGAGTCTTCTGAAGTCATACGATCTATCTTTGTGTGAAAAAAAGACGTCAGCATTTACAGATAACTGGATTGTGAACAAATCGTTTCTATTAAGTATTTTCATTCAATGATCTTGAAGAATGAAGCTTGACGGTCACTGTAAACCCTAATGCTCAAAATAATTAACTGGTTTGAGTAGGGTAAACCTAAACTGATTAAAATTAGTTCAATCAAATTTGGATGAGTATTTAGTACTTTCTTTTTCTTTTGAGTTCACAAAACTGACACATTTTAAGTAATCTGAATTTTCATTGCTTTGAGTTCTATGAACTTGTTTCTTTTAATTTAGACAAATTTAAATTTAACTGAAACTAGGCTGAGATTTCTATTTCCCAGCATGCTTTGCCGTGACACTCAAAAGGGAGATTTGCAAGATTAATGTTGGGAGATTTGGTTTTGCTATGCTAATTTAGAAGAATTTCTGTTATGTTGGTTTTTTGGCGGGTTACCATCATGGTGACGAGTGGAGAATGAGCTTGGTTTGAGAACAGATATGTAAAATGTTCTATATTGCCATACTCATTCAGCAATTACTGTGCTATGCTAATACTATCAAAACGTTGTGTTTCCAATTAGCAAGTTAGAATTTACTGAATTAGCTAGTTCAAGCTAGCCAAGATTCCACTTATAAAAATATTTAAGATGAGATTGCATGATAATTTAAAGTTCAATGTATGAATTAGCTTACTCAAATATTTCAAGTTAAGAGTAACTAAAATGTATGATTAGTACAAAATAGAAATCTGCCAGTTCTGCCTACTTAAATTTTTTAAACTTATTAACTCAACATTTTTGAGTTTTGCCAACTTATTCGGGTTTACAGTGCACCTCTAGCATAACCATCAATGGGGCATGAGCAGATCATAATGAAAACATACAAAAGATATCATACAAATTTATATGAATTTGTCACCAATTTGCCACCAACATAAAATAGTTAAAAAAATTGAATGACAAAACTGTTTGATTTGTCTTATATATGAGAGTTTAATTAGCTCTATTTTCTGGAAGGGAGGAAGGTGGTCAATCTCACTCTTTGTCTTTCTCTCTATAGGTGGTCTCTGAGTTCACAACTCATGAATTAGTCATCTGTAGAACTTTCCGCAGGGGGAGATCGGTCTGCTTTGTCTTCTCTGGCTTTTGACGAAGCCCAAGTCTTTCACACATACACACAAGACATACATCACTGCAACATACACACTTCATGGGAAAATATGCAAACTTCCAGAAACACAAAGACAGAAACACGTTCACAATCTAGATTCAAACCATTCTTACAAACACACACACACACACACACACACACACACACACACACACACACACACACACACACACACACACACACACACACCTAAATTCAGTGGCACTGCCAGGGCTTTTTCATGTTGGGTTTGATAGCCATATTCTGTTCGAAATAACACGTTTGATGCTCTTGAATTTGCATCTCCAGGCTTCATTCTCAACTCAGGAAAAAAAACCCTGGGTAAAATAGTTTTTTACTATTCCTATTGATGAATGAAAATTTGAGGATGTTGTAGTGATTATAATTTTACATTTTAATGTTAAACAGAAGCATATGTTTCATCATCTAAATGTTTATGTTTGCCATAGGAAATGAATTTAGAAAAGTCATTACTGCATCTTTGCGGATTTTCTCCAGTATTACTATTACCTTCGTTCTTAACTAGACAAATACTTTTAAGTAAAATGTAAGCCAAATAATGTTCCTTGAATTTTTCAGCCTCTTTAAAGGTAGAGTTCACCTTCACCACAAAATAATGTAATTGTATATATTTGTTTGTTTTTGTTTGTTTGTTTTTTTATTCATTCATTCATTCATTCATTCATTCATTCATTCATTCATTCTGTGGAACATAAAAGGAGATGTTCTGAAAAATGTTAAAGCTGTTCAGCTTTCCATACAAATAAAGTGGGTGGTGCTCAAAAAACAGCAAACAAAAAAAAACCTCCCTTCCATTATTTACACTGCAAAAATATGAGTACATTCTTAAATCAAGATGCATTTACTTGAGAGGTAAAATTACAATATTAAGTCTTGTTTTCTGAAAGATTTATCAGAATTATGTCAGTTTTTGCTAAAACAAGTAAACATCTGCCATCTTAAAGTAATCTTGTTCTCCCTTTTAATAACGTTTATTTTTCTTACCCCATTGGCAGATACTGTATTTTTTTATGTTTTAAGCATAAACTCACTTAATTTTGATATTTTTTTTAAGAAACAAAAATATATTAATATCATTAATTAACAATAATTAACATATTCATTTTGCTTCTCAAGTTCTAATTTGTGAACTTTAGTATTCTTCCCATATATTTTATGGAAAAGGGCAGCATGAAATACAGAGGTTACCATAATGATTTAGCCAGTGCTGCTGCTTTTATTTCTGACTTGTATAGATGTAGATATATTTAATGTAATCTAGTTATATTTAGAGATTAAATGAAGTTTTCAAAAGACATGCCAATATATGTAATTTACGAGTAACTTGCACTGATTGTATTTCACTTTCATTTACATATGGTTTCCACCACTGATTTGTTTTCAATAATGGAGCAATCCTTTGATTGTTCATTCCAAAATATGAAAGTACATGTGCAGAGGTTCATGTTTAAATGAATGGAAAGCGTGGCAAGATGCCAGGGATTTTCTCAAACTCCCAAATGTGCACCGATCACACGTCCACAAAAAGAAGCTCCGAGCTTAGAAATGGAAGAAAAAAACATACTACTCCCTGAGGACAGAGTGAGTGAGTGCATGTTCGTGTGTGTGTGTGTGTGTGTGAGAGAGAGAGAGAGAGAGAGAGAGAGAGAGAGAGAGAGAGAGAGAGAGAGAGGAGATAAGGGTGAAAGAGGTCAAGTAAGTAACCTTACTCCACAATTTTTATTTTTTTTATTTTTTGGTTGAAGAGCGCCATCTAGTCAGTGGCAGTATTTTTAATAGAAATATCAATGGGTTATAGTCAAAACAAATATATAAGGTACTACAGGTGAAAAGGCCATTTTATTATGTTGCTTTAACCAAAATGTAATGTTGCCATGATAATGATGCCCATAAAACAATAAGGCTTTATATTGTGGCTTTACTCATTTCAATATTTATTATATATTATTTATTATATTAAACATATTAAATCAAAACAGACATAGAACGCTGGTTGTTTATCTAACTAAATATTTAGTAAAACATTATATCTATACAAATTAAACTTTATTTTGCTCTTTTTCAAGATAATTTTATCTTTAAAATGGCATTTAAGAAGCAAAATCTGATATTAAGGATCTCCATTGTGAAACGAGATATTACATGTATAAGCAAAATATCACTTGGCATAATAAAATAGCATTACAAAAATCTAAACAATGTTAATGCAATTAAAATATTGTAAAATATTGTGTAAAGTCAAAATCATCACTTATACATCACCTTAAGGTATGCATCTTTTACTATCAGAAATATAATATTTATAATAAATTAAAATGGCTTTTTGAACAGCAGTTATTCATCATAGTGATCATGCAAAACAATTTGTCTCTTGTCAACAACTCAGCTCTTACAGTGTTTTATTTCATACGAGCGCAAAGAGAACTCAACACTGCAATAAGCTACAAAGCGCACCCGTTTCCTGTCTGAGCTGGGATATTCTCATAACCATCTACATGAAGCCAACATCTGTACAGGCATTTCCTGCCTGACCTTGAGACTGGCTCACACACACAGACACATATGCACACGCACACACACATATATATGAAGCGGCCAAAGTGACTAACATACGAGAAATCCAAGAAACACACTATGGCTTTGGGAGTTATTTCAATGAACCCAGATCTAATGCTTAATGTTAATCGTTAAATGTTAGAATGGGTTGAACTGGTCTAAATGTTTAAAGTCATTCACTAAAACATGCTTGTAGGATTTAGCATGCATACACATTTTTTTTTTAAATGGAAAGTTTATTCTGCTATGATTTACACTGAAAAACAATGGTGCAAGATAGGATTTACTTTGAAATTTGTTTATTTTTAATTAAATTTTTTACCAAATTGCTAGTTAATTTCACAAATAAATGGCAAATAACATTAAATTAAACGTGAAAAGTCAAAGTAGAAAGACTGAAATAGTATTTTCCTGGTAAAACGTACATTTTATTTACAACTTCGAAAAAAAACTATTTAAAGTGCACTATTTTGAAATGCTGAGTGATGAATAGTTCCTTCATCAATGCCAGCAAGAAATAATTCTCACAGATTTTAAAAATCATGCAAATCATGAAGTATTTGTTGTAATAAAGTTCTGTTTAATTCTGCAATTGTAATTATTTGGCAGAAATAAATCTGCTGATAAAATAAAAATGTTGTGCTGATGATTTTTTGCAACTCTATTTTGATAAATAATACATACTTCAACACATGATATGCAGAATAACTGGATGATGTAAATGGGACTTTAAATAGGATATAGTGTGATGTGAGAAAAAATTAACAGTATGTTTTCACCTGCCAAAACTTTAGGGAACTCTTACACACACCCACAGATCTCTCCAACCACACCCGCTTAAGAGCGCTGGTATTCCCACAGGCCGCGCTCATGTTTTCCAGCCTGTAAGAGTTGGCGTAATGGCATTATGAGGTCATGCTGCTGGAACAGGAAGTGAAGATCTTTTTCTCTGCACTCCCATGAGAGAATAAAGGGACAGGATGTGTTATGCTAAATGTTGGTGTTGATATGTAGAGATTTGTGGGCCTGGTCGATGTTCTCTCAACCACTGGAAGTGCTGTGATCATAAAATATGATCAAAACATTCTGATATCCCATTGGCCTAACAGCTGTTGTGTTCCATAAGGACATGATCCTTCAGAAATCAGTCTAATATGCTAATTTGCTGCTCAAGAAACATTTTTTGTCAATGTTCAAACCTGCTTTACATTGTTGTGGCAGCCATGATACAAGTTGTTGTTTTTTCAGGAATCTTTAATGAACAGAATTTTTTGATTTAAGCTGCCAAAAATGATTTACGTTTTGATCTGTTTTTCACTCAGCTATTATTAAATGGCTTCAGGCGACTTTGAATATCAACATAGAGTATGAGTCCAATGGACCACTTTTATGATACTTATATAATGACTTTGTTTTCTTTTTAAACCTTTAACCCTTAAATGCATGAATGTTCCATCACATATTCGGGTCTTTAGCGACCCGGACCTATATCTAACACGGATGGATCACTACCTGTTAGGATAATATAAAACTCTCCTAATATTAGAGTTACAATTACAGAAGAATAAAATAAAGCATATTTTGTTACCTTTTGTAGCTTGGAAGGGTTCAGTTTGAGCAGATGTTTGAAACCATCATCACTGTCCTCATCAGAGCTCATTTCCCAGTACATTCAGCATCTGGCTCATATTCGCCATCTCAAACATGTTCTCAAAACTATCATTTTTGACATCTTCAAAATCAATATTTTGATCGCTGACAGCTTCTTCACCAGATTCACCATCAAGTGACAGTCAGTGACACTAACATTTGATTGTGTTCAGTAAATCGCTGAGCCATTTCAGGTTTTGCTGATGATACTTCCTATTCTTTTGTTTTCAGCCTGCGTAACTATGAGTGAAACGTCACTTCATCATTGTGTATCAGACATTGAGACCTTGTGGAATAAAGGTGAACTGCACTTATTCAGTCATTAAATATTCTATTATTGTAATATACTTACACTGTTACACACCTTGGGTATAACTTCTTGTTATATTGTTTATAATGAATTGATTGAGGAAAACTAAGAAGGTTGATGACTAACTTAAAATTATTGAGGAGGAGGGTAGTGAATGACGTCCCGGGTCACTAAAGACCCGAGGTATTAAGGGTTAAAGTTTCTGTCCCAATTCATTGTAATTCCATAGAAATAGCATTCTTCAAAATATCCCCTTTTGTGTTCCATAGAAGAAAGAAGACAAATTGTGAATTGCATATACATGTGGAGATTCAAATTCCAACTCATGAAATGAAAAGGGACACATTCTGAATTGCATGTCCCATTATAGTCACAAACATGCAAGCACACTCCCATATTCATCTAGACATATGTCCTGTGTCAGTAAATGTGAACGGGGCTCTTTGGGCTGACAGAAGATCAGACCCCGCGTGTGACAGACAGCTCTTACAGTAATGCACATTCGCTGTATAGACAGGTGCACATCTTCACACTGTCCTGGCTCATCTGTCACAGAGGGAAGAAAGAGACTCTGAAAAGAGGCATGGACGGTGGGAGGAGGGAGCCGCTGTTTCAGGGCTCCCTGAGGGTGGCTACTCACTGACAGACCGGATCCAGCAGGCCCTGATGGCCTTGGCGGTGGTCCCCAGGTGCCCCGGAGGGTCCCTCTTGTGCTGAGGGCTGACAGCTGCTCCTTCCCCTGGGGTGAGACAGAGAGAAAGGGAGAGAGAGTCTATGGAAAGAGTGCCGCCTCAATTCATGTCTCCGCTACATACAAGAGCTGACAGGGTTCACTTCTCACGGGGCCAGACTTTTGAGTGCAGGCAAACAAATATACACAGTCAGTTGAAAAAGAAAACAGACCCTTGTTCAATTTTATGGTTTTATCAGGTCATAAATCAACTTCTAAAATTTGACAGTCAACCATCAGATAAAAGACTACACAGTCATGTATTTAAACAAAAAGGTCAAATTAAATAAAGAAGATATTATGCATATGGAATATTAAACACAATATATCACTACCAATACAAACCATCACGCAAGTCTTCCAAAAACTGACTCATCAAGTCTCGAGGCGTAATAATTTAATTTTGTCGGGGTTATGTTTAGGCTATGTCTACATTAATCCGGATACATTTGAAAATGGCGTTTTCGTTTGAAAAACGCTCTCCATCCACACTAGCGTTTTCACACGTTTCAGTGTGGATGAGAAACTTTTGGAAAATGCCTGAAAACGCTAAATTCACCTTACTGCGCATGCGTAAAACCTCACACAAACTCACTGAGATGATCCAGACAGAAAAATAAATAAATAAAGTTATCGACCAATTCTTCTGGCAGGATCATTTTATTTAGCAAAATATCTCACCATTCACTGATGTGTCCAGTTTGCACTTAGTCACCATATGCTCATGTAGGCCTATTGCCGCAGGACAGCAAATGTGAGTCAATCTTTGCAGGACTGTGATATGAAGAGTGAGCAAAGTAACATATTTTAGCAACAGAGTGAAAGTGAATAGCACATAACAGGCTCAATACCGTTATAAACATGAATATTGATTGGTACAATATGCGTCACATGACTTAACTTACATCATCATTTTTAAACACCTCCATTTTGACAGTCCACACTACAACGTGAAAATGGCGTTTTCAAATTGATCCGCTTTGGAGAGCGTTTTCAAAAAGCTTCGTTTTCAATAATAAAAACACCGTCTCAATGTGGACGGAAGGCCAAAACGGAGAGAAAAACGAAAACGTATAAGTGTAGACATGGCCTTAGTTTAGTTGTCTTTTTGTTCCTGTGTCTTGTGTTTCCTTTCAGTTTAGTTCTTGATTACCCGTTGTTAGTTGCTCTAGTTACTAATTAATTTCACCTGTGTCTAGTTTAGTTGCCTTTGTCCCCTGTGTTTCAGCTGTTCCCTATCAATTATCATCTTTATCTTGTGTATATTAATGCTTATTTAGGATACGTATGCACAACAACTCTGTCCTAAAAACATTTTTCGCATATACGGACAACAACATTTTAAAAACGACCCGTTCACAAGGATCCACGAAAACCACTAAAAACGCTGTATTCTGCTGCCAGGCCAGTAGTTGGCGAGATCATTTTGTAAAGAAACACAGCCCGTTCTCATACCCAAAGCGTCACTTTTTCGTCACTTTCTGACATTCGTCAATATCCGACGCACAAAGCACCCTTTAGCGTCCATATGAGACGCATAACCCTACCACATACCTAAACCTACCCATAACCTAAGCGTCTCATATTGACGCTAAGGGTGCTTTGTGCGTCGGATATTGACGAACTTTCGAAAGCGTCAGTTACATGACGCCTAAACCTACCCATAACCGAAGCGTCACATATGGACGCTAAAGGGTGCTTTGTGCGTCGGATATTGAAGCATGGTTGAAAGTGACGCTTTGGGGTGAGAATGTGTTGCGAAACACTATGCGCTTACTGAACACGTAATACTCATTCGCATGACGTCACCGCTTATACAAATTCACGTTTTTGTAGTTTACACAGATATGATGATAGTATCATTTTCAAAAGCTTGCACTTTAAATCCCGTTTTTAAAAGTTTCCATTTTCAGGGCCCCAAAATGCTGTTGTCGTGTAAATGAATGGCTAAAACGCATAAAAAGTTTTCAGTTTTTAGTTGAAAATGGTGTCATGTAACATCTTGCGATCTCCTGCGTTCTGGTTTATTTATGAAAGACTTTTGAACGAGTGTTGATTAACACACCAAGCGTGACAAATTTGGTTCTTGTGAAGATTTTCATGGGCTAGCTAGAGGGTCGTTTTAAGGGAGCGCTTCCATTTGTATTTGTTATAATTTCAAGAAATTTCGAGAAACCATATTTTCTCTTTTGCAAGCACTTTTATCTACCCTTAATTTGTATTCAAGCTATATATTTGATCAGTTCATGCATTCCAATGGGAATCAAAGGCATGACCTTGATGACATTTTTATTTATTTATCTATGTACAGGAACACTATAGGACCTCAAGCCCAAATTATCAGGGTCATAACCACAAAAAAATGTAGGGCACCATAGGGGGACACATCACCCCAATATTCGCATTAGTTGTTTGTAACTGCAAATCTGTAAAGGTGAATTGCTGATGCAGAGTTGATTTTAAACTTTTAGTTACAGAAGTAATCCGTATTAACAATTTAGAGGACATGTATTTTATTATTCACTCTGTTATTTAATGCATTTTAACTGATATTTATTGTAAATGCTACATGTTGTTTTCCATCATTAAAGTCAAGGTAATCTTCTTGATCCAGGTAAAATATTCAGAATATATTCATCCATGAAAAATTACCTCCAAACCAACTGATTATAAATGCTACCTAGATTTAAGGGGAGGAGCACAAGCTGTGTTGGTTTGTGACTGACAGCATTAATCTACAGTAGAAAAGTCTCTCAGGATTAATCACAGATAGGTGGAGAGAGAGCAAACACCCATCTGTGCAGATTTCTCAGGATTCTCTGAGCATTAGTGATAATAGTTTTCTCTCAGCTGATTGCTTACAATTAATGTTGATAGGGCAGGACATGACTCCTCCTCCTGTGAGAAAGCCACACTCATCATGCGACATAACGAAGGAGGAGTCTGATTGGTCAGGACAGCACATGCAAATATGACATGAAAAATTTATGCTCTGTGGTTTGGGCTGTTGAAACTTCTACCGATAGGCTCCAAGTGAATATTTACCCAAACCTAACACAGTAGAAATGGTGTAAATATCCCTCATTGTTGTATAGTGAAAACGAAATTTTGTTAATGTGTTTTAAGCTCTCTAAACAAAAGTCCCTCAGTGTGACATTATATCTTTGGCCTAGAAGCGGGAGGAAACAAACTCATGAAACCCAAATGCATAATGCAAATTTCAGAGAGAGATTTCTGCTAGAAATGTGCAATTACTGACAGGATATTGTTCAGTAATTAAGTTAATTTACTGTGTAAGAGGAACAAGAAAACAGGCAGACGTGAATTCTAGCTCTTAATTAAGGGGTTCAGGCATGAGACAGTTTAAAGTTTCAAGGTCCCACAATTAACTAGGTAACGAAATTGTTGGGGAAGGAGTGAAGTGAGCATGTAATCATTTATATACACTCACCTAAAGGATTATTAGGAACACCTGTTCAATTTCTCATTAATGCAATTATCTAATCAACCAATCACATGGCAGTTGCTTCAATGCATTTAGGGGTGTGGTCCTGGTCAAGACAATCTCCTGAACTCCAAACTGAATGTCAGAATGGGAAAGAAAGGTGATTTAAGCAATTTTGAGCGTGGCATGGTTGTTGGTGCCAGACGGTCCGGTCTGAGTATTTCACAATCTGCTCAGTTACTGGGATTTTCACGCACAACCATTTCTAAGGTTTACAAAGAATGGTGTGAAAAGGGAAAAACATCCAGTATGCGGCAGTCCTGTGGGCGAAAATGCCTTGTTGATGCTAGAGGTCAGAGGAGAATGGGCCGACTGATTCAAGCTGATAGAAGAGCAACTTTGACTGAAATAACCACTCGTTACAACCGAGGTATGCAGCAAAGCATTTGTGAAGCCACAACACGCACAACCTTGAGGCGGATGGGCTACAACAGCAGAAGACCCCACCGGGTACCACTCATCTCCACTACAAATAGGAAAAAGAGGCTACAATTTGCACGAGCTCACCAAAATTGGACAGTTGAAGACTGGAAAAATGTTGCCTGGTCTGATGAGTCTCGATTTCTGTTGAGACATTCAGATGGTAGAGTCAGAATTTGGCGTAAACAGAATGAGAACATGGATCCATCATGCCTTGTTACCACTGTGCAGGCTGGTGGTGGTGGTGTAATGGTGTGGGGGATGTTTTCTTGGCACACTTTAGGCCCCTTAGTGCCAATTGGGCATCGTTTAAATGCCACGGCCTACCTGAGCATTGTTTCTGACCATGTCCATCCCTTTATGACCACCATGTACCCATCCTCTGATGGCTACTTCCAGCAGGATAATGCACCATGTCACAAAGCTCAGATCATTTCAAATTGGTTTCTTGAACATGACAATGAGTTCACTGTACTAAAATGGCCCCCACAGTCACCAGATCTCAACCCAATAGAGCATCTTTGGGATGTGGTGGAACGGGAGCTTCGTGCCCTGGATGTGCATCCCACAAATCTCCATCAACTGCAAGATGCTATTCTATCAATATGGGCCAACATTTCTAAAGAATGCTTTCAGCACCTTGTTGAATCAATGCCACGTAGAATTAAGGCAGTTCTGAAGGCAAAAGGGGGTCAAACACAGTATTAGTATGGTGTTCCTAATAATCCTTTAGGTGAGTGTATACATTGTTTGGCAGTTTACAGGCATACTTGTTGTAGACTTCTGTTTTGAAGAATTTAGATGAAAACAAATCATTTCATTATTAAATTGAAATTATTAAATTATTAAACCCCCAAAATGATTAAATTATACCCCAAGGTACTTGCAGCATATGTGAATGGTTTTAAATAAAGGATGTTGTCACATAGATAGATTTTAATTGCAACCTTTTATTTGAGTTAATATGTCATTCCGATTCAAGTGCATGTGAGTGACGTAGACTTTAAAAGAGACTGAGAGTGAGCTAACTATTTCATATTATGTTGCACGGATAAACAGCACATCACAAAACACACACACCTCTAGTCAATCTACGCCTACTATAACCATATTTCAATCCTTTTGCAAAATGCGCAATGAACTCCACAATATGTCCTTTTCACCACCCTGTAGACACAGTATCCCAACATTTATTCAGAACGACAGGTGGACGAGCTAAAAAGGTAGGCCTTGGGGTATTTATCCCAACAACTCACTGTTTCTTATTGCATGTGTCAATCCCTTTACCACATTTCCCGCAGTAATATTGAGTTTGGTCTGGAGAACTAAAGTTGGGGGGTCTGCTGACATTGCTCAGAAAAAAAAGGGTGTGTATGAAGGGGATTTCAGGCTCTACTGCCAGCAATTACCCTCTCTCCTGGGTATCTAGAGTTTCATTCTTTTAGTTGGTGATGCTGTATGATTAAATATGTTGGCTTTTAGGGACTTTCTCCATCAAGATGTTTAAATGAACTAAAATGTGCCTTGCCCAGGTTGGTTGCTAATTGCAGTAGCGTACTCTTAAAGAGATAGTTCACCCAAAAATTCTGTCATCATTTACTCACCCTCAAGTTGTTCCATCCAAACCTGTATGAGTTTCTTGCTGAACACACAAGAAGATATTTTAAAGAATAAAGGTAACCAAACAATTGATCTCAACCCCATCAACTGTTTGATTACCAACATTCTTCAAAATATCTTCTTTTGTGTTCAACAGAACAAAGAAAGTCATATTCTGTCATATTTACCCTCATGTCAATCCAAATCAATATAATAACATAAATGTATCCTATATCAATGAAACTTAATCTTTTTGATACTTTCGCTGTAATAAGCAAAAAGATAGGCTACTTGTTTTCAACTTTTTAATTTAAAGACACTTGGAGTTTCAATAAATTAAAACAATTAACTGTGATTCATTTTAATACAGTTTCAATAACTGTGCTGAAATTAATTAAAAATTAAAAGAAATGCACACATCTTCATTTTTTAGCATTTTTGAGTTTTTAAAAAAATAAAATAACATTTTTAAAACTTATTTCTAAATTTATTCATGAAAACAGTGACAGGGAACAATGAAAACTAAACCAAAACAGACCTTGTGACAAAAAGTTTGCCGAGGTCCCCTAGTTGAGAACCATTGGTATGACTTGCATACAAGCTTAGGCAATCTTGTCCACAAACATGGTGTGTTAAACTTGGCCCATTTTGACTTCAGTTATGTCAAGCACCATTGTTTCTGGTGTGTTCACACTTGGCAGGTTTGGTACACATTTTTTTACGCTTTTGGGCTGTCCCAGACGAAAGATGACCAGTCGTGGTGATTTCTGTGGTCGTGGCTCCTAAACGGTGGTCCTATGACGTACAGTTAGAGAGGTTCAAAGTGTGAGAGCAAAGTGTGTTTGCTGCTATGATCTACGTCTACTGACTAGCCAATAAAATTGCAACATGAAATGGCGTATTGATCAATGCGACAAACTAAACTAAACACGTAGCACTAAAACTTAAAACTACTTACCTCAAGATCCATTTGCAAGATTAGCATGACAAGTTGGCCTCTTTTCCCTAGCCATGACTGCATCCATATTCTCTTTCGTTTCCTCTTCTTTTTTTTCACCGCACATAAAAACCACAAAATTCTATTAGTTTACCACTAGCGCATGCTGATGACGTTTTACTATCTTGCGTCATAGCCTATAATTCAATAGGTGTCATCATCGTACAGCCTACATACATGTCTGTGGCAAGCAGGGCGGGGCCCAGAGCTGTGGAAATGGAGCGAATCCGGTGGCGTGAATGTTAATGAGCATCACCTGTGCGCCACACCAGCCTCGAGTTTCTCCAGAAGGATAAAAGAAGGAATGACGACGACAGTGAAGGATGAGAGAGGACCAGGCCTGGGAAATTTATGTTGTGTTTTTATTATGTTTATATGTGGCAGTCGTCCGTAAGGGGCTACTGCTTTCGTTTTGTTGTTTGTATATTTTGATATTAAAGTTTCGTGTAATGTCCGCCAGTTCCCGCTATCTTCTTCCCTTTAGGTTCGGTCTTAAACATCCATCCATCTATCCATCCAAGTTGAAATATGTGGACTTGGCGCCAATTCTTTGTCTTTTTGGAACTTGACAGCTCCCAGTCACTATATACCTTATGGAAAAGATTCACTGGAAAATCTGCTTAACATCTCTTCTTTTATGTTCCACAGAAGAAAGAAATTCATATGGGTTTGTAACAACACAAGAGTGAGTAAATGATGAGAGAAGTTTCTTATTTGGGTGAATTTAAGGTAAATTATTAGTCTTTCGTGCTTTGCTTGACATATTTCAATAAACTTTTTTTATTGACTCTCACTCAAGCTGAGAAACGAATTAGGTTGGACATTCCTCTCTCGCTGCTGATTTTCACACGGTTAATCTATATCTGCTGCTCGCATTCCAGACACACAGCATACTCAAGCTGTGTTGTTTCACCGAGCACATGCTCGCTACGCTGTGATGACTTTAACTGATCTCAACAGCTCTTAAAGATGACAGCCTTGAAAACAATTAACACCTTTTCTCAGACGCAGCTGACTCTACCTCCGGCCAGCGAAGACATAATATTTGTTTATGCCTACGGGTCACGTCAGCCCACTAAGAGTTTACCGTTTTAAAACAGAGATTTCAGCACTCTTTAAGAACAGTGAGAGAACAGCTTTGACAGTCTGGTGTTGTTTTAAGAACTTAAACTCTCCAACTGCCCAGTTTGGATGAGAGTTTTAGTCCAGTGTAGCCTACACTCCCTATGTGTTTTTGATGTTAATCTAGTAGGGCAAGAAAAAAAAGGCAGACTTTTCATACTGACTAGCGGGTGATATATTTATGACATTGAGGAATACTTTTGCAATGACCTCACCCTCGCAAGTTTTGCAACAAGTTTAATGTTTCCCGTCAGTGCCTTTGAATTAGCCTGTGTGAAACAAATGTCCAACTGTCAATATTTATGCAGCAAATGAACCGTTTTACAACTAGATCGGATAGGGATTGGGTTTTTAAGGTCCACTGTCTGATGAGCTTATGTTGGCACCTCTGAAGTTTTGCATGATGAAATTCAGAATGCAAGCCACACTTAGACCGGTGTAAACTGTCAAATGTATTAGCGATGATATCATTATTTTGACAGTTTGACCTCTGAAGTCGAACAGCATAGCAGGCAAAATTTGAAGAACATCCTCTAAAACCTAGCACTGATGGTGGGCAGGCATCTATTGTATGTAGGTTTTCTTAATTTTCTTCTTGCACAGTGGGAGTCTATGGCATCTCATAGAACCACATGAGAACAAAAAGTTGTGAAAATTTGGCAGCCTGATTGGAGAAGGTAACAATATATTCCTTGTGCCAATTTTGGAGTCCTCTAGCACCTCTAAAAGTTCAAATGTTCATGTTTTTGCAAATTACTTTTGAACCATTTGGTCTAGAAGTAAAATTTGTCCAGAAACAAAAAGAGAGGTTTCCTCTCATTTCTCGGTTCATACTGAGTAAAAATTTCTGTTGGACTAGATCTTCTGCCATTTTAAATTTGGTTGAAAACAAACTTTTGAAAGCTAGAGCTTTCATCAAATTGTTTCCAAATTTTTATCAGATAATCTTTATAAAAAACTTTATGATTTACAATTATAATTTATAATTATAAAAAATGTGGCAACATACAGAAAAAAAGGTGTATATTTGCATATATCATTATTAAGTCCCTTGTTAAAAAGAATTGTGCTTGTATTGAATGTTGTGTACTTCAAATAGAAGAATATATATATTTTTAAATGTGCTTGCAAATAATATAATGAATGAAATAAAAGGCCAACTAAGTGTACTTAAAGTGTGTACACTTTCATGACAGTTTAATACACTTAAGTACACTTAAAAAGTATACTTTGTAATAATATCAAATGAAAAGTTTTGCTTTAAAGTACATTTAAATCATAATGTTTTATAAGTCTTCTGTCATGCTTCAAAAAGTACACTCATTTTGATAACTTGATTATAATTTTAACTTTAGTGTGATTTGATATTAAAGTTAAGATATTTTAAATGTACTAAAGTGCTAAACTTCATCGTTACAACTGTAATTAGGCCTAACTCAAAACTCTTAACGAGCGTAGATGTAACTAAATTAATTCAGTTAATTCAGTCATGGCCATTAACCAACAGACACTTTTGAGCACCAGTTTGTGTGTTCTTTAGACAAAGAGGCCAAAAAAGAACAGAAAAGACCAGTCCAATAGAGTGCACTGCTTTTTTGGAATATTTTAAAGATTTTTCTCTTGTTCGCTGAGCAAATCATGACAGATACATCTAGAGAAATGACAACAAAGGCCCCGATAGTCGAGCAGTTTTGCTAAACAATAGGTAAAGGTACGGTGTAAAAGCATGAGCTAACAAGCTAGCTTAAAAGATGTGTTCTCTTATAAGATTCCTCTCTATTCACAAACCGCATGTATAAACAAAGTTTACGCCTCCTTAAAAGATTGATAAAAGGAGCAAGTCTGTAAATTCAAAAGAGTTTTCTTATCCCATGGGCACAGGTCCCAGTACACCCCAGATTAGCGATGTGACTTAAAAAGTGCTCATTTTTGTGTTACTAGCCAGTTTATTTTGGTAACAGCTCTGGAATGCATTCCCTCTTGTTGGTTGTGCCTGAAATAAAACCCCTTTGTATCTTGGTAAATGCTGCTACACTTAATAAAAAAGGAGCCTCCCTCTAGTTCACCTAAAAATGAAAATTCTGTCATCATTTACTC
Source organism: Abramis brama (assembly GCF_963993115.1). NCBI lineage: Eukaryota > Metazoa > Chordata > Actinopteri > Cypriniformes > Leuciscidae > Abramis > Abramis brama. The sequence continues at coordinate 12,590,279 of NC_139977.1, forward strand.
ACCCTCATGTTGTTCCAAACCTGTATGACTTTCTTTCTTCAGTGAAACACAAAATAAGGTATTTTGAAAAATGTCTTACTGTTCGTTTGTTCTTACAGTATAAGGTGTTGCTGTGGATCCCACTGACTTTGTTTTTATGGACAAAAACAGTTCTTCATAATGTCTTGTTTTGTGTTCCGTTGAAGAAAACGTCATACAGGTTTGGAACAACGTGAAGGTGATGAAAAAAATTGTTTGCTGAACTGTAACTTTGAGAGAAAGGAGAAATGTTCAGACACTGCAGCAAAAAAAAGCTTGTTTTTAAAAGCAGTTAAGTAAAGATGATGGTCATTTTTTTTATTGTATCTTTGTCTGTTTATCAGTCCAACTTGAGAAGTGTTAAGAGAAAATGAGAAGTAAAAGAGAACACCCAGCCTCTAAAACACTGCCAGCTTTTTATGTGACAGGCTAAACTGCGGGCAGCTGTTCAGACAAAAGATCTGAGTATAGGCTAAGGAACATTACAGCAATTGTAATTCAGAACAAACAGTCCATAACAGTGTCGATTGTTTCCAGCTTGTAGGTACTGTAACAAAACTCTGGCCTGATGCCACGCATGGGCTGCTACAGTGGTCCAGTGGGCAGTTTGCCCTAGAGCGCCAAAACACACTTACAACTACAGAAATGAACCACAACTGTGTTGATTTCCTGATTCTGATTTTACCAGACGGTTTCAAGGGTTTTTGGAAACTTTTTTTCTTTTTGTCAGGGTCATTCTAAGGCAACAGTTAAATTTTTCAGTCACACTTTAGATTAGGGTCCAATTCTCACTATTAACTATTAACTATGACTTTTGCCTCAATAAACTCCTAAGTACTGCTTATTAATAGTTAATAAGGTTGTTGTTGCGTTTAGGTATTGGGTATGAATTGGGTAGGATTAGAAATGCAGAATAAGGCATTAATATGTAATTTATAAGTAGCTACAAATAAACAGCCAATATCCTAATATGCATGCTAATAAGCAACTAGTTCATGGTGAGAATTGGACCCTAAACTAAAGTGTAACCATTTGTTCTATATGATCCAATGACTTACTACTGATGATATAAGTAACAGGAATATAAAATAACTTTATCAGTATTTCATTATGTATATATAATAATTATATTGTTTGTTGCACAAAGCACAAGAATAATGACTGTGAAAAATGTGGTTTGGTGTCATATTTGTTAAAGCTGCTTTTTTCATATTTGCACTGATATTAAACCCTAAAATATTTTGAATGTAAAAGAGTTACTCCAAAATATGAAAAGTACACTTCAGCATATTTTTTTTAAAAGAGTACCTGTTATGGTACCTGTTATACCGGTTTTAAAATAATATTCTTACGTGTGAAATGGATGGTAACGTTTTTGGACACTAAATTGCATGTTCATTGCAATTAAATGAAAATGTATGTGATAGTTAAAATGTATAATATTTTAAATGCAATTAGCTGAACTTTACAGTGTTTCTGTGACCCACTTAAGTAGGACTTAAGTACTTATCTTTATATGTAACTACATAATTACTTCTGCATGTTTTCTTTGAATGTGGTTAAAGTGCGGATACTGACAAGCATTTATGGTAAAATATACTTTAATATCATTTCCAGTGAAACTTGTATGTCATGCATTTACATACATTTGTAATTATTAAGTTGCAATTTAGTACATTTTAAATATATTAACTTAACTCAATTAACATAATCAAAATAATTACTTAATTTAAAATGTACTTAAGTGTTTTAAGAAAAATAGTCATGAAAGTGTATTGACTTTAGGTACACTTAAGCAGCCCTTTATTTTGTTAATACCATATCATCTTCAAGTACAGTTATTTATATTTATATCTCCTTGCTGGAACAGGGTTGAGGTAATAACAATAGCCTACAAACATGTTTTGGTATTTTTCCAGAGCAAGTACCATAACAAGTAAGCAAGAAAAACAAGAAAAATTTACTTAAATGTATAGCTTAAATGACACTGTTTACTGTTTCCACTTGTATAATTGGGCAGGCTTAAATGAATAGAGGTTAAACACAGTAAACTGTGGTGATATAGACAAATCATGCATTTCTTTATTTTGAGAAACTGCTTGTTTGTTGGAAATGACTTGGGCTGTGGGTTTTGAAAGGGTTTCAGACCTGAAGCTGGGACATAATTGGCGATCGAGAACTATTTGTCAAGTTTTATGAACGATAATGGACAGAGCTTGTTTACTCAGCTGAGTTTCCCATGGTAAATGCAGTCCAAATCACTGTGCATGGTCACGGACATGGGGCTGTATTTTCTTTTGCTCTCTACTATAGCAAAACAAAGCTGACCAAAAAAAAAAAAAAAAAACAATGCATATTTTCCCATTGTTCTTTGTATGCGTATGCCATATGGAAACAATTGTCTTAAATACCGGGGAAGTGTGTGTGTGTGTGTGTGTGTGTGTGTGGGTGTGTGTGTTCATATTTTATTAAAAATGCAATGCAAATGCAAATATCTTTGTCTTGTAGAGTTCAAAACTATGCCATGTTACTGATTTGTCATTGTTTTTTTCACACTTTTATTCAAAGATGTTTTCTTTGGTTCATTCCTGACCACAAATGAACTTAAGGTTTTTTTTGTCGTTTTTTTAAGTGGTATGCAATTTGCACATCCACATCCATATTATTATTCTAAAATGTTTTATTGCTATTTTTTTCTCTGTTAAATCTAAACAAATACACAGTTTTATTATGCCATTACTTTACTATTATACTTATTAATCAAATGAATTATTGCACTAAATGTGTTCCTAAGAGCATCTAAAAGCACCATCAATGTATGCTACTGCAATAGTATCTTTTTTTGTAAGGGGACCAAATACGGATGCCAATTATTTTTGTGTCATGAGTCATATTTTTTATTATGTGTACATGTAACTGGATAACAGGAATTTGAAGTCTAGGACTCATATATTGTGTATTTTGAGATGTAATAGTGCCCTCTGTTGGGGAACACTGTATAAACCCTCAGTTAGGACACTTCAGACCTCACAGCAGAAACCAGAAAATTGCATGAGCTGATAAAAGAGTATTCAAATCAAAAATCCCATCAAGGGAATTTGATTAAATTAATGATCAATTAAATAAAAATAAACATACTGAGTCAAATGGAATTTGGAAATGTGTTATGGTTGTTTTATATGTTGGTTTTAGTCATTCAGCAAGTACATACATGTGTTTTCCCACTTTGAATGAGTTGAATGAAAGCATGAAGCAGCCCTTTAATGGAAGATCATTTTTCACACACACTGTTTCACAATGCATGTCATTCACAGTTATTGTGCATTTTTAGAATGCTAAAGTGTAAAACTAAAACCAAATGGAAAACCTAAGACTAAGTGAAACCATTATATTTACTTTCAACTGAGTTAAAGGAGAAGTTCACTTTTAAAATGAAAATTCTGTCATCATATAATCACCCTCATGTTGTTTCAAACCTGTATGAATTTCTTTCTTCTGCTGAACAGAAAGGAAGATATTTAGAAGAATGTCAGTAACCAGACAGTTTTTGGGTCCCATTGACTTCCATAGTATATTTTTTTCCTACTATGGAAGTCAATGGGACCCAAAAACTGCCTGGTTACTGATATTCTTCTAAATATCTTCCTTTCTGTTCAGCAGAAGAAAGAAATTCATACAGGTTTGAAACAACATGAGGGTGATTATATGATGACAGAATTTTCATTTTAAAAGTGAACTTCTCCTTTAAAACCCTTACAGTACATTGAAATAAATGGTAAGCTAAAAATGTTAATATCTAAATGAATTAGTTTTATTTAAGTCTGAAGTATTATTTAATATCAAATTAAATGCATTAATTTATACCTAGGTGTTAGCAAAACACCTACCTATAGCAGGTAGGAACAACAAGACTTGACAAATGTGAACTGTGGGGTGACTGCTTACATAGTGAGTCGCCCCATCGTCGGGAGTCCAGAATGGTGTTGACTTTATAGATGTGTTCCTCATCTGCATCCACTGGAAGAGGAGGAGGTATGTCATCAGCTCCAGACCCTGGGGAAGAAGGAACCAGAGGATTAGTGAAAGGTTTGAGTAGAGATACATGGAATGAAAGTGAAATACGGTAGTGAGGTGGAAGGTTCAAACGGTAGGCGACTTCATTGATTTGCCTCTGGATGGTGAATAGACCGACATAATGGGGACTCAGCTTGCAACAGGGCAGTCGGAGATGGATGTCCCTGGTGGAGAGCCAGACCTTCTGTCCCTGGTGGTATTGGGGTGTCGCAGTTCTTCTTGTGTCGGCCTGGCTCTTTTGTCTCCGAACTGCCCTCTGCAGATAGATGTGAGCTGAGTCCCAGACCCTCTCGCTCTCCTGGAACCAATGGTTGACAACTGGAACGTCTGAAGGTTAACCTGACCAGGGAAACAGGGGCGGTTGGTAACCGAGTATGCACTGAATAATTCAGTGGTGGCTTGACGCAGAGAGTTCTGAGCATACTTGGCCCAAGGGATGTAACAGTTCCAGCTGTGTTGGCGAATGTGACAATATAACCGCAGGTATCTCCCAATCTCCTGGATCTACCACACCGTCTGGCTGTTGGACTGAGGGTGATACCCTGAAGAAAGACTTACTGTAACCCAGAGTAACTGGAAGGAGGCACGCCACACTCTGGAGATGAGTTGTGGACCTTGGTCAGATACGATGACTTCTGGGATTCCAAAGTGGTGAAATACATGCTGGAAGAGGGTTTCTGCAGTTTTTAGGGCTGTTGGTAAACCTTTAAGTGGGATCAGCTTGCAAGCCTTCAAGAAACCATCGACCGCTACTAGGACACAGGTGTTGGAATCAAAAGGTAGTAAGTCGGTGAGGAAATAGATTCCGATGTGTGACCAGGGTCATCATGGGATTGGTAAGAGTACCTTCAGGTACTGTCAAGGAACCTTGGAGATGGCACAGACTAAGCATCCTCTGACATATCGGGAGACATCCTGGGTCATATTGGTGCCATCAGTAGCGATGGCATATGAGCGAGAGGGTCTGCTGGCTGCCGAGGTGTCCAGAGCCTGGAGATGTGTAAACTTGAGTCCATGAGGGTTAGTCATCTTTTAACATACTACCCAGATATTCGAAAGACGGGTAATTCCCAAATGATATTTGCTTACATTGATAGACATCTTTAAATAGAGCAGCTACACCACCACCTCTCCTACCCGCTCTGCAGACACTCATAAAAGTAAAGTTAGGAGGGGCTGTTTCATTGAGGACTGTTGCACTGCAGCTGTCTTCTAGCCATGTTTCATTTAGAAACATAAAATCCAGGTTGTTTGTGGTTTTTAAGTCGTTGACTAGAAGTGATTTATTTTTAAATGTGTGGATGTTTAAAACTGCTAACTTAACAGTCTTACTTTTTGTCCCCACAGCAATCTTAGTTTGACGTGTAATAGGCACCAGATTAGTTGGGTTTGCTATACGGCTTGAAAAGGCCTTAGACTTTCTATCATGTAATAGAACAGAAATAGAGAAAGATACAGGCACACTGGGTTCCCGCTTGTTCTGTAAACATTTGGGAAAGTTACTGTTATCATAGCGGGGACCCGACACATATCACTGAGAGCTGGTATCAGTTGTTTTTGGTTCACCTAGAGCCGATGGAGGAGGGTGTGGGCCCTGGCGTTGTGGCAGAGGAGGATGGGGAGGGCGAGCTGGGCCCGCAGTCTTTGGTGGTTGCGGGGCCTGTTGTTTTTTGGTTGATATCTGGGGGCTCGCAGCAAAAGAGTGGGATAGTTTGGTTCCAGCATACACCAGTTCTTATATTTTCTCTGAGAAGTACAGAAGTGGAGGTTGTTTTGGCTGCGTGGGTTTATCATTGTCCTTGTGGGATTTGTCAACCGCATGTCCATTCAGGTGCTGAAGTGAAGTCCTTTCATACTCGGTCCAGGTGTATGTGTGCTATTCAGGTTGAGTGGATTGGCACACACAGCAGAAGGATGATGGAGGGAGAAGTAGATATTGTCCTTTAGCTCTCTTGAACCAAGTTTGTTTGGGTGGTGGCCATCCTGTTGAAACAGTTGTCTCTGACTCCAGAAAAGATTGATGTTGTAATCCTAGCTTTGTCGTTTGAGCACTGTGCTGATTTGCTGAAGTTAAAATTAGGAGATAAAAAGAGATAAAATATAAAAATATAAAAGCGATAGAGCAAAGTGCGGAGCAGTAAGCAAGAGCATCCGAACAGTAGCGGAGCAGGATTTCGTAACCACAGTCTTGTAAGTTACTAAATGTAACCACAGCCCAGCAGTTTTCCTAGAATCGAATGGATATTTGGAACTTGTGAGCAAGGTTTCATCTGGAGGCAGAGCTTGCGGAGAAGGTCAAGGGAGATGAAGTTGCAGATCCAGAGTGAATGAGAGCTTTCGCTGAAACAGAATGGCGGGGAGTCATTACTATTACATCAGTTCTTGTCGAGGGTGTAATAGAAGAAGGTAGTTGGATTGTACTCACCGCTGGGCGTGGTGGTCAAACTGGACACGCTGGTAAGAGATGCCCCTCAGCCCCACAATACAGGCACAGTTTATTATGTCATAATAGGAGGGTGCAAAGCCGGCTGATCGAGCACGCAGGCTGTGAGTCACTGGGAGATCCGGATGGAAGGCTGAATGAAGCTCTCAAGTCCGATGACAGCATCACAGATCGCCATCTGTTGGCGGATGTTGGAATTGAGACATTGACGGTAGTCTGTGATTTCGTTCCACCCGCTGACGGCAGCTAGAGTACGAAATTGGAGTGGATAGTCGGTTACGGATCTCCCTTGACGTAAACGGTAGTGTTGATCATGCAAAAAAATAGAAATGGTAGTTTGACCGAAGACTTCTTTGAAGTGGCTGGTGAATGCCATCAGCGAGCTGGTCACGGGGCCATTCACGTCCCAGATGGATCTTGCCCACTGCAAAGCTCGTCCTGTCAGCAGGGAAATGATATAAGCCATTTTCACTCGATCATTGCGGAAGAGTTGAGGAGACTGCATCTAGAAAAATAGCAAGCATTTCAATAGAAACCCACTGAATTCCTCCATTCTTCTGTTAACAAACACTGGTAACTTCCAAACAGGTTGTTTATTGCAGGTAATGAGCAGGAAACAAGCAATGCAAGCAGGTAGATAGAGTCAAATGATACAGTAGTAGTAAACACTTATCGATGAATAATAGTTCTTATCTTTGCAGGTGCTGATAGATGTAAACAGGATGGTTGGTGACTGAAGAAGACGGAAGATGACGGAACACTGAAGAGGATCGTAACAGGTGATCGTAACAGGTGATCTAACAGGTAAGCATAACAGGTAGGTAGTCAGGTAGGAAGTCAGGTAGGAAGTCAGGTAGGAAGTCAGGTAGGAAGTCAGGTAGGAACAACAAGACCAGACAAATGTGAACTGTGGAGTGACTGCTTAAATACTGAGTTCTTGATTGGCTGGTGCAGGTGTTGCTGATAAGAATTCTGGTGATTGTGAACAAGTAGGTGGAGCAGAGAGGTCTGGTGCTGAGGGTGTGACTGACTCTGTGACAATAGGTCCATAATGACATGATAGCATCACGCAGTTGCTGCAGCTTTGTCGACTGCACATCCATGATTGTGAATCTCCCGTTCCACTACATCCCAAAGGTGCTCTATTGGATTGAGATCTGATGACTGTGGAGGCCATTTGAGTTTAGTGAACATATTGTCATGTTTGAGCTGATTTGAGTTTTGTGACATGACACGTTATCCTGCTGGAAGTAACCATCAGAAGATGGATACACTGTGGTCATAAAGGGATAGACATGGTCAGCAACAATACTCAGGTAGGTCGGTTAATCGATGCTCAGTTGGTACTAAGGGGCCCAAAGTGTGCCAAGAAAATATCCCACACACCATTACACCACCAGCAGCCTGAACCGTTGATAGAAGGCAGGATGGATCCATGCTTTCATGTTGTTTACGCCAACTTCTCACCCTACCATCTGAATGTTGCAGCAGAAATTGAGACTCATCAGACCAGGCAACATTTTTCCAATCTTCTATTGTCCAATTTTGGTGAGCCTGTGTGAATAGCCTCAGTTTCCTGTTCTCATCAGACAGGAGTGGCACCCAGTGTGTTTTCTGCCATCTGCTTCAAGGTTTGACGTGTTGTTTGTTCAGAGATGCTTTCTGCAGTCCTCGGTTGTAACAAGTGGTTATTAGAGTTACTGTTGCCTTTCTATCAGCTCGAACCAGTCTGGCCATTCTCATCTGACCTCTGGCATCAGCAAAGCATTTTCACTCACAGAACTGCCGCTCACTGGATATTTTTTCTTTTTCAGACCATTCTCTGTAAACCCAAGAGACGGTTGTGAGTGAAAATCCCAGTGGATCAGCAGTTTCTGAAATACTCAGGCCAGCCTGTCTGGCAACAACAACCATGCCACGTTCAAAGTGACTTAAATAACCTTTCTTCCCTATCCATTCTGATGCTCTGTTTGAACTGAAAGCAGACCGCCTTGACCATGTCCACATACCTAATGAAATTGAGTTGCTGCCATGACTGGCTGATATATATATCATATCATTTGTTTTTAATAATACTGCATGATACAATTTTATTACAATTATAATAATATAATGTATAATAATTCTTAATATTATTAATGATAATGATTAATAATAATTACAATAATATAGTTAAAATTTCAATATAATGTAACAATGTAAATAATATCATGACATTTCTATGTTTCTTTTTGGTTTGAGAAATAAGCATATGTGCTGAATGCATGAAGGTCAGCTATGTTTATCCTTAAAGTGATATTTCATCAAAAGATAACATTTCTGTCATCATTTACTCTCACTCATGTTGTTCAAAACTGTATAACTTTCTTTATTCTGTGCAACACGAAAGATGATGTTCTTAAAGGAGAAGTTCACTTTCAAAAAAACTTTTGCTGATAATTTACTCACCCCCATGTCATCCAAGATGTCCATGTCTTTCTTTCTTCAGTCGCAAAGAAATTAAGGTTTTTGATGAAAACATTCCAGGATTTCCCCCCATGTAATGGATTCTATTGGGACCCAAACGGTAGAAGGTCCAAATGACAGTTTAAGTGCAGCTTCAAAGGGCTTTAAACGATACCAGACGATGAATAAGGGTCTTATCTAGCGAAACGATCGGTCATTTCCAAAATAAATAAAAAAGTTTAAGTTTTATAAGCACAAACGCTCGCCTTGCTCTGTTCTGTGATGCGCGTTCGTGACGTCACGTAATACGCAATTACGTTGAAAAGGTCACGCTTGACGTGTTTACAAATGTGCAGAAGGAGGACCATATACACATTTTCAAATGTATTTGTGTCAGTTTATCGTTTAAAATGCCCATTTCGTGTGCGTATCCTGGGTGTTTTAATATTAAAAAGCCAAAAAGAACATTTTCTTCAGGACAGAAATTTTTCAAGCGTGACCTTTTCAACGTAATTGCGTATTACGTGACGTCACGAACGCGCTTCACAGAACAGAGCAAGGCGAACATTTGTGCTTATAAAACTTAAACTTTTTTATTTATTTTGGAAATGACCGATCGTTTCGCTAGATAAGACCCTTATTCATCATCTGGTATCGTTTAAAGCCCTTTGAAGCTGCACTTAAACTGTCATTTGGACCTTCTACCGTTTGGGTCCCAATAGAATCCATTACATGGGGGGAAATCCTGGAATGTTTTCATCAAAAACCTTAATTTCTTTGCGACTGAAGAAAGAAAGACATGGACATCTTGGATGACATGGGGGTGAGTAAATTATCAGCAAAAGTTTTTTTGAAAGTGAACTTCTCCTTTAAGAAGATATTTTGTTTTTGTTGTTGTTTGGTTCCCAACCTTCTTCAAAATATCTTCTTTTTATGATCCACAAAAGAAAGAAAGCAAAATGATGCTGGAATTAAAAGCCATTTGGCTGGACTTTCCTTTAAAAGAGTTGTAATTAATTATATTTGTATATAAAAGCCAGGGACATGGAATCTTCACACACACACACACACACACACACAGAATTTTGCAGAAAGCAAAGCAAATTTCCACAAAATATTTGACACCCATCGTGCAGTTTTGATAAGAGTTTTCAGCTAAGATTAGAGTACTCTCAGCTCCATTTAAAACATTTAAATCCATTTCAAATCAGCACAGTAAACACCTAGTACACAGATTCCAACCTGCTAACAGAGAAATTAACTTGCAATTCTGCGCTAAAACTCAAGACCTAGAGGTAAACGGTCAAAGAGGCGACTGAGTAAATTGCCAAGAGGCCATCTATATATCTCACACCTCATCACAGCTTTTACATGCCACAGCACTTTCTCAGTCGGCGGGTCCACGTCTAAGTGCCTACCATGGACATTGTTTACCACTTTACCCCTCCTGATGGCCACATCACTACTGAATACTTTATCGGCAGCCACAAAACAGCCTCAGCTGTCAATCTCTGCCACTCCTTTTAGTTAATCTGATCAAATGGTTCCTGAGTGTCCTGACATCCTCATCTAGACTTCAAATCTGCCTGCCCACAATGGTCTCTCGGCTCCCTCGAGTGCTAGACTTTGAGGACATTAAGTGCCGTCTTGTGTCTGTTGTCACTCTAGACAATCGATGTTTCTTGCTTGTTTGATTGTCATCAGGTTAATGATTTATTTATACCATGTGTTTATGTGAAAGGTTGCCTTTTTTATCTCCATCTGAGTCCATCTTTCAAATCTCAGCATTTCACCGGAATTCACACATGGAGGCATTATGACGCAGACTCTTGAAAAATGGACCCTGAATTGGAGATGACATCAGGAAACGGGTGGCCTAACCTTCGCAGATGTCCGCTGTCCATCACAAAGACGAGCATGATGGAATCAGGATGCCAAAGTGCTGCAGGATTAACAGACTTTCAAGGATGGATCCTTTCTGCCATTTTATATTTGGTCTATGAAGGATCACAGTGTTTTCTGAATGCGTTGATGTTGTTTTTGACTGCTGTTGTTAGGCGTCCTCTTGTTGAAGGGTGTACTGGAAATGTCCATTAAGTTTTGACAGAGACTTTTGGTGAGCTTTGTCCCACTTTCCAGAGTCAGAAGTTGAAAGACAGAGCAACATAGCTATTATCTGCAACTTAGGCCTAAAACTTGTTGTCAAACACAATTCCTGATTTTGGCACAATGCTTGCAATTCACAAACCCTGTGATAAATATATCTATTAATATATTAAAGCAACTATCATGCAAAAGTGTGGATGGCTGTGGATTTGGCCGTAGAATATGTAAATAAGTAAATAAAAACAAAACGAGTTCAACACAATTTCATGGCAATTCATAACTACTGTATGTTGGCAAATTGATGGCTAATTCATATGAATTCATACAATTTAATTAGTTTTGTATGTTTAGGGATGGGGTTAGTGGTGGACCTTGTTTACTTTTTTCCCAAATTACGTATGCTTTTGTGAATTCTGTTTTAAATTCATATGAAATTAAAATACTTGCATAACTTGCTTACACAAAATACTTACGTTTTGTACACTTTGGAAAACCCCACTGACAATTTATCTCATTCTCTAGTAATTCTGTGGTCATTTCATGTTTGTTCACACAAAAAAATTATTCTGCCTAATTGCGATCGCACATTAATTGTTTTCTTGACCTTGTTCTAATGTTAATGAATCTGGAATATTCTAAGTGACAACCGCGTGGCGTTTTTATTACTCGACAGGTGAGAAAGGCCATATGTAGCACTCTAACAGATTTAATTGTAAAGCATTATCTATTGTGAAATATACATTTCATTATGATTGTTGTAGAGCTGTGCTGGAATTTATTTTCAAGCTACAGTAACGTCTTCAGCTAGTCAGATTGAGATCATTTCCATTTAAGCTGGTTATATCTCTTAAGCCTATGAGCAGTAGGAGAAACCATATTCATCCGCACAATCACGCAGAGCCAAAGCACAACCAAAACAATGTTCTGCCACAAAATGCAGCACCGCTAGAAGGCCTTCTTCCTTATTTTTCTGCCCTAAAACTGTATGGGCGTCAGAGACTGCAAATCAAAGAGACCTTCAAATTGGCAAGATGTTCCCAATCGTGCACCGCTATTTAGGTGCACAGACACACACCTGTCTGACTCTAAGTGGCTCTAAAATAAAAGAATTAGCATTTTTGATCATAACTTTGGAATCCCTAGAATATCCTTGAGTCAAGAATCTCTTATTTCATTTCCACCTATAACATTTTTCCACCATTTAAAATTTTCCTAAAAACCTAGCCGACTTTTTCGAACTTCTATGTTGGTCTAATTTTGACCAAAATAGGTAAACAGTAGCTAGGGATGGTGCAGGCAAAAAGTTATCAATATAATTTAAATTTTGATTAAGTTAATTAGTTGCTCAGACAACAGCCATTTAGGAGTTGACCTACAGCTGCTGAACGCAATCTTCAAGCTTAATAAAACGTAACACACAAAGACAACAGGACATTCTGAGGAGGACGACACAAGGCTTTTGTAAAATTCCACCAATAGGGGGCACTACAACTAAAAAAACATTATTAATCCTTTGAAAATTGACATGCATCTTCTTTGCTGGACGTCTTAACATATCATCTAGTCTAATATGACTTTGATGCTTGAAAAAAACATCAAATTCCTGTAAAAGCCAAAAGGTGGTGCTATAATAACCAATTTTACATTTTAGCTAATAACAACCGTGTGAAAGAATAAAATTCTTATTTTTTCTGAATCCTTGCTTGAAGCCCAAACAATCGTTAATACGATTTTTATGATTATCTAAAATCATAATCCTCCATTCTAATTTGTAAATTTCTTTACAAATTAGAATGGAGGATTATGACAAATTAGAATGGAGGATTATGATTTTAGATTTTTTTACTTTTTTTTTACCTCTTCCTAGGCAGTTTAACTTGTCAGACCTTCACCAAACTCTAGCTCCAGCTCCAGACCATGCTGACAAAACATCTCAAATAATTCTGATCTATTTAACTGTTTAGGAGATTTAAAAAAAATTGATATGTGTCTGGTATGGCCCATTATGACTATTATGTCTATAAGTCTTATAACTTCTCAAAACTTTTTACATACTGAGAAGTAATTCTGAGCAAATATGCCTATAGTTTCATGAATTTCTGATGCTCAGGAGGCTAACGGCAAATTCAGCAATTTCAACTGAAATATAAAGGCTGTCATATTAAAGTTGTCCACTAGAGGAAGCCACAGAATAAGGAATCTTTTAAGCCTAATGTTTTTTTTTTATCAGTTTCCATCCATTTGAATGGAAATAGATCTAGATCATTTGTATAATATGGTATACTGACAGACTAGTTTTATATAATTAGTGTAAATATAAATCTGTGAAATGCTTATACTGTATATCCTTAAATGTTTAACTTTTTTAATAAAAATAAAACACATTTTCAAGTTGCCAGACATGATTAAAAAATGGCTTTTCACTTAAATAAAGAGACAATTTTATGTGTTTTTTTTCCACTATAATATATATATATATATTAAAAATCTATAAAGACCATTATTTTTTGTTGTGGTATTAATTATAAAATAAACACTTATGTGTTAAACTGCAAGCATAAGGTTAGAAGGCAATACATATAGCCTACAGTAGAAAAACATAATAAAAATGAAAAGGGCCTTGAGATAAATACTTCAAATAAATAATGTTTTGAGCAGCAAATGAGCTGAAAATCTTCACATTTATTTGAAATTGTCCTGTCCATGCATTTCATCTAAACTTAAATATGAGTCCACACATACACCATACATATTTTGATCAAACGCTATCTTTCAGTGAATATTCAAGATGGACTTTGCTATAAAAACCACATCACATCATGGGCCATTGGTGCTTGGACCCCGATGATTGCCACTTTTATAATATAGCCATGAAGGCTATATTATTAATCTTTTTTTCTTTTAGATGCAGCATTTACACTGTATTGGCAAAATCATATGGTTTGGTATTGAAATGGTAGTGCGCGTATTATTAAATGATATAATTAACTTAGAAAGACATTTAAAGTATTCTTATGTGGAGAAACCTTGTATTTATTTGAAAATAATAAAAGCATAATTTATAACCATATAGGCTTAGTCTAGGTTTTCTAATACAAACGCTGATGAGTGACAAAATTTGACATCTTTCTTTCTTCTGATATAATATATGCTTTTTTTTAAGGTACACTGTAAAAAAATATGCTGCCTTAAATTCAAGTACAATCAACTTGGACGTTTATATAATTTTAACTTACATTAAACTGACTTAAAAATTAGTTGAATTTTGTATAATAAAAAAGTTGAAAATTGCTAAACTTATTTTGATGAGTTAAAGCAATGTAAAAACATGTTTTCATAACTTATTGATCATATCATTTTTACAGTGTAGGCCTACAGAGCTCAAAATGCACCGCATAGCAAGAATGATCCATACATTTCTAAATAAATAAATGATAGCCTATATATATAGCCTATAATTCAGTTGGGTTACCACTATAAGTGTAGCCTTGCTATGATGCTAACCTGGTTAGTTCGATTTAAAATCTTTAAAGTCTTAAGAAATAAAGAATATGCCTGATCTGTATCTGCAAAATGTATAAACTAACCTGGAGAAACCTAGTATAAAAATCTAAAACTGCATTTCATGACCCCTTTCGGTGATTAACAAAACAAGTACTTGTACTTGGCTCGTTCCGTTTCTCGAAAAACTACATTTCCCATGATGACCACATACGACGTCATGCCCGCGTCCTCTCCATCCTGACGCACAACACGCGTCACCGTAGTAACTGTCCGCGCCGCTGCGCCGCTGCTGTGTGTCGATCAGCGCTGGAGAGGCGGAAGGGGCTGAGGGATTCTGTTATTATCGGTAACAGATATCCGAGTCCACCTGTGTTTTAGTGCGGACTGGACGACGAGATATTGAGGCGGAGAGCCCCTGCTAAAGCGCCGAGATGTTGAATATGTGGAAAGTCAGGGAGTTGGTGGATAAAGCGTGAGTATGCCCGGGCTTTTGCTTTCTAAAGATCTTGTGTGTCGATGCAGAGGCCCGTTACTTATGAAGGTGCGGATCCCGTGACGTCACACCCTCAGCTGATCACGAGCACCACACGGTTAATATAACAGGATGATCTCTCTTATATCACAATTCTAAACCTATTTATGACCCCTTCCCGTTGAAGCGTGTTCTTCTATTAAATCTACACAATCCACACGCTTGTCTTTCCCTCTTCTCTGGGCTGTGTTTCAAACCCTAGTGAGCTGCCTACTTAGGCATCATCTTTGGGCATGACAGGAGCACAATAGGCGCGTTTTACCTTCATATAACGCTTTACAATGTTGACTAGATAGACAGGCCACTACTTTATCAGATACATTATTCTTATCTGTACATTTTTCTTGCCAACAGTGGCATAACGTTACCGCTAAAACATCTCAGCAAATGAGCTTGAACGGTCTCTGACGGCATATGTCCAACTGTCATATCTGTTTTATTTGTGTGTATAATGATGGAGTTTGTGTTGTTTAAATGTTATACATTTAACGTTAGACGGTTCGCAGGCCCGTTATTCATGCTAGTTAATTAGCCTATTAGCTTAGCTAAAGGCACCATGCTAATTTCATGTGGTGAATGGATAACGGTATCGCTCAACCTTAACATCACAACACACTTTAGTGTTTTTTGTTGTTGTTGTATTTTTAATAACACACTTGACGATTCAGCTGTCAACCCTAAAATACAACGCCGAATGACCTTAGTAGTACATTACCTGTGGGCCTTGTTTTGATCCGTCAGTGCTCTTCACCTGAAAATGAATGAGTTTCAATTCAATCTTTCAGATGATTTACTCTGCAAGTGATGGTCACTCTTTATGGTGCAACTTGATGAGAAACATCATAATTAGTCAATATTAGCCCAGCTTAGCCCCATGAAAAACTGCATGGCTTTTCTCAAGTTTTCAAAAAGTTAGTGCATGCATGTGCTTTATTGATGGTCACAACTAAAACTAGATTGACCGAGAGAAATGGTTTGTCTGTATGACATAATAGAAAGTTTCCAACAATAATCTTATATATAAAGCATCCTGTTGCTTGACTAACCAGCAAAATAGCTACCAATGTGAAAATCTCAAAACACTGGTGTACATTTTTCCTAAATGACTTAACAGAAATTATTATTTATCTGCTGGTAACATCATTATATCATTCAAAGACCAAACAACAGCTGTATCTTAAAGTTTCATACTGTTTTTATTAACATGGTCTATTGGTGAATTGCTGTGGAGGTCTCAAACAAGTTGAAAAAACAGACAAAAATGGTCTCTGAATGTCTATCTCAATATTTTTGTTGTGACATTCCCATGACCTACCGCAGAAACAATGAATTGATTGTATTAAGTCCAAAGGTAAAACTGCAATAGTTGGTGAAAACTAACCCATTGTAATTACATTTTAACTCACGTTTAAGAATACATTTCCTAATAGAAAGTGTCAAGGAACATTTTAACTGTAGAACTTCCTGTTTTCATTTTTGTCAGTTTGCCCCATTTAGTGGAGCATTGCTGTTTCTAAATTGATTAAAAATCTGCGTCCGATACATCTGTGCATCTCTAATGTAATGCTTTCTGTAAGAACTGCTTAAATCGTTATCCTACTCATCATTTTTCTGACTCCCTGTTCTTCTGGGTGTCTGTTGCACAAACAAACCCCGCAGTCAAGTTTCTGTAATGTAATGGATGCCAGAGCTGAAGGGATATTTTAAGCATGCATGAATTCAGCTGAAAGGAGGTGGATATTGATATAGTTGGCCTTTTCATTGTCATTCATTGTGTAATGTTGGGTTTGACTTCTTTGTGTGTCCTAGCAGTGGTACCACATTTATAAAATAAATTGGTACAGGTGCAGACAGCTTTTGTTAAATTGTGTATAATTGTTTGTGGCGAAACATAATGTTGCAGTTTAGCATAGTGTGTTTTTTCTTCTTTTTTTATGGCTGGATTAATGGAATGTGCTGCTAGCTAATCGACAGTTACTTTTTTACTCTAAAATAGGGCTGCACAATATATCGCAATTATCAAAATATCGCAAATGTATATATCGCGATATGTATATTGCAATAACTGGGGTCATGAAGAAAAGACAAAGAGAAAATCACTCACTGCTCTTGGCTGAATAACTTTTGTAGCTTTAATAAGAATCAGTATATATTTAATTCATACAGTGAAAACTAAACAGTGTTTTATTTTTACATTTGATTATTCAGTTTGTGTTGTTAAATAAACCTAATGTAGGTCTACCTGAAACCCTAACCCCGTGGTTTACACTGATGTTAAAATAACACTTCTTATGCTACAGTAAAACACTGCTGTTCACTTTCAGAAGTTGTAGGAGTGTTTTCTAGTCACAAAAAGAATATGAAACATATTTTAAATATATTTGAAAGATATTTTAAGTTTATTTTACACACTTTAAACATTACCGTATCGAATATCGCATTATTTAATGAGTTATCGCATATCGCATTTTCCTTCAATATCTTGCAGCCTTACTCTAAAAGCTTTTGGATGTACTCTTAACTCCACTGGACAGGAAATTCATTCTTAAATGTGTTTTTATCAATTACAGTCTGCCACAAGTACACATTCAATTCTCGGCATTGCTGCAAATTATTGTGAAATTTATTAAAAAGTCTAATATTAATACAACTTGTACAAAAAAAAAGGCCCAGATTGTTCATTTTGGTGCATCACTAATGGTTACACTTGAAATGGTTACAAAATAAATGTGTAAGATCTTGTAGATACTATAAAAATTACAAATGGCCCTCAATGTAAGAAAGAGGAGGTTGGAACAAGAAAACAAATGTCCTCAGAGATGTTACCCACCACGGTTGATTTTCACCTGCATTTGGTTTTCATTTGCATTGGTACTTTGCCACTGAGTCTCTTTAGACTTTCATCTGTCTTTTAATATCCCAGAATTAGGAAAAAGGAGTGTGAAAATTCATAAATCAATCAAAAATGTTGACATTTGTTGAAATTACTTGGTTTTGATTTCGTATGACAGGATTCATGTGACAGGAAAATGTAGTAGGCCTTTACTTTAATGGATATTTATTGAAAAATCAGCGAGTTTACATCTCGCAGTTCTGACTTTTTATCTTAGAATTGCGTGATATGAAGTCACAATTACGAGAAATCAACTCGAAATTGCGAGAAAAAAAGTCAGAATTGCGTGATATAAAGTCGCTCATATATTTCTCAATTAATTTGGTTCCAAAACTAACTGTGTTTAACTGAATACTGACTGGCAAAAACTGGCATTTTGACAATGTTGTGTGTATTTGAACTAGGGCTGCACGATTTGGGGAAAATGTCATATTGCGATATTGAGGTCAATATTGCGATATGCGATTGCGATATAATAAACAAATGGTTTCCTGAGTCATCTTGCTTGGTTTTCAAGGAAAATGCACACACAGATTAGTGATAATGCTGAAATGTGTAGCCTATTTCTTAACTAAAACTAGCAACAACAACTAAATGATTGATTACACCTATAATGATCAATAAGCCATTGATGTCTGGATAAAAATGACATACACACAACATTTTAAACATTAATTATAGCCATCCAACATCACAGTGATTCCGTCATTGCAATTGAAAGCTATCAATTATTTTTATTTTTTAATAATTGATTAGGCTTCAAAAAATATAACAACTTTTAATTTAGCTAAACTTCAAACAATTCTCACATAAACCCATAAAAAATAAAATAAACCCTCACATATCATATTTACCTGTGCCCTTCCTATCTAACATGTAGGACATATAGCCTACATAAATTGAATAAAGTTATCAAACAGTCTGTGCTGCATTAATTATAAATTATATATAGAATCTTTATTAAAGTTACAAAAGTTTTTTAGTCAAGAACAGTGAGTGTTTTTCTCTGTTCCCTTTGTTCTTTGATTTACTTTAACGACAGAGATGATTAGTGGCTCCTGTGTACTGTCCCTTTTGTACTGACCAGCCGCTGTCGAGCACGAATGCTTTAAAAGCATTTGTATGAATAAGAGCGGGATCATGTAACTATGGAAGCTTGTTTCCGCCACAAAATAAAACATTTTAAAAGATAATTGCGAATTTTTATCTCACAATTGCGAGTTTACATCACGCAATTCTGACTTTATTTCTCAGAATTGCGAGATATGAAGGCAGAATTGTGAGAAATAAAGTCGCAATTCTGAGAAATAAAGTCAGAATTGCATGGTATAAAGTCGCAATTGCGTGTTATAAAGTCAGAATTATGAGTGTTTTTTTTCCTTAGAATTGGACTTTATATCTCACAATTGTGAGTTTATATTAGTGATGCACCGAAATGAAAATTCTGGGCCGAAACCGAAACCGAAAATTTAGGATGCACTTGGCCGAAAACCGAAACTGAAGCCGAAAATGGCTTCTTTTAAAAACTTATATATATATTGCTTGAATTTAATGGATCTGAAATGAAAAATCACAATATAATAATCAAACTTTTATTAACAGTTACATAACAAAACATAAAATATTTTTAACAATAAATATAAATAATAATACCAAATAATATTATTCTTCAAGTTTTATGTTCCATCAAATAAAATAGTTTTTTTAAAAGTTGTGCAAAAAAAAAAAATCCACAATTTTGGAGATTTTTGCAGAACAAATGTTACATATTGCAACTTTGGTGTCCTCTCGTATAGGGCTGTCACTTTTGTGAAAAAAAAAATCCTCTTCGATTTTTGAAACATAGGCTAAGTGTTCATTGAATCGTTAGTAAATTGCCTATATTTGGCATTGATCCGTTTTCAACGCCAAATATAGGCAAATCCACGGACAACTAAACAGGCATTAGGACGAACGTAAAGAGGGCGCTTGAGACGCGCACAAGTCAGCAATGTGGACTGCCATAACATCAATGAAAAACATTACTGAAGGCTAGGCTACATTATGCACTATATTATGCAGAAATAGGCTATGTGTGTGTGTGTGTGTGTGTGTGTGTGTGTGTGTCAGAACCTGCAGTTGCTGTGTGACGCGCGTTCGCTGCGAGCGTATAGTGACGAGCTGGACGCGCTCAGAGAGAAGGCCGTTAAAATCGATTCCCTATTTTCATTTTCGAAACTTGTGTTGGTTGGTCCGATCGATTGTGCGATAAGTGACAGCCCTTTGACATGCTTAATCTTTGATAGGCAGACGCGTGATAACAGCTCGACCGTGAGTGAAACCTAAGCGCTTGCGCACGGATGGGAGGGGCGGGTGACATTCATTTTCGGTTTACGTTTTCGGCTGTTTTTTTTATTTCGGCCGAAAATTTTCGGCGGCCGAAATTTCGGTGCACCCCTAGTTTATATCTCACAATTCTGAGGAAAAGATGTCAGAATTGCGAGATATAAACTTGCAATTATGTGTTATAAAGTCAGAATTGCGTGATATAAAGTCGCAATTGCGAGAAAAAAAGTCAGAATTCTGACTTTATAAGACGCAATTGTGACTTTATTTCACGCAATTCTGACTTTATATCTCGCAATTGCGTTAACAGCCCTAATTTGTTTATTTCATATAAAATCGCAGCATTTTGCGTCATATAATCGCATAGGCTTCACATCGCGATTGCGATATGATTAATCGTGCAGCACTAATTTGAACGTTTAAGCGCAGTAAGCCACTCAATTTGGTACTTTCGACTCACAAGACAGAGAGGCGGCTTGTACACTTCCCTTATATAGATCAGTGGTGCGATATTGCCTGTGCCGCTGGCAACAAAACCGTCCATGAATTGGGAAGACGTGAGACTGACCGGCCGGTTACTGATCATGCAGAAAAATGGCCGATTCCGGTCTCCGGTCGGTCGATCAGTGCATCGCTGTCGGCAAGTGTATTATGTCTAATGATTTAAAATCTGTTCCGATTTTCAGTCGTGCAGTGTATTCCAGCCTTAAGTTGCATGGTATGAACATGTTGCTTAGGGAGTCCCTTTGTGTCCCTCTGTTATGGGACTCCAGAGATTGAATTTTGTTTTTAAACATTTTTGGCAAAATGGAGATGATCCGTTGTTTGGCTGCTGGGAGATGGTTTGGAGTGGTGCATAACCTCAATGACTTGTTTTGGTAATCCACCAACATTTCAACAACCTACAGATGAGAATCATAAATTAGGCTTAAATCCACCCCAAACTAAATTTTCCAGCATATTTCCAACAGAAAGAGAGAAATGCCATGTTAATTTTCCTTTTACATGCCAAGTCATGACACACTGCATGGACCTGATTATGATAACTGCAGTACATTACATGATTAGATATTGCAATAGTAATAAAACATATATGATTATTCTATCTTCGTAGTTCTTGTATTGTGTTCACTGCGCTGTCTAAGAAGTTAGAGTTAGCAGACGCCTAAACGGGCAACAAGCTTGCGGTTTGTGCCTGGCACACGCTACAGTGGAAACCATTCTTCTTGTTGAGAAAGGACTTTGTCCAAACCCTATTTTAAAGTTATTTGCTCTGCCTCTGTTGAATTTTAACAAGATTGTTTACAGAAGTAATCTTCAAATTAATGTTAGCATCAGCACTTCCAGGAAAGTTAAAGTTGAGCCAAAGGTGTGAGATTGGTTTCTTATTTGCAATTGCCCAGTATATTTCATCATCACATATGGTTTTGTTTCTTTGTGTAACTTTTAATAATAGAATAGTCTAATAGCAATTTTACTGTACTATTCTACTAAATGTGATTTTGAAATAGCTTGTTGCAGGTAGATCAGATGTCAGGTTATGTGAGAATAACATTGCTTGCAGGGATTTTTTTTGTGGTCAGAATGTGAATGTCCAGCTTGTCTGCTTTAAATGTGTTCTGAATACTAAAATATTCTTCATTGATGTGACTGTCACTGGAAACTTTTAGTACATAATCAATTGCAGCTGGAACATTCCATGGAATTATAAGTGAGATTGATCAACAAATAGTCTCCCTTTATGTTAACCAATTTGGTCAGATAAGTTATTGTAAATATTTGAGACCAATCTTGATGCTGATCTGTTGAACATACAGCTATTTTCGTTAAAGGGATACTTCACCTCTGGAAAGATGAATGTATATTTAAAATAGGTCATTTATGTTGAAGAAATGTGAAATTATTTTTGAATTTGGAGCTTTCTAGACTGAGAAAAGCCAGAAAATTTATTTTTGGCTTATGTGGATGAAAGACAACAACTCCCAGAATGCACTTGCTTCGCTGCCCTAGGAGGCCACTCCCAAGCCACGCCTACCGGTAAGAGAGCGCAGTTGAAAACAACAAGGCTAGGCTACTAGTGAGTCTCCGTGACGAGTTTGCCCGGGATTTCGAGATCGCCCAAAATGTCCGGGATTCGGCTTTTGCGTTCTACAGTCGCCATTCATTATGTTTACTGTGGCGAGCAGGATGAGGCTGAGGGCCGCGGGAGAACGGCGCGAGGCTGGTGGTGTGATTACTGAGACGCACCGGTCTCGTATCTCTCACAGAGGAGCGGGAATTTTCTTAGCAATGTTAAAAACGCACATCAACCGATCACTTGTTTAGCGTTCATGTAAACACTACATTCAGATTCACCAATCGGAATGAATTCAGTTAGATTGAAACAAAAGGTGTGCATGTAAACAATGAATAGCGACTGCAGAAAGCAAAAGCCGAATCTCCTCCTACTGGCTGTAGTCTTTAGCCTCTGGCCAAAAAAGATTTTTTCCAGACAAAAAATACATAAATCTCTCATCTCAGGGGGATATGAGGATGGAAAGCACGGTAATTCGAAAATACTACAGGTTTTCTACTAATACAAAGCTTAATGCTCAATCCTGAAGTATCCCTTTAAATAACTTTACAATTTCAATTAGAATGTCTCGGATGTCAAAGCCTGTTAAATCACTTCAGTCCACAGTGAAAGCATTTTAGATAATTTAATGCATTACACAAAAGCAATTATATTTATATTCAACTTTTAATTTAAATTAAATGCATACATAAATAAAAGCTTTATATATAAAGCAAAAATTGCTAAACTTCCGTGTTTTCTTTTTAAGCTTTGTGAACCCATATAAATGGTGAATTATAAGTTCAGTTGAATCACTTGCATTAACCGAGAACGTTTATAGCAAGCGTTGTGAACCTGATCTAAACCGGCTTGGATTTGTTTGGTTTGGTCTAAACCTACTCTGAATCTTAAAGTTTGTTCAACTAGCTTCCTGTAAGGGGCCGCTGAGCTTTATTTATATATTTATTTGTTTGCTGTTGAGTGAAGAATCCAGTGGTAGCCTCAACTCAGAGTCACCCGTCTCCATAATTCACATCTCTTGGGACTTCTTTCCCTAACTTTCCCTTGTCCGGGTATCACGCTTTTCATCTCTTAGCTGGCGCTTTCGTTCCCTCTCCATCATACTTATTATAAACCACCAGCATCCTCATCTCCATCGTAAAGCTTTATCCAGACCTTTGCTTCCCTCAGAAGCTCTAGGTAGTCTTTTTAGTCTGAGGTGGCGGAGCAGGAAAGCTGAAACCACTCAGAGAGCTTTCATGTTAGGCGTCTTGAGTTTGTTGTGGGGTTTTTTTTGCAGGCCATAGTGAATGTGCAAGTACACCCATTCATTTCTAGCGAAGAACAGCAAAGGAGGGAATAAAAGAAGTGGAGAGTAAATCTCGGCAGGCCCATAGAACAAAGAGGCTGCGGATGCAAAGGATGGCAAGACGCCCCTACGCCTGTCTGTGCCCCCTTCTCTTTGTGCGAAAGAAAGCCTGCCTCTTCTGCTTTTGTCTTTCCTGCATATTGAATATTCCAGTAAAATATGTGCAGCACAGTACACAGCACCGTACGTGTGTCTGGAATGTATTCATGTGTGTGTGACTGCTCTACAGGCCGCTTGCCTGCATAAACCCACATCATTCATTATTCAGTTGCCTGAGATTTTCCTTGTAATCTTACGCCAACTTCGCAGCGTTCTCTCTACATGTTTGAGTCGCATTGATTGCCGTGAACTCTTACTTGTCATTGAAGCAACCGATTTATGCTCACACTAGTAAATTTGCTTCTTGTGTGCCTGATTGGTGATTTGGATTTGAACATTTGCATTTATTAGGTTGTATTTTTTTAAATTATTTATTTATTTACAAAAGGTTAATAAGTCTCTTAAAAAATCTTATAATTTGACCATTTATGACCAGAAATGTTATGTTTTAAAATGTAGTGCTACACCCCAAAAAACCTTTGTTAAAAAAATTACATTGGAAAATATATTTTACATCTTTTTGTTGAAAATAAATAATGAACACTCCAATGTATATTCACTCCAGTGTATATTGTATAGGCCTATGTCTATGACGAGTCACGCAGGTGACCCGTCTAAAATAGTCCCAATATAAACACTTATAATAGGTGTACCGTAGTGATTCAGGATAAGACAAAAACAAAGTTTGGAAAATGGATTAAGTAGCATCATCTCGCCTTTAAATTGCAGTTACCTAAACTCCAGCAATAAAAAAACTGTTAGATGACCTACTTGTTCGTTAATTGTGCTTTAGAAAAGGATATAAATACATAAAATGTATACAAGGATAAAATGTATGGGTTGTTTTAGAAATGGAATCACAATATAAAGATTAATAGGTCTTATTTATAAAATATGAGCAGAGAGAGTTTGTAAATTGTATATAAAAACATTTGTATGGATTGAATTAAATGACAATTTACATGCTAATGGATTCCTGAACGATTTACTTATTATGCTCGTGTTTTATTAATAAGACCCAAAGATTGTATCCACACGCACAAATACATGATGTAATGAAGCTGGAAGAAGAATTTAAAGCCGCGTTTCCACCGCAGGAACTTTCCCCAGGAACTAGGAACTTTGGGCTGGTACTCGATGTGTTTTTACACCGCTGGAACCAGGGTCTAAATAAAGTTCCGGGTAAATATTTCCCCCTCCGATAGTCCCTGCTCACGAGGTAGTACTTTTTCAAAGTTCAGGAACTTTCAGGGGTGGGACTTGTGCGCTGCACAAGCTGATTGGTTGTGTTCACGCTGCATTTTGGTTGGATGACTCCACGCAGCATTTTATTTATTTTTAACCTCCCTTTTTAAAAAAAAAAACTATTGCGGTTCGTGTCGTGGCTTCATGCAGTAAGAGTTGTCTGTCTGCAAATATGGAATTTATTAAAAAAAAACTGGTGGACTGGCGACGAGTTTCAGGCTTTATTTTGTGGAAGACGAAACTTTCTGCGCGTTCGTCCCAGGCATCTCACAATAACTGATAACATACGTTGTCTAATTTTATACGCATACGAGTTTTCTGAACACGCTTTAGTATCAGTGCTCATCTATTTTGTTTTGTTAATTACCTCGTTAGTAAACCAATACATAACAGCAGCACAGTTTGAATCTCCTCCATACTTATTATAAATGTGGCGCTCAAACCTGATTACTGTCCGTCGCAGACTGGGAGGAGCAGTTGCGCGCAGTTTACCTTCCCGGTACTTTAGACTGCGGTGTAAACGCAGAAAGCAACCGGTCTGGGGCAAAAAAAGTTCCTGGGGAAAAAGTTCCTGGGACAAATTGTTCCGGGTAATTTCGGTGGAAACGCGGCTTAAGTGTGGCTTTTTATGGAATAGTGCTGGTTAAGCAACTTAACATTCTTCCTTGCCAGCTGCCACACAGTTAGATCCATCTTTCAGTCATCAAGACCATATGTGCAGCATTTGCCTCCATCTGAATAGTCTGAATTACTTGAGGAATTTTGAGGTTTTGTTTTTGAAAGTGTTTACAGATTTAATTTGCTCTTCCATTAAGTCAAACTGGTCCATTGGAACGACCACGCCACCCACAAATCCTGAAAGTGACGCAGCTGAGCGGGATTGATTTCCTTGCTGCCAGTTTTTGCTGAAGTCATTGATTTGGATCAGATGTGATTTTGGCTCTCTGACTCTTCAAATGATTGTGAATCAGCTACGTTGTATTTCCAGACCACCTGCTTCCACGTTCCAGCGAGATGCATGTTGCCCACCTGCTCATCATCCAGCACCACTTGACTGTCTTTAATAACTTCCAGAAGTTCACTTCCACTCTCCCACCCTCTTTACCCTTTGGGACTGTCAGAGTGAGGCGGAAAAAGCCACGTTTTCACATTAGTAATGATTATGGAAAGTGTTTGCAGCTGTTTTGAGAGTTCGCATTTTAAACCTCTGCTGAGTGCCATCTCTGCAGTGGTTATGTGGTTCTGATTTCAAGTATGTTATTATCAAATGATGTGGAATTGATCTTTTATTTACAGGCTGTGTCCATGTTGATTGTCTGTATTAGTAGGATGCACTGGATAGTCTGGTCTTTAGGTCGTACTACACTAAGCTTACAGTCGGCCATAGTCAGGCTATTGTTGAGCGTCTGGACCTATTTTTTGCAGTTCTGCTCCATTGACTCTAGTTGGCTTTTGGAACTGTGATATCAGCAACATATTTACATACTAACAGTTGATTTGACAACTACTCTCACATGAAATGCGGCAAACCATATTATAGATGCGTCTTCAGATTTGGGATTAACCGCGGTGCACGTACATGCAGAACTGAAAGTAGAGAATGGTACCTAAAACTTTTGCCACACCTGCCAATGACTTAAAGCTACACTGTGTAATATTTTAAGTTGATTTTTTTAGCAAAAAACACTGTTGTTTTTTTGTTATTTCAAAATTATACGTTCTCATTAATGTGTAATCACTTCAACCAACTAATTAAGTATTCACGTAAGTGTATAATATGCCATTTAGAATACATACGACCGAGTCGCTCGAATGGCGGAAGCCATGTTGCGCATCCATCTTGAAAATACATTAGACAAAGAGGGACATACAAGCTTCGCCTTTTGCGTTTTTACACGCAGTGGCACCGTGACAAATGCGAGAGGGAGAATTGCTCGCGTTTGCCGGCAGATTTAAAATAATACGGCCACCGTAGGAGTTAAAATGTGTAGTTACAGTGTAGCTTTAAGAAAATGTACCGGCCATAAATATTTTTTGAACAGCCATGAAACATAGATTAATCCTTATTAATTTATTCTTAATAAGTTATTCAGTCTAGAGCAGTGAGTAATTTTTCTTTCTTTTGTTGTTTGATTGAAATGAAATACATAGACAGCAGCAGGATTATCAGGCTGCTGTCACTTTTAAGAGCTAATGCATGGATCCAATATACTGATACATGCGTTTGCTTTCTCAACTCTTTATGTTCACTTAAGACATAACCGACTCTGTATTTGAGGATACTTGCCAAGATAGGCAATTTTACATAATTTAGTTTAAATATGTCTGTTCAAGCGCAAGAAGATGTGAAAGACAGCACGCGAGTAGCAAATTGAGTTCCCTTTTGCATCTTCTGACTCTTGGATATTTAAATTGGCTAGGCTTAAACTTTTGTGACGATGCAGCACTGGCCCGTCACCTGTCCCGAGCGTTGTTCTTGTTCATGTTCTCACAATATTGCATTGTTAGAATTCGTAAAAATGCGGCTAACTGGTGATTGGCACCATTTCATATACTCGCCAACACCGGTTTTTACTCTCATTTGGCACTTGGCGAGTGTTCATTTTAGGCCCTGGTTACACCCCTACAAACTACAGAGTACAGAAAAAAGAATGCGATTGCATTCTTCTAAAGCCATACGATAGCTTTGGGAGTCATTATTCAAAACATTCAAATGCAAGAAGTAAGAACCAATGTTGTTAGATGTCAGTGATGACAAACCTGGCCTGACACCAGAGGTGGACAAAGTACACAACTTCCTTACTTGAGTGAAAGTACAGATACTACTGGTCAAATATTACTCCGTTACAAGTAAAAGTTGTAAAGACTGATTTTTACTTAAGTAAAAGCACAGAAGTACTTGTTTTTAAAAGTACTTAAGTATCAAAAGTAAATCAATGCATTGTTTTATTATTGTTGCATTGTTGTGTGTAATACGTACAGTATCGTATGCCTCTGAATCTACGCCTGCCTACCCTCATATCAATATCACATTTATTTCTAGAACACAGTTCCAGTAGTGGGATTAAATGTGAAATTGAATAAGTCGCTCAATAACGTCCACAATGGTTTCGGACACCCAAATGGCTGTTCCCTCAAATAGTGCCCTATTTAAAGTTTTTTGGCTTTTAGTATGAATATGTTAGCCTTACTGTTATCTATAAGCTAGTGTGCACCAAAACAATGACAAAATTTTCATTTAGAAGACCAAACCTAATGTTGAAAATGAAAATCAGGTTGATGTTAGAATCCAACGTCGGATTGACATTAATCTCCAACGTTGGACAGACATTGTATTGTAGTTGAAAACGAAAATCGGGTTGACGTCAGAAACCAACATCAGTCGGTTTCTGACGTCAATCCGACTTTCATTTCCAACCAAAATGCAACCCCTGCAACCAAAATCATCCCCTGACTGACATTACTACTTTCTACTCAAGGACCTTGACAGAATTGTAGTGGAGTAAAAAGTACGATATTTGTCTTTCAAATGTAGTGAAGTTAAAGTAAAAAGTTTCCAGAAAAAATAATACTCAAGTAAAGTACAGATACTCAAAAAGTGTATTTAAGTACAGTACTCAAGTAAATGTACTTTGTTACTGTCCACCTCTGCCTGACACACATGAGAAGCCTTGTTTGATGACATTTGAGAGCTTTGGCAAAGAGGGTGATTTATAAATCAGAAAACTTGACATCAGTTACTTTTATGATGTTTTATTTATTTATTTTGTCCTTTTTGTAGCCAAGTCATCATCCATTTTTGCTGAGTTAAGAGCAGCTCGGACATTTTGTTAAACATCTCCTATTCGTCATCTGGTTAAGAATTACATTATGGTGAGAAAAGGATGATCAGTTTGGAGTGAACTATTCCTGAAGTGTAATTTAAACATTTTCCCAGGGTGTGGAAACTTTGTAAGTTGAGGAATGAATTTGCATTACACTGTCTCTTCCAAACCTGTTAAAGAGTGTTTTTTTTATTTTTTTTATTATCGTCCTAGGTTAATTGTCTGGTCTTCTCTAATCTGGTCTTTGACCTATGATCATCTAGAGTTAAAACTGCACATAAATTATATTTAATTTCTCACTTTCTCCATTTGACTTAGAATGTCTATTAATCAAAACACAGGAGCAACTGTTCTGCACTTTTATTTCCAATTCCAAATAAAGGCACATCATTTCATTGTCACGTCCTCCTACGCTTCCTCACATCTAAAGTTTTGTGGAAAACATAGCACAGAACAAGTTGACATGAGTATTAACAGTTAATGATGTGCCCTACTCCCAATTTCCTCTTCCTTGTCATCTACCTTCCTCGTAGCTAGTTATTATAAACCACAAAGATTGGTCTAGAAGTTGGTCCATTGCTTGAATCTGCATTAGGCTAGACAAGTGTGTACCCAGGCAGATTTTATAAAATATTTGTTTGTAGAGAAGCTTTTTTGGACTTAGTTTCCTTCATATATCTTTGGCCAGCATAACTTCATCATTCAGTCTCGTAGATTTTTCCTAGTATTTTTTCCCCATAGACTGGCAGGTTGATCTACAACAATGTCAACGAATTGGCTTAGTCACATAATTGCTCAGTAGATTTAACACTGAACAGACCTCTCGGTTCAGTTTTTCACACCGGGCTTCAGCTGAACACATTTAAACCTTGGCAGTCTGTTCTCTTCTATCAGTCCAAAATATCAGTCAACCAAAATGGACCTGCTTGAGTTTTTTTTAACGCCTTCATGTGCAACAATATATTGACTTGTGTGTCTGTGTGTGGTAGTCTGGTGTTTATTTGTGGTTCTCTGTTTTTCGCTGTTTCCCAGCACCAATGTTGTGATGAACTACTCAGAGATAGAGTCCAAGGTTCGGGAAGCCACCAATGATGACCCCTGGGGCCCATCGGGTCAGCTCATGGGTGAGATTGCCAAGTAAGTGCTCGAACTACATGTTCTCCTCAGTCTTCAGGCATTCAGTGACTCTTCTCTGAATTACCGCAGAACATTTGTGTAGGGCAATTACTGCAGAATTACATTGATCTCATCATTGATAGCTGATGATTTAATTTGCATTGCATCATGGCATAGACTTGTAACTCATAGACTGCAAGTTGATTCATTACCTCCTCATCTAGGTTTTATTTTTATATATATATAAAAAAAAATAATAATTTAGTGCCTTACATTAAATTTGTACAAAACAAGTGTACATTACATCATTACACTCTACATTAAAATCAGAAACAGGATGGATGGTTTGACAGCATTTGAATATGCCAAACTTTGTGATTAGGACTATCAAACATATTTGCTAGGAATAATAATAATAATAATAACTTAAAATATGAAGCTGTTCTGTTTGTCAGTGGTATAATTCCTGCTTTTGACAGGTTAAAATAACTCGCCAGATTATAATATAGTAGGGCTGCACGATATTGACGAAAATGTGATATGCGATAACTTGTTAAAGAATGCGATATTCGCTATGCGATACGATTAAATAATGCTTTAAGTGTGTAAAATCAATCTAAATTATATCTAAATATATTTAAAAACTGAAAATGTTACAACCAATATTTATGTTTCACATTCTTTCTGGGAAAAGAAAGAATCACTACAAACCTCTGAAAGTGACCAGCAGTGTTTTAGCATTACATAAAAAGTAATCATCATTTCAATATCAATGTAAAAAAAAAAAATATTTAAATGCCAACAACTCTTTGCTCAACTTGGTAGTAATATATAGTTATAGAAAACCTAACATCAAGAACATTCAGGTAAAAAAAAACACCTGAAACTAGAGGTGGATGATTAGTTATTTTTGTTATTTTAATGTATCTTGTTATTAATAATAAGAACAATGAGGCAAAATATTAACAATAGGACAAATACAATAAAATAAAGATAAGATACAAATGAAATAAACAGTTCTAAGTTTTTCAGGTTGGCCTACATTAGATCTTTTTTCTCAGTGCCATTCAATTGAGAAACAGAAATGAAATAATCAAATGTACAAATAAAACTCTGCTTAGTCTTCCCATGAATTAAATATACATTGATTCATATTAAAGCTGCAAAAGTTATTCAGTCAAGAGCAGAGAGTTATTTTCTCTTTTTCTAATGTTGTTTTTTACAGACAGCTGCAGGTATACTGTATTAGGCTGTTGTCACTTTAAGACTAATGCACAGATCCTATTGACACACCATATTTCTTTCACAACTTTTTATAACTTTTTAATAGATATCGCAAGCCGTTGAGATGCATATCGCAATTATGTACATTTGCAATATTTTGCTAATTTCGCGATATCATGCAGCCCTATTATATAGCTTTTAATAAACCAAGTAAAATTGCTTCTGCATATCAACAGAATCACTGCATTTTATATAGAGATTCCACTGAACTTTATATTTAGACAATTTGGCATGGCATCATTTCCACTGAGGAATCTCCTGCTGGAAGTAATTACTGTTCTCGGATTGTTATTATATATTTAATTAACCTAATACAAGGTTTAAAAACTTTTAATTTATTTAGTATCTTGCCATTGTAATCCTTCTTATTCATGCTGCAGATCCACATTTATGTATGAGCAGTTCCCTGAAGTTATGAACATGCTTTGGACTAGAATGCTGAAAGACAACAAAAAGAATTG
The DNA here is from genome assembly GCF_963993115.1 of Abramis brama. NCBI lineage: Eukaryota > Metazoa > Chordata > Actinopteri > Cypriniformes > Leuciscidae > Abramis > Abramis brama. The sequence goes on from NC_139977.1 coordinate 12,622,070, forward strand.
GAGGAGAGTTTACAAGGTACAGTCCACTGCTCATCTCTGTTAGAATCTTTCTTCTTAAATCATAATTTCACTTTAAATGAGGAACAGTTACTGAAATTAAGTGTACATTCATTTGTGTACTACATTTATACAGTATTTAGTTAAAAAGCAAATACCAAATCACTAGACTTGCCAATATATCGGTCTGTTTCTAATCTTAATTCATTTCTTCACACAAAGAAATGTTTGTTCCGTATGTGGTTACACTTCCTAAAAACCCATGATTCACTAAGAAGTTTCAATAGTCCAGCTAAACTTTTTCAAGTTTAGTGAGTGTAAAGGAATATTTAAGGTTATCAACATAATGTCTGTGCTGCATCTGTAGCATGTATGCTGTTGATCACATACAATGATTTTGACTTGAACCTCAGAGTGTAAACAAATTTTTTTTTTAAACGAATTATACACCCAAAATCCTGCATTTAACTCTTTTAATTGCTTGATTTAGAAATATCCCTAATAACTCCTTCTTCCATATGTGCAGGCCTTATTGCTATTAGCGTACCTCATCAGAAACGGGTCAGAGCGGGTGGTGACCAGCGCCAGAGAACATATTTACGACCTGCGTTCTATGGAAAATTATCATTTTGTAGGTAGGTTTAAATAGATGAAATGCTTAGAAGGTTAAAGTGCCCCTATTATGCTTTAAATGTTCCTAATTTAGTTTAAGAGTTCTCCTACTATAGGTTTACATGCATCCATGATAAAAAAAACCTAATCTTCTCATTATATGCATTGCAGCATCACCTCTTTTCTCACAGTGTCTGAAACAGTTTGATAATTTAGGATTTGTTCTCCTTTCCAGGAGCCTACTCTGCTCTGAGCCTACTCTGCTCTGGCCAGATGGCCCAGTCTGTTGTGATTGGTTTACCCCTTACAGCGCATGTTTGAAACAAAATGTCCATTACCATATCTGAGTTTCAGCTCCAGAAGCTTCCTCAGCCCTTGTATACCCAGTAGGGTTGTAACGGTATACCGGTATGATACAGTTATCATTTCATGCACATTTGCTTACCTACGGTATTGGAAAAAAATGAATCAGGCGGAGAATCTCGCCTACACATAAGCAGTTTCTTTCCACTTGACTGTTTAGACTCAACTTGATCCACCTACACACGTACAGCGGAGAAAATGTCAGAGACAGAGGCTGTTATCTCTAACCTCTATCCCCTGTCGAAAAGAAGTTAAAAAGAGCATTTCATCATTTTATTTGAGAAAAAACTGTCAAATACACTCTGAAACTCAAAGGACTTCACTACAACCCGTCAAAATAAAAGTTCGGTTTAACCTGAAGAAATTATGACAGAAATATATTACTATTGTACAATAGAATGTACTTCTCAAATAATAATAATAATAGTAATACAATTTATTTAAACATTATTAAAGGAATATATTTTTGCCCAAAAAAGGATAAATTTATTTGTTTACATTTTAAAGCATTAATGAAATTGCTAGTTTTATGCATTCATTTGATTACCACCTTGTTTGAAACATTTGGTAGTAAATCATAAAAAGAAAAATACATTTTCTACATAAAATACATTTCATAGGACTTCATAGCACAAACATTTTAATAAATTATTAATGATAAAAAATAAGTTATTATTCTAATCCATAATCAATTATCACATTTAATGTATTAGACATGTTTTTGATTATTGAAATTTGAATAAACAAAACAAACAAATGGTTTTAAGTTTGTTATAATAAAGCATTTGTTCAACCAAAAAACCTGTTTTCATTCATTTAACAGTAATTTTAAAGGAACACTCCGCTGTTTTTTGAAATAGGGCTTATTCACCTTCTTTCCTACATTTAGATAGGTGGGCAAATGTATTTTTGTCTCAGTGCATGCATTGTTTTAGTTTGATAGGGTCGGCTCTAGCTTAGCTTAGCATAATGAATGGAATCCTTTGTTGCCAGCTAGCATGTCCTGAGTAAAAGTGATATAAAAAAAAAAAAAACCCCACCTAATTACTTCTTGTGGCCTGCGTATTCACAACAAGTACAAATAGCGATGCAGATTAACACTAGGCGATTTCCTAGGCAGATATTGACTTGGGACTATATTAGGGGGAAGCACAGGCGAAGCACTGCTACTTGGGCGCAGAGATATCTCGCCCAAGTAGCAGTGCTTTGCCTGTGCTTCCCCCTAATATAGTCCTTAATATATAAGTCAATATCTGCCTAGGAAATCGCCTAGTGTTAATCTGCATCGCTATTTGTACTCGTTGTGAATATGCAGGCCACAAGAAGTAATTAGGTGGGGTTTTTTTTTTTTTTATATCACTTTTACTCAGGACATGCTAGCTGGCAACAAAGGATTCCATTCATTATGCTAAGCTAAGTTAGCGCCGACCCTGTCAAACTAAAACAATGCATGCACTGAGACAAAAATGCATTTGCCCACCTATCTAAATGTAGAAAAGAAGGTGAATAAGCCCTATTTCAAAAAAACGGTGGAGTTTTCCTTTAACTGATAATAATAAGACTCTATCATACCGTTACAACCTTATGCACAATGATATGAACAGTAGCGGCGGCATCGGAAGAAAACACTTCTCGACTTGTCAACAACACAAACCGAGCTCTTCCAGGCCTCAGCTACTACTGTATCATTTCAGGTTTGTGCAGGAAGCAAGACTGGAATTACTGACGGCTCGTCAGAATCAGTTCTTTTTTTGGGAGACAATAACTCCATTTATCTGCACTTAGATCTTTGGAACTTTGCAGACCTTTTACATTCACAAACAGCTATATAACACGCTACATGAAAGGTAACATTCGAAAAAGCATAATAGAGGCACATAAAAGGAATTACTTTGTGAAAATCTTTGTTCAAGCTGTGTGCAAATGAGCAAATATGAGCAAACTGGGTCTTTTGATGCTGTTGCAGAGGGTGATGTGAACTAAAATTTGAGCTCTTTGGCCTGAAAACAGTGCTTTGTTTGTCATAACCCAAATTTAGCTCAACACCCAGGTAACAGTATCCCAGATGTCAAGCAATGCTGGATGTAGCCTCATGCTCTGGGGTTTGCTTTCCAACAGGAATAACTTTCAGAGCTTGTTTGTACAAGAGAAATGTTTATATTTCATTAAGGAGAAATAATAAATGAATTCATAAATGAATTAAAGGTGAAAAATATTACATTTTTCATCAAAAATGTGAAAAGTACTAAAGTCTTTCTGAAGGCACTACATATTTTAAGCTGCATTTGTCTTATTAGTGAATGACAGATCCTGCAACTTCATAGTCATAGTGCTTGAGGTGTTACTGTCTGTTTCTTTTCCTTTTTTGTAGCTATTAAAAGCTCTACCTTGTTCTAAATATGTTTCAAAGAATCTGTGGCTTTTCAGAAGCTATTCTGTTTAATTTTTCATCATTTTTCACGGATTTTCAATCATCTACTGAGACTATTCATGAACGTTAGCACATCAGTAGCTTTGGTTTCATTTCGGTTTTCAACCCAAAAGGTTTGCCTTTGCACCACTGTATTTCTGAATTTGTATACAATGCATATTTAATGAGGCAAACAATAAGAAATAATTTAGCAGCCTACCAAGACTTTTGTAGAAGAGCCATGCAATCCTTCCATTCCAAGTGTTCCAGCTGTTCTGGCATTGAAAGAAAAGTTGACTACAGCATCATCTTATTTAATAATATTTCAGCTACTGAACTTTTTGTGTGGGGTCACATTCTGACATTGGGGGGGTTTATCTTACCGTATCTAATGGAGGTTTGCAAAAACAAGAATAAATGGGCCAAATAGTTCCATATGACTTGACATGCTCTTTTCTGTTTTGCTAGATGAGAATGGGAAAGACCAGGGCATTAATGTACGGCAGAAGGTTAAAGAAATGGTCGAGTTTGTTCAGGATGATGATCGGTTACGTGAGGAGAGGAAGAAAGCTAAGAAGAATAAAGACAAATACATTGGAGTATCTTCTGACAGCATGGGAGGCTTCAAACAAAGTAACTGTAAGTGGTCAAATGTAGCAAATTTGAGTGTTGCTAAATTTGAATGTGCATGATTTCTACAACCACTAATGCCACTAAATGGAACTGCCAAAATGAAGACCGTTTATCAAAAGGTTTTCGAGACAGGTTTCCCAGATATTCTTGCTGTCTGCCACTGGTTGAACAAAGAGATTGTTGTGCCCCTAACCTAAAAACGTAATAAATGTTATTTAAGACATTAACTGGGAAAATGGGCAAGAAGCTGAAGCTTGCATAATTTGATAATCCGACGACAACTTGTGCCAGTATAAATGGTGCAAACGCATGCCATGATAATCTGCTCACAATTAATATCAGTATACTAAGACTGTTCTGTATACAGTATACTAACATTTCCTAGACAGAAAAGCTAATACATGTCATATACATTTTTGATGTTCACAAAAAAAAAAAGAAATGCCAAGTTGCTGGTGCTTTCAGAAGTTCACAGGATAGTTCTTCCTATCAGGTACTTTTTTTTTTTTTGTTCCCTAAATGCATTGTGACGTTGTGTAATTAAATAAAGCATGAAATTCCCTTTGGTCCTAGGTCATTTTGAGACATTATTTTTATCTGTTGAAACTGTGATTGACCCCAAAATTGAGCTGCTTTGTCTCTGTACTGTAGGCATCCCACAGGGATTTGTTTTAGGCCCTCTGAAGTTTTCTCGCGTAGTATGGAAAAATTCCCCCTGGATTCCCTTCTTCCCACAACTGATCTTTTGATTAGAGCTGTTTTGATTTCAGGGCTATCACTTTTTCAACTTTACTCACTGCATCATTTGGTGATGTTTATGATCAGGTTAGAAGAAATAATCAGATCTCTGCTTTTCGTATTACATGATTTCTCTTAGAGCTGTCTAATCAAGTCAAGATGCCATGTCCCTTGTCATGTCATTAGTGATGTTACTTGTGTGCGAAGTCAAAAGATTGTGCTTGGTTTCTGCTTTGATTGCTGCTCAGATCTTTCCCTTTATTAGCTGTACTACAGGTTCAAATTTCCAATTATTTATGCCATTCTTTTTGGTTGTGAAAGATAAAAATACCACAGGATCAGAGGTGGGGTAGACAGCTTGATTTTAAGTTGGGGTTGAGTGTTTCTAGTCGGCTGTGTTTTCCACACTTTTCGAAATTTGAAATGCGTGTGTATGCAGTGGCGGAGCCAGAGAGGTGTCTGGGGTGGCAGTTTGATGGTCATTAAACGTTCATTTTATCTTTTTTTGAAAAAAGCATTTATTTTGATGTGCGTCGGCGTTAAATATCGGATGCGTTAAATATCTCAAATAAATTCAGCACCTAACTAATTCTGTATCAACATTCCCAGCGGGAGAACGGTTTGACCCTGAATCCAAAAGCAACTGGGACGAGGACTGGGACAAAAACAAGAGCAGCTTCCCCTTCAGTGAAAAATTTGGGGAGATAAGTGACAAAATTGGAAGCACCATTGATGACACCATCAACAAATTCCGCAAGAAGGAGAGAGATGACTCGCCAGACCGTATCAGGTACGTTACTGAATTTTCAGTCCATGGAATTGATAAAGCTATAGAGTAAAAAGCTATGAAACGGAAGTAGAGACAGATCTTTTCTTTAAAGGATGGTTCGGAGTAAAATCAACCTAGGGTCCTTTGCACCATGACCTCGAGCCAAACACCCCACCAGAAGCCTTTTTTCCCTTGGTTGAACATTATTAAAGTTAGAACTTATTTAGAGAAATCAGCCGGATGGCTTAGTGTAGGCTAATGGATCCAAGGATGTATCTCGTAAATTACCCCACTAATAATGCCCAGAATGGTACCAAACTTATACAGTAGTACAAATAGATTCTGTACTCATAAAACGAGGCAATGGAAAGTTTGTAAGTACATCAGGAGTTTATTTCTCCTCAGTAGCATTAGGGCTCATGCTACTGCTAACCCGGACGTCAACGTTACTTCAGTGATTTGGGAAAAGCACGTAAAAGTCCTGGCAGAAAGCGATGCATAAGGATGTAGTGTAACGACGCCCAGTTCCAGGAATGCACTAATATTTTGTTGGTAGTACCAGTTTGCAACAATTATTAGTTAACACTAAGTTGTTAACACTTCGGAAAAAAATAATAATTCGTCGTTACACTACATCCTTATGCATCGCTTTCTGCCATGGCAAAGGACCCTAGATTGATTTTACTCCGAACCATCCCATTAAGGTCAATTCACACCGTACAGACAAACGCCAGCAAACAAGTTGCCCGTTGGATTTGGAATATTTTGAAAAATAACTCACAATGCCCCAACAGACACTGAAAAACGCTGATTGACTATGTTCAGTCGGATGAAAGCGAACCCCGACCAACGGCAACAGACTCCGACAGGAGTAACACACTGATCCGGCAAAATCCGACAAATGTGTTTTTTGGCATTTGTTTCTGCGGTGTGAATTGGCCTTTATGTATTGTGACGTACATCCGAGTGTATGAAATGGATTATCAAAAAAAGACCAAATTTAGGATGGAGACTTGGTTCTATCCATCGTTTGGTGAAGGGGGTTAGGAGGACTCTGCATGTATCACCAGAGAGATGTCTGGATCAAGTTATGACATTTTGATTAAGAAATACGGAGTGAATTGTTCACAATAACATAATTTAGAAAATAGGTACATTTTCTTTTAATGCTGATTTTAATGCTTTGAAATGTTCTTTGAATGAAACCACCTGTAGATAAATCAACTAGCACACTTCTGCCCTGTAGTGTAATTTTTGACTACTTTATTAGTTGTTGTCTTGCTGTTGCCTCTTCCTGCAGTGACAATGAGGAGGACAAAGTTTCACGGAACGGTCGTCTTGCAAAGTCAGAGTTCAAGGATGATGAAGAAACTGTAACAACCAAGAGCATCCAGATCACGCAGAACACAGATACAATCACCTCCACCACCACTACCACCTCCACACGCAAACGCGGCGGAGTCCCGTCCAAAACCGTCGACCTGGGCGCAGCGGCTCATTACACCGGCGGCAAAAGCAGTCCCGATGCTGACAACAACAAGGTCAAATACTGCCTTACAAATGCATCCTCCTTCCGTTTCATTAAGTTGTTTAAAGCCGTTTTAAAATATTAAACACATTTGGCCACTTTTGTAACCGCAGGAGTGTCAGTTCCACAATCTAAAGCTACATTCACACTGTTCAAATCCAATAATTGTGTGTATCAGATTGAAATCTGATCTAAAAGATTGATTTGTCCACACTTTGTAACACAACTGTTTAAATTTTCTTTCTAAACAGTTGTTACAAATCTCTGCTCTCTATTATGATGTTGTGATGAAATATATGCCTTTCTCCACTGGCGTTCAAAGCGTTTAAGGATACTGATGTTCAGAAGGCAGCTGTCTGACTCTGAGATGGTGAACGGGAACATGTTTTATGTGGAACTTAAGCAACACATTATTAGCTGTTTGATAACATAGTCGAGGAAAAGGCTAATCACATTAATTACCATTATGTGTCAGACGTTATAGATAGCAATACATACAATGCATTACCATTCTGATACATCGGCATCGAGCCTATGTAATTCACTCTTCCACTTCTTCTGAATCAGTTTCTGGTTCAAACATATATGGCTGAATTAAACCAGTATTTCCTCATGCCATTGTGTAGTGTTTACTACAGTAAAGTTGACCGAGTGTATCAGGTAGTCCGAGCTCGTGTGATTGAGTGGAGGCCGAGACTAATTTGCATAATAATAGTGACAGTCCATGGATTATCAAAGATGAGTTTTAAGGAATAAAATGATTGACTGCAAGACTTTAACAATTTATTTTTAAAAACAATAATAATAATTATAAATATAATTTCCCATAGGTTGAATTATTTATAATATATTGATGTTATTGACTTTATAAATACTTATTTGAGTTAGCCATAATAATAAAGAATTGCTGTAAGTTCCTAAATGTTCAAGTGAGAGAAATTGGTGAAATAAGCATCAATTTAATTTCCATCATTTTAATTGTTTTTATTTTCCATAGGTTGAATTATTTATAATATATTGCTGTTATTAAGTTTATTTGCATTCGCAATAATAATAATAATAAAGAATTGCTGTAATAAGTTCCTAAATGTTTTTTTGTAATATATTAGTGTTATATTAGCCATCTTATTTTATAAATATTTATTTATATTGGCCATAATAATAATAACAACTCGACCAGTAGTTTACATTGATTTTTACATAGACACTGCAGAAGGTGTCCGTATAGAAGACTGCAAAATCTAGACAAAAACACATGACTGCACAGTCCTCTCTGCGATAGTGCTTATGGTTGCAAAAGGAAGCCTGTGCTGCCTTCATGTGGTAGACATGAAATATGACATTCTTGATTCTCTTTTCAGGCATTGAGTCAGTCATCCAGCATAGGGTTTGCAGACCTGTTGATGGTGGACTCTGGCTCTGGTCAACCAGTGTCTTCAGGTAAGACCCTGATCAGCTGCATTTTCCACATCTAAAATGCTTTTTGCTATAAGCATCACTATTACTATTTGAACCCAAAGCTCCTGTATAGATACCACGGCTCAGTGTGTGTGAAGCATATCCTTTTACTACTTGGACATTGTTTTTGAGCCCAATTTCCTCCATACAGAAGCTTAAATCTCAAAGAGAACGTTTTTTCCTAAAAGTTGATGTACTTTTAAAGTCATACTCATGGAAGAAGTTCTTCAGAGATGCAGTCAGAGGCATCTAAGTGCCCCAGATGGGTGTGAGAGAAAGAACGAATAGGAGATGGGTGCACAGATGCTGCTGTCCCTCCGTATCCCGTCACCAGCCCAACAGCTGTGCTGTGTCCGTTGACATCAGTCAGGAGGTCACGAGCTGTTGCTACCAGGTTGTGACAACCTAATTATGTTGTACGTGGATGGACACGTGTGTTTGCCTGTGCATTTGAGTTTTAGTCCTGACCGGTTGTTACTATTCTGCATTGTCACGATAGGAAATCATTATTTTGATGTAAAAAGATTTTCTCTTCTATCGTGAAAAATATATTAAATATATTATGTTTTTGTTTGTCTTAAATCCACTCTTAAAAATGCAACCGATCTGACACAGCAATAAAGATTTTAAATTAAATCTTTGCTCGTTGCTTTTTGAAATCATAAAATATATTACTCTTGTTATATTACCATTTTATCCCCAAATAAAAAATATTATTATCATATATTTTCAGTCCAGTATTAATATAACAACATAGATTTTTTTGTTTGTTATTCTTTTTTTTTTAAAACACCATTATTAGTTTCTACTGTATATCTCTGTTGAGCTGGGTGATTTAGTTTGTTCTCATTGAAGCTGATGGAAGTGATGTGCAGGTCTTAATTTTTTTTGGGAAAGGTCTTGAAAATTATATTAAAAAGTATTAAATTGGAAGCACCGATACTTGCTGATACTCTGAACTGATGAATAATGACAGTAAAGACATTTATAATGTTACAGATATAATCTTTAAAACAAATTATGTTCTTTTGAACTCTATTGATCAAAGAATCGTTAAATGTATCCTGGTTTCCACAAAAATAATCAGCAGCACAACTGTTTCAAACATTGATAATAATAAGAAATGTTTATTGAACAACAAATCAGCATATTAGAATGATTTCTGAAGGATCATGTGACACTGACTGGAGTAATGATGCTGAAGATTCAGCTTTACTGGCACAGGAATCAATTATTTTTTTAAATATATTAAAACTGAATTGTAATAATATTGCACAATATTACAGTTTTTACTGTATTTTTTTTAATCAAATAGTGTATTTTCGATCAAACCTTTAAAAAAAAATCTTGCCGACCCCAAACTTTTTAAACGGGGGTGTACGTACTCATATGTTTTTGCCTTGGTTATACTTGCAATTCTCAATAATATTCTATAATCTCTTTCTAAAGACTATGCGTCGTCTTGATTGTTTACAGTTGGAAGCTCAGATCTCATTGGTGACTTTGCTGACTTTTCCTCACCCGCTGCCTCTGCCAGTCTCCCGTCAGCTGCTGGTATGTGTGATCCAACTGCACGTCCTTTAAGATCACATGCAGAGTACAATCCTGAACAGGACCAAAATTCAGTTTTTGCCTCACCTGATAATAATTGGTGATCTGTTTATGTCTCTGTGCAAGTTTTCATGGAAAAAACATTAACATGTAGTAATGTGAACATTGTAATCTGAACACTCAAACCAATCAGAGGTACAGGTGTGCTTAGATTAATAAAAAAAATATCGAATTATGTTTTGGAGAAGCAAAATTCTAGAGTAACTAAAAAATTTCCATTTAAAAGTAGCTTTTCTTTAGTATACATTTGCATCCCTTTGACCTAAATTTGTATTTTATTTACTTGCCAAAGCCATTTTTATGCTTCGTTCGGCAATGACTTTTAATCTAACATCCGTAAAATTTGTCCCATTTGAGCATTTAGGAAGTTATTACAGCAATTCAACGTGTCCCACATTACAGAGAGAAATGGGTGGGCTTGAGTTGACTTTTCCCATCATTCTCTGAACCTCTGCCCTCTCTGAGCCTCGCCTCAATGCAGAGCGAGTGGCACTTTGCTGGTGGGCAGTAGGATGACAATTCTGTTGGCTTGTCTGAAATATGATTGGAGTAGCAACACACGACGCAGTGAAATATTGATGAATGACTGAGGGGTCCAGATGGAGCAGCTACCTGCTGAGTGTTATGAGCACAGACACACGTCAGCTCCCATCATCCATGCTCCATCTCCCCTGACTGAGACTCGCTCCTTAAGAGCAGTGTGTGCATGTGTGAGGATCCAGTTAAAGTCTCATGAATGGCCACACAACAGTGAACCAATAACCATGTAAGTAGGAGAATTAACACAAATCAATAATAAACGTGTATGTGAGCATAAATGTAGTGGAATATATGTCAATATATAAATGGCATGTGGGAAAAACATTATGCAGAAACAAACAAGGGACAAAAAAAGTGTTTTATTTATGTGTGTGTATATAAGTTACTTTTTAAAAGTAATGCATTACAGTATTGCGTTACTCCCTAAAAAATAACTAATCGCATTATTTAGGATGCAGGACACTCTTACTTAAGCAATAAAAAGTCGGTCAATTAATGGGAAAATAAAGTAACTTGCAAAAAGTTTGAAAAAGTACCACGGATATTTTGTTGTTAATTTAAAATTAATGCATTGCTTTACTAGTTACTTCAAAAAAGTAATCTGAAATATGAAACTAAAACCACCAGTTGGTAGTGGTAAGTCTCAGAGTCATTCATTCAACCGGTTCATTCAAACCGTCTTTACGAATGAGTCACTGAATCTGTGGCTCGCTCGATTCGTTAAAAAACACAGATTCATTGAGTAATTAATCACCGCTGTGTGTTTACTGGAGAAATTGAGCGATAACAGACAATATTGTGACTAAAATGTTTCACAATATTAACTTGTTTATTGAACTGTTGTATAAAATTAATGTCACATTTGCAATCGTGCAGATATTCATGGGGGAAATATACAGCACTCTTACTCGTGTGATATTGCTTAACTATATCATATGATATAAATATAAGACAAAGACCCATACAGGGGCATTTTTGACCTCATATATTGAATTTTATATTATAGAAAAAAAAAAAAAAAAAAATATATATATATATATATATATATATATACTCGCATACATACTGTACATGCAAGGCTACATTTCATTAAAAATTCAATAAAACATCTTAAATATTATTACAATTTTAATGTATTTTAAAATGTAAATTATTCCTGTGATGGTAAAGCTGAATTTCCAGCAGTCTTCAGTGTCACATGATCCTACATAAATCATTCTGATTTGGTGCTCAAGGAACATTTCTTATAATCACAGTTGAAAGTGGTTCTGCTGCTTAATATTTTTGCTTAAATCATTTTTCTTTTAATTCTTTGGTTAGAAAGTTAAGAGAAGAGCATTTATTTGAAATTATTATTAATAATAATTTTTTTTATGTAAAAGTCTTTCGAGAAGTCACCTTTGATACCTCACTTAAGGACTTATTTAATAAGATTATTTCTGAAAAGGTTTTTTTTTTTTTTTTTTTATCAGATGTTCATTTAAAAAATCTTGTATAATATGACTTGCTGTTTTTGTTTGTTTGGTTTTTATTGTATTTCTATGATATTTGTATTTTTGTAATTGAATTTTTGCCATGAAAATACTTTGAATGCTGACATGGCACTAAATAAAACAATCTGAATCTGAACAATCTTACTTTTAATGCATTGTTGCTTAATAAAAGTAATAATTTCTTTGTAGAAAAAAAAAAAAATCTTACTGACCCCAAACATTAACACTTGTTTGTATGTGTGTGTGTGTTTAATGGTTCGCTGTCTCCTCAGGTTCGCTGTCTACTGGTAACGGCGAGTTCGGTGACTGGAACGCCTTCTCCTCCACCAGTCCTCCCGCTGCCACTGCTCAATCTGCCATCCCAGACCTGTTCAGTGACGTACCCGCTCCGGCCGCCCCCGCGCCCACATCCACCCAACCTCCCTCCGCTGACCTCTTTGACCTGATGGCCCTCAACAACAGCAGCAGCCTCAGCGCATCCAAAAGCATGACCTTCAACATGTGCTCGCAGAACGCAACCACACCTCTGTCCAGATCACAGGTAAACAGAGTTCACTTTATCAGAAAGACTTCTCCGAACAGCAGATCTGCCTCATTTTGCGTAGCAGGTACGGATTTTGACCTCAAAGCACACTGGTACGATTTGCGACTCTAAATCTTGCTCGTGACGCCTTTGTGTTCTACACTTCTGTCAACAAAGAAATGGAAATTAGCCCTGTCTGTTTTCTAAATGCATATTATTAAGCCAGATTCACACCATACGATTTTGGCCATGATTTGATCAACTGAGACAAATTTTGCAAATCTTAAAAGATTCCTCCTTATCTTTTCAGTTTTGACTGCTAGTTTGACAGCTGTTCTCTGACAGCCGATTAATGACCATTGTGATCAAATTTTACCCTTGATGAAATCCTGCCAGTGTCAGAAGTTTTGAAACACAATCCTGCAGTGTGGCTTCTCCTACAATACCGGTCTTATCGGTTGATGACTTAATGATGACTCAATTAGTGTGACAACAACAAACCACTTCCTCCACATATTTCTGAATTTATTTATTTTCTTCTGTTTTTCCTCTCAAGACAAGTTTGCTGGCAACCATTTCAATCCCACATGTAAATGCAGCTCACTCTCACCAAACGCAAGTCTTTACGTCTGTTTTTAATGAGGCTTGACTGTCATACAGTCTGATATTGACATCTGAGATCCTACAGTGTGACATAACTTACAATGGAGATCATGTTCGTACAGTATGACAAAAACAAAATTGTATAGGATTATTATAATCTCGTTCTGTGTGCACCTGTGTGCAATTTTTTTTACTTTATAATGTTTAATCAGAATGCTTTAACTAGACTTTCTGGTGAAAACGACAGACTTCCCTCTGGTGATGTATGCACAGTGTTTGGGAGAGTTCCTAATAAAATTAATGCAATTTATGTCTAAATTAATGCATAAAAAAACAACTAATTGCGTTACTCAGTTACATTTAATGAAAAGTAATGTTACATTTTACTTTTGCGTTACTTTTTCTCACCTGGGCTGGGCTTGCATGTTTGTTTTATAATAACAAAACAAATGGCAAATGTAAAGGCCCTTTCACACTAAAAGTGAAATGAATAAACCAAGTTTAAGGAAATGCAAATTCACTCCTTTACAGTTAGGGTGACCACCCGTCCCGCGTAGCGCGTGCGCGCACAGCGTTTGAAGCCCAATTCATGCGTCCCGCAAATTGAGACCGTGTCACGCATAATCCATGCTTGCTCAAAAAAAAAGTTGGTCTCTCTATCCTCGAGCCCCAGGCAGCCAAACGAACATTACTTGACAGTTCAGCACGCTATTGTTGCCACACCCACCCCTCAGTTGAACTGCTGACTGTTGTCAACTTTTTCGTTGTTGTCATGACAGCGCACGCACGCGCATACCAGACACACTGGGAAGGAACTTTTAGATGCGCGCTTTCCAATTCGAAAAATGGAGAAAGAGACTGTCTGAGAGGCACCGCCATCATCAATTAAAAAGAGAAGGTGTGGGTTCAAGAAAGACTGGGAAAATGAATATTTGTGGCTGAAAGGTGTTGAGGGGGATACCGAGAGGGCTTTTTGTGACCTTTGCAAAACGTCCTTCTCAATCAGACATGGAGGGGAATACGATGTTTTTTTTTTTTAAAATATATATTTTTTAACTGTTCCTGTGGTGTTGAACAACTACAATTCCTGTTAATCCTATAATTTTATATTATAATTTATTTAAAGTGAATAAATTGTAATGAAAAATAAATTAAATTAAATAGCAGCCTAAATCGTAAGTGGAAGTGCATCTGTCAATTCATTGAATGTTCAAAATATTATGAATCTTTATTTAGAAAAAAATACACATTGGTTGGCCTATTCATGAGCATACATCAGCAATTATACATGTTTAGGGGAATAGGGCATTATTAATATACCATGATGATGTAAGGTGGTATGTGCTAGAAATGGGTAAACCACTATCCACAGTGAGTCTGCCCATGGGGTGGGGGCACCGCTGCGCCAGGCAGTGTCCCACATTGTCCCTCAGAAACATACCCCTTGTCCCCCCTTGGGCTTATTAGCAGGTGGTCACCCTATTAACAGTAGAGGGCTTCGCTCAAACAAACCTTTCAGCAGTGCTGCCATTCTGAATTACTGACGAATAGGACACACGAGTTCAGCAGCAATAAAAACAAAAATGAAACACACACAATGTTTATCTAAAGTAATTTTTGCTTATTAGAATGGTTGAATTGGATCATTGGAAGGTCAGCAGCAAAGACATTGGTTAATAAAGAGAGATTAAATGCATAAAGTATATTTGTGTAACATTTAATTATTGCAGGTTTGCATTTCACCGTTTTTATTTATACTGAGGAATAGTGAATCTTTTTTTGGTTATTAATTTAGGCATAAATTGCATTAATTTTATTATGAACTTTCCCCAACACTGTGCATACATCACCAGAGAGGAAGTCTGGCGTTTTCACCAGAAGGTCTAGTTAAGACATTCTGATTAAACATTATAAAAAATAAATAATTACAGTAATTTACTTGCTGCTCTTTCTTTGTCAGACAATAGGGGGTCCGTTATTGACTCAGCAGATGGGACTACAGAAGTCAGGGGGGAAGGTATCAATGCCCGCCACCTGGTCAGACCCAAGCGTCAACATCAGCCTGGATTTCCTGTCTGCAGGCCTGAATCCTCCCAAGCCCACACAGCCCACTCTCAATACCATGATACAGCAAGGTTAGAAATCCCATTGCTTGACAATTATCTTTGATTCAAACCAGATTGTCTTGCTTTGAGTTATTGGTAGCTTGTTCTTTGAGGTAAAAAGTACTGAACCATATATTTATTCTAGTCAGACTAATAAGGAAACTTTGGTAACACTTTATGTAGTTAATTATTATTACACAGTACTTAAATGCATAATTACACGGTAACACAGACACCTTAAAATAGTGTAACCCAAACTTTTTATTTTAGTAACAACACTTGACTTAATATACTCTATCAAAACATTAAACTTTAATATACTAAAATATCAATTTAAGTTACTGATAATTCAAGTCTATTCAGACAAGTGGGATTCTATACTGTACAGTATTTTAAAAATGGGGAAAAACTAAATGTGTAAATATGTGGCGACATAGTGTATAAAAATACAATGTTCAGACGTCATGAGACAATGCGTTAACATTTCAAGAGGAAAGCTATTGTTCATAATGTTCATAATGTTCATAATCGCCTATATAGACAATGGCACACAAATGCAGACATGTCCACATTTTAGCATTTCAATGGGCTTAAAAAGCTGATTTTGTTCATAAATAACTGATAGTCATGACCTAAATAAGATTTCACTGACAAAAAAATCAATACTAAAATTCATTCGTTATTTTCGCCATCACTCGGTCGGACATTCAATCTTTGACGATATTCCTGTTCTTGGCTCATTTTGACCGGATCATTGAATCAGTGAGACTCAAGAACAGTTGCCAAAGTTTCACAGACAAGGCTTAAGCTAGTCCCAGACTAAAATGCTTGTTTTAGCTGTTTTAGCTGAAAGCAACTTCCATTGGCATATCTTAAAATATGTAAGTGTCATTGTTTTGTCTCAAGATGCACACCAGTAATGTTTTTTTCTAAGGCACATTTATAAAAGCTCCTGAAATGTCCTAATTGAACTAAGGCCTAATCCAGGATTACTCTAAGCCCTGTCTGTGAAACTGGGCCTGTAACTGCAATTCGCAAAAGAATTGTTCAGTGTTGTTTGTGAACCAACTCGATCAGGTCCATTGGAAAAAATCAACACGAATCGGACATCGCTCTTACGATGGGGAGATTTCTTCAGTTTGAAACCGCATGGAACGATATGTTTTAATGTAGTGAAGTAAAAAGTACAATATTATGCCAAAGTATGTAGTGAAATAAAGTAAAAGTTTCCCAGAATTAAAATACTCTAAAAACAGACATAGAGGAAATGCATTGTTACTGTCCACCACTGCTAATTGAGGTGCTTTCACAGTCATAAGTAATTGCATGTATTATTTATTTGTCAAGAACTGTAATTTTATAATATATGTTTCTCATTTAGGTGTTCAGCCACCCTTGAACATGGTCACCCAGAATTTGGCCGGAATGGCACTCAACGCCCAGCCGTCAGCAGCTACTCCCAGAGCAGGAGTGACCCCCATGATGGGCGGAGGGACCATGGGCATGGGAATGCCTCCTACTATGGCAACAGGCACCATGGGAATGGGCTCTGTGGGTATTGGAGGAATACCTGTCAATCAAGGACTAATAGGCATGAATATGGTACCCGCTGGAATAGGTGCCCTTGGTGTGCCCAGCATGAGTATTGGCCAGGGCATGAACCCCGCCATGGTGCAACCTAAACAAGATGCCTTTGCAAACTTTGGCAACTTTGGGAAATGAAGGCTGATCCACTCCAAGAGGGTTAACGGTCCAAATACACCTTCTCGAAAGAAGGAGCTGCATCCAGTAAAATGGACAAAACTAGCCAGTGTCACAACTCTTCAATCATTTGCCCCTATACGTTAACAGATGCAGAGAAACAAAACACAAGAATCTGCTTTTATTTCATGTGGAGTTGATAATCTGATTTTTCTTTTGTAAATGGTGCAAAGCATATTGTATACTTTTAAAAGACAAAAAAGATGGCTGTGTGCAGTTTGGTACATTTTTCCACTGTTTCATAACAGAAACCTCAGACTTCTTTTTTTTTTCTTTTTCTTTTTTTCTGTTCACCATTTCAAACACATCTGATTTCAGAAATTACCTCATATTTTGCATCACTCATGCTGTGATTTAAAGGCCGTGAAGGGTTGACTGTAAATATCTCGGTGTGCAAAAAGTAAATTATTTTACTCACTTCTCAGATGGTATAAGACGGGACAAACTACCACAGGTCCTTAATATTTACTATTGTTTTTGTTTCCGGTTACGGTTTATCTGATATACCGTCACTCCTTGTATTCCGTTATCACTCCAACATCTGTTATTTAGATGAATACAGTCAAGGTTTTTTGTGTTTGTTTTTTTTGTTGTTTTTTTACAGACTATATCTGTAGATATAGTGTCAGTACTTTCGTGTAGCAAGCTGCCTGAGCGAAATTTGAAGTGTGCCTGCTGGTGAAAATGGCCACCTTTTTAACAATACAAATTTGTATGTTATTAACTGTACTTGATGGATCCGAAACTGTTACATGACAAGCGTAAGCCATCACATTCTCGAATGATTTTTAGGGGTCTCTTCCAACCGAGTTTGAGAAGCTTTGGTGGTAGCAGGAGTGGTGTTACACATTTCTATTAACTACTTGAATTGGTATTTATAATGCCTCATAATAACAGTCATATCCATTGTCCTTTTTTGCATGTCGATTTTACAGTTGTTGCGGGTCAGTTACATTTCTGAAATGTCTATGGTGGCTATGGAATCGATGAAGGCATTGTGAACCCTAAATGAAGTTTACTGGCCCCCTTTTTTTTTTTAAACATTTGGTTTTGTCCATTTTCCCATATGCTGCTTTACACATAAACGAACAAGGGGTCCTCCAACAGGCATTATGTTCCAAATGACCAAATCTTTATTTTATTACTATTTAGATTTATTCCATAGGGGTTTAGTTTCTTATTTTAATACTTAACATTATACAGAGAGATCATGTGCTTAAATACATTGTTCTAGACATGGGTAAATTCAGTAAACACTTTTTAGTTTATGCAAATGTAAAGAGAAACAGAAGATCGAGCGCCTCTTTCATTATTTTCTTTTCAGATTTCATTTTTTTGATTTTATTGTACTCAAAAGATTTTGTTTAACATTAAACGATTTCATCAAAAACGGTCTTTGCGACTTTAATGGTGTTGTAGGTGTCCAGCCTTTTAGCGGTCAGTAGGAGAGAGGACCACTTTTATTAGTGGATAATTGTATGTTAATATGATTTTGTTCATGAAAGTAGGTTACTTAAACTTAGATGGATATTTCCCTATAATTTTAATGAATTGGTAGTACTATAATTCAAAGAGGTGATTGGTGCCTCTATTGAAACCGAATTATGTTTATAATAAATGAAAAAAACAGCTTTTCTATGATGGTCTCTTGATTCAGTACAGTAGAGAATCTCTCAAATGTCTTGTGTCCTGTGGCTCCCTCCAGTGTCGACACCAGGGTTAGTCACAACCCAAAGCCTCTGTATCATATGATGCATGCATTTTTATGTTCTTTAAATGATCAAATTGAACAAAACTTTGCTGAAAAACCTGTTGTATAGAATCTTACATGCCTTCTACTCTGATAGATGGTCATTTATATTATTAATATTTCAAAATGAACATTTACTGGACTGAAGCAACTTAGTTTACTTGATTATCCATTCATAATTTTGAGAAAAACAATGCTAAAATACAGTATGTCTCAAATATGAGCCATCTGTCTTTCGAGGAATGGTCATTTGTACATTTCAGTCATCATTGAATTGCACAGGATTATATGTTTTGCCCCACAATAAGAACTACTGAGCTTTTGATTGTAAAACTAAGCATTTAAATACCATCTTATGACGAATTATTGGGAGTGACAACTGCTATGTATATGCATATTATGCAAAGCTGTTATCCTATAAAAATATAATTGATTTACATTACAAGCTATCAGAATTTCATCGTACTTTTAGGCTATATAAATAACATTGCACCAAACTGCATTTTGTTTTTTCACACTTTTTGGCCTGAATAAAATTTGTTTTCTTACTTTCCCCAAGTATGAGCTCCTATATCATAGTATATGAGCCATAAAGCCAGATTTATCACGTATAAAAACATGAAACGCATATGCACTTGGCTTTAAAGAGTTAGATAGTTCACCCGAAAAATGAAAATTATCATCAATTACTCACCCTCAAGTTGTTCCAAATCTGTATGAGTTTCTTTCTTCTGTTGAACACAAAATATATTTTGAAGAATGTTGGTAACCATACAGTTGACGGCACCCATTGACTTCCACAGTATTTTTTTTCCTACCACTGTGGAAGTCAATGGCTACCGTCAACTTTTTGATTTCCAACATTCTTTAAAATATTATTTTGTGTGTGTGTGTTCAACAGTAGAAAGAACCTCATACAGGTTTGGAACAAATTGAGGGCAAGGAAATTATGACAAAATGTTCATTTTTGGTTAAACTATCTTTTTAAGAGGACATGTGGAACTTTGAAAGTGGCTCACCTGACTTTACCCAAATAACGGTATTATACATTTACTGTTACTATAATAATAATTATTGTTACTTCGTTTTATTTGTTTAAATTCTGGATTGTGACCCGACAATAAAATTGACCCAAATACAATTTTGGATAAAAATCGGATGAGAATTTACGGTCTTTGTCAGATGACGTTAAACTCGCGAGAAGCGATTATCTGACGTTTAGAAACAATGTTTGTTTTTGTTCTCTTGACTTAAAGGATGCAGGAGGAGTGTAATTTGTAACATTCCACAACCGTTACTGTTGAGTAACACATGAAAAACTAATGGACAGACACCCCAAAATGAGAGCGAGGTTGAGGTTCAGAGAAGCTAAAGGAGGTTCAACAACTGATGAAGCGGAACCCAAATGTGCCGAAACTGAAGAAAATTGTGTTTTTATGGCTAATAGTTCTGTCGAAGCTCAACGAGTCGGTTACCGAACTGAAGTTAACCGTTTGACGACTCACAGACAAGGTCAACCACCGCATGAAGATTACAACTCAGTCGACAGGTCGATGACAAGAGACGTTGGTATTGAAAAGGAAAACGCTGACATGATTATAACGTTATGTCCACTTCATCCCTCGGTTCAAGATTCACTGGAGATGAGAGATCACGCACTTTCCTCGTTAAACATTCCGCAGGTTTTTTCACCTACAGACACGCATCAGTCATTTAATTGTAATTTGTCCAGTTTTCCTACAGAAACCCATCAGCAATTCGGCGTGCCACCTTTTCAGATGGAAAAAAATCAGCAAATCAGACGTTCGTATTTTCCGATGGTAAACCATCAGCCAATTATCGTGGTGCCTTTTCCAGTGCTATACTATCAGCCAATCAGCGAGGCGCCATTTCCGATAGTAAACCATCAGCCAATTAGCGAGGCGCCTGTAAACAACCGTGAGCCAATCAACGAGGCTTCTGTGCAAGACTATAGCCAAGGACTCAACTCTACTCAGGCGACTTCAGGAGCAAGTAGGTGGATGGAGGAATATTTGCTCTGGACCAGAACTTTAAAAAGCGCCATTCTCTTCCTTTACATTTCTAAGTATTTCAAGCATTAATTTTAAAGTATAGCTATAAAGATAAATGGTACATTTAATTATTATACTTTGTTTTGGATCAAGAACAAGTTTTTAGCTTTAGGGCAAAAAGGAAATTCATTTGTTAAAGGGTTAGTTCACCCAAAAATGAAAATTCTGTCAGTAATTACTCACCCTCATGTTGTTCCAATTCATTTTTGGGTGAACACATTAACACTTTAAGTGACACATTTACTGTGACCTTTTGCACGTTTATGACTTTGTATGTTTTCATGTGCATGCAGATGCAGCATTACATTTGAACTGTTTTTGTGAGCAGAAAGTAAGGTGGCAAGAAAAGGTGGCATCAAAAAACCCATGAATGCCTTCATATTATGGTCAAAGATTCACCGACCCACCTTGTCTAAGGCCAACCCTATTGCCAATAACTGCGAAATCACTGTCCAGCTGGGGTTAGCATGGAACAAACTGTCTGAAGAGCAGAAGGAGCCATACTACGCGGAAGCACGTAAAATCAAGGCAGAACACATGCGGAAGTACCCAGGTAATCTATGCGGGAATATTCAAAGACATTATAGTGTCCCTATTATGCTATTTTAAAGGTTCCTAATTTTGTTTACCTACAATAGGTTTACATGCATCCAAGGTTAAAAAAAAAAACACTTGAACACCTCCTTTCTCACAGTGTCAGAAACAGTTTGATGGATAAAGCTGTGGTTTTCAATCTTAGTCCTGGGGACCCACTTATCTGATCTGCATATTTTGTATTTCTCCCTTATTTAACACACCTGATTCAGATCATCAGCTCGAGAGATCCATACACTGAACTGAGTGTGTCAGAAGAGAGAGACGTACAAAATGCGCAGTGTGTGGGGTCCCCAGGACTTCATTTATCATGTACTTTGGGACTTTGCGGACCTTTTACATTCACAAACCGATATATTACATGCTACATGAAAGGTAAAATTCAGGGAAAAAAGCGTAATAGGGGCACTTTAAAAGGCATACAGAATCTCTTTTGAAACTGCTTCAGATTTCTTTTTCTCATTTTTCTGCATTAATACAGATTGGGTCTATCAGCCAAAAAAGAGTTCCGTCCCCAAAGGGCCGACGGCCATCCCTGCTGCGACCCAAATCTCCTCACTCTCCACTCTGACACGGGCACAGAGATCTAACCCTTACCCATCAGTCAGAGACGTCATAGGCCAGAGCAGTCTAATTCCTCCAGGTTCTGCTACTTCTTTTTGTCCTTGTCTTTGAATATTACACGCTCAGTATAAGTTAAAGGAATAGTTCGCTTAAAAATTAAAATTCTGTCTTCATTTACTCACCCTCAAGTTGTTTCAAACCTGTATGAATTTCTCTCTTCTGCTGAACACAATAGAAGATATTTTGATGAATGTCGGTAACCAAACAGTTGATGGACCCCATTGACTTCCATAGTAGCATGGAAGTGAATGGGGTCCATCAACTGTTTGGTTACCGACATTCTAAAGGTGATGATACACAGGGCAACTTTTTTGAGCAATGTTGCCGTCAACGGACAACCAGATGAGACACAGGGCTCACGACTGATCTAAATTATCCAGATAGAAATGTATTGCCCATTTTCAATGGGAAAGTGCCCAAGCAACAATCGCTCGGCAAGATTGCCCAGCAACATTGCTCAAAAAGTTGCCCTGTGTATCATCACTTTAAGTCGTAGACTTTAAAAAAGTCTAAGGGTCATATGCCCCTTAAATTTTATTTTAGTGAGTATATGTCTTAACATTACTGCAGTAATGATAGACACAGGTACAGTAGGTCTTTGATACTGTCCAGATTGGCAGTAATACTTTACTGCCCACCTTTACTGTCTTTATTGTGCTTGATATAAAATAAAAGGTGCTTTAAAAAGTCCTTGAATCATAAGAAGATTGGGAACCCTGTATGTAATAACTAGTGCTGTCAGTTAAACGCGTTATTAACGGCGTTAACGCAAACCCATTTTAACGGCGTCAATTTTTTTATCACGAGATTAACGCTCTTTTTGGCCTAGCAAACTTTGTAGTTTTTTTCACATGCTGTTGCAACAACTAGTAGCGTTAGAAAAACTACAACACCACACCGGATCTAGCTAGACCGGAAACAAAACAACAGGCACGCCGCACACACTTGTTTGGGCTTGCGAGCCGGCCGAAGAGTAGTAGGCTAACGTTAAGTTTTGAGTGGATGGCGAGCGCGAGACGCCGAAATGGATGCCAATAAGATTCTGAATGGAAAGTTTACTTTTAAAAAGTTGCCAAATGGTTCCATTGACAAGACCAAAGTGATCTGTGTGTTTTGTCGTTGTGAACTGAGCGATCATCGCAGCACGTCCAGTCTGAAACACCACTTGATGGCCAAGCACACAGCTGATGTGCAAGTGAGAAAGTTGAAAGTGTGAAATTGAACACTACAGTATATGCCAATGTTGTTTTAAATTAAAAAAACATTTGCAAAAAGCAAGCCGATTCACTTTTCCATGTTGACAAGAGCATTAAAATGAGAAAAAAATAATGGGACAAAAAGAAATCAAGGGACATAAAAATGTGCGATTAATTGCGAGTTAACTATGACATTAATGCGATTAATCGCGATTAAATATTTTAATCGTTTGACAGCGTTAGTAATAACCTGTTTTATTTTTTCCAAGTTTTGCCAAGTTATAGTGTCTCTGAGCCCTCAAACTAGTGATATTTCAGACATGATAAAAACACTAATTACACTAAACACTAATTAATTAAGCTTACAGATATTTTAAAGTTGTTGTTTTTTTAAACCCTCCAGGAATTGAATTATTTGGATCATTCTGTTAATACCCTGCAAACATGATATGAAGCCAGAAATAATTTCACCCTAAAAATTTCACAATACTTTTGTCAGCCAACATAAACCAAGGCATGGAGATGCATCAAGGTGTTACCAACAGTCTTCACTCCGCTCCTCACTGTGTCTTCTCTGCAAACCTCCACATGACTTGACCGCAGTTCTACCCAGAGTGAGCTTGTAATATTGTAATGTGCTTTTCTTTTCTTTTTTTTTTTTGTAAATATACATTCTCAAATTAACATTTTTATATTTTTCTCACAGATCCATCCCACATTCAAACTATTTTAGCCATGTCACTGACTTCATGAGACACTATGAAGACCAGAGGCATGAGACGCTGAATCGTGAATATTCACGAATACTGAATATCAGACTTCTGGGTTCCTGTTTGTTCTCTTGCCTGGACTGCAGAGAGTGTGTGTCCATTTTCATACCTACTGTCTCAGTAATTGATTGTTTTTTACAGGTCATTATTTAATTTTTTTTAAGGTTCTGTAAAAATAAAAATGTTTTAAATTTCCTGCATTCAGGAGTGTCTGCATGTTCATGAACAATGGACGGGAATGAGAAACATGCAGAATCTGTTATGAAACAGATCAGGCTCTGAATTGTGATTGCCAATCATTCATAAATGCCACTCAAGTGGTGTGTCACAGATTTAATTATTTTACCCTACTACCAGACCCAGACTTTTAATAATATGAAAGTCCATTGTAAATGCAACATCTTATTGCTAAATCTGACTGCTTGAGATGATTGATGATGATTATGAAAGATGTGATGTGCATAGAAAGACTGCTTTACATTTAACATCAATACGCATAACTACACAAATAGAACATTTAGGTAACATTGGAACAATATCTCACCAGAACTGGAACAACAGGTCCACTGTGACACAGGCAACGAGATTTAAAGATGAACCCATCATCTTAGATTTGCACTTCTTATCTTTTGTCCTAGTCACACACACACAAAGAAACCTTTTTAAGTTTAATCACGAGTTTAATCACAGCACTACTAAGAAGTATATGTTGAAACTGACAACAGATAGTGGGATTTGTTAGTTAACAACAAGCAGTGCTGGGCAGATTACTTGCAAATTGTAATCCGTTGCTGATTACAAATTACATGATGAAAATTGTAGTTATAGTCCAGTCATTTTATGAAAAAAGGTTGAACAAATTGCAACAGAAGCAAACTCAACTGATTTTGTATCCTCAATATGTCCTGAGTAAGGAAAAAAAATGTCCCGAAGAATCCCATTAGGGGAAAATTTGGAGACCCAAATATACCCAAGGCCTATTCATTCTTTTTCTTAGTTGAATTGGGTAAAAAATTTTAACCTTTAGATATCACCATGAAAATTACTGAGTTGATTACTTACATCAAGACAAACAAAAAATGTATTACAAGTTTTTTTTTAATTGTTTGTTAACATGGACAAACGGTGCATAATCTAATTACGTATGTGCTAATTTGCATAAATACCACAACAGATCTTGGGTATAGCCAGGTGAAAATGTCTTGTTGAATCTTGTTGACATATAACAGTAAAATACTTAATGTTAAGGTCTGAATGGAACCCATTTAGGCTACCCATGAGCATAGAGGCAGGAAGATACTTTAAACCAGCCTTTATTAATTATTATTGCAGAGATGGGGTTTGGGGCTGGGTCCGTGGGACTGTTTCTGGGGATTCACTTTTAATTTTACTTACCTTTTGTCTTCTGCATTATCCTTACCATTGTCTCCTGTCAGACTCGTCCCCCAGAAACAGTCCCACGGACCCAGCCCCAAACTCAGTCTCTTAAAAATTAATAAAGGCTGGTTTCTAAAGTACTTCTTCCTGCCTCTATGTATTAATGCTCATGGGTAGCCTAAATGGGTTTAACATTAACATTAAGACCTTAACATTAAGTATTTTACTGTTATGTGTCAACAAGATTCAACAAGACATTTACACCTGGCTATACCCAATGTTTAGATCTGTTGTGGTATTTATGCAAATTAGCACATACATAATTAGATTATGCAGCGTTTGTCCATGTTAACAAACAATTTCAAAAAACTTGTAATACATTTTTTGTTTGTCTTGATGTAAGTAATCAACTCAGTAATTTTCATGGTGGTATCTAAAGGTTAAAATTTTTACCCAATTCAACTAAGAAAAAGAATGAATAGGCCTTGGGTATATTTGGGGTTTTTTCGAAACTTTCCCCTAATGGGATTCTTCGGGACTTTTTTTTCCTTACTCAGGACATATTGAGGATACAAAATCAGTTGAGTTTGCTTCTGTTGCAATTTGTTCAAGGTTGACCCCCATTGTGGCTTAAAATGACTGGACTATTAGTGACGTAATCTAGATTACTCATTTTAGGTAATGTATTCGGACTACTTTTTGATTACTTTTGACCTAACTTGTTTATCACTTAGATCTGAATGGGATTATTGTGTACCATATTGATATATTAAAAGAGAGAGAGAGAGAAAATATTTTCCTAAAACATTACAACATATGATGCATTAAGCATTACATTATGCCAGTGTTTCCCAAACTAAGGTTAATCAAAAAACTTGTGAAAAAAGTTTAGAACTCTTGTGAAGAATGTTGGTAGACAGGTGACGGCACCAACTGACTTCCAGTAGGGAAAAAAAATACTATGGAAGTCAATTGGTGCCGTCAACTGTTTGATTAACGACATTCTTCAAAAAATCTTGTTTTTAGTTCAACAGAACAAAGAAACTCATACAGGTTTGGAACAACTTTAGGATTAGTAAATGATGACAGAATTTTACTTTTGAACTATCTTTTTAATTTAAGTAGATAATCGTTTGTTTCACTCCCATTTTTGTCGTTTCTCCTATTAAATCCAGTCCCGTCTGAAGTGAAGGTTGTCAGCAGGAAGTAAAATGATACTGCCACATTTTGGCTAAAAATCGAAGGAAGCATCACGTGACATTTGTGATTTTAAGACTTTTCCAGAATGCACTGAAAGACATTTAGATAAAATATTTCATGCCGTATGTGCGTGCCATGTTTTTTTTTTTTATATATATATATATATTTTTTTTTATGGATGCCACATTTATATTTTTTGAAGAGCTGCAGAGATATTCAACTCAAGCCTTTGAGTTGTGATTTTTTACTTATGTAGTTTTAGATCAAGAAATAGGCAATCACCATATTTTTAAAATATGTAAAATGTAAAATAAGTTTTGGGGTAACGTTAGTGTAAGGGGATAGAATATAGAGTTTGTACAGTATAAAAACCATTACATCTATGGAAAGTCCCCATAAAACACGAAAACACAACGTGTGTCTTTATTTATTTATTTGATCCTGTGGTGTTTTGAGCTAATAATGCCAATAATGTCAATCCAGCCAATGACGTAAAGGAAAGTGTGAGGAAGTGCTTCGCCAACAGGAAGTTTAGCTGAAGTGTGTTTGTTTAGTTTCTGGAGCGATGGCGGAGAACATAGAAGGAGAGAGCGCCGGACTGGCGGAGAACAGGTCAGATAACTACACTATAACATCCAGTATGACGACTCTAGATGTATATTCACGCAGAAATCGGTGCTTATTCATATCTTAGCTATAAAGCCAGCCTGTGTTACAGTGTGAGTGGTGGAAAAGTCCGCTGGCGCAGTTTAGCGCAGTTAGCATTTTTGCTAGCTTCGTAAACGTACACTGTTTTTTTAATTTATCTGCGTGAATAGTTCAAACTTTAAAACGCAAGCTAAGCAAAACTGTTCGCCTCAGAACAACGCACTAATTAAAACGAGAATATTTCCTGTTAGAAACTAATGGTGTGTTTGCAGTTGATGTGTTAGCTATGTCTGCTTTGCATGCTGACTTCAGCCCACCTGCATATTTGTGTACGACAGTGGTCCTTTTTTATGCCATACTTATTTTGTTTATATTTAATTTGTGTTCAAATTAACACTGAATAGAGAAAACAGGTGAGATTCATTTTAATGTTCGTAGGGGTTGACCAAAATCTTAATTTACGATATCTATCTATCTATGAAATACCCAGTCTTCAGCCCTTAACTTAATGCTAAAAAAACTCCTGATACCAACCTATCCACTGTGCACAAAAAAAACTGACAACCATGAACAGAAGAAATATACTCATTCATACAGTCCTGATGATAATACTGTTAAAAATCAAGTGTAACAACAAAAAAACTCTTATTGTGTGCAACTATTTATTCATACTTATACTCCAGTCTTATTGCATAAAAAATTATACAAAAAAATACAACACCACTCTTTATGAAGCGAAATAATTATTAGTTGTGTCTTAAGCCCCTTTCACACAGTGTTTGATTCCAGAAATTGCCATAGAATTGCTAGAGTGCCTTCTGTGTGAACGCAAACACGTCCCGAGATGGGGACCTTGTAACGTTGCTGGGATCAGTCCCGGTCGGAACGCGCCCTGTGTGAACAAAAGGCAGGACCACTGCCGTCATATATCTAGGAGCTTATTTAGATAATTTCCTTAGACAACAATTTTGTTGTAGAGCTTTTAGTGTACTAAGTGGTGGTTTTGCATACCAATAATATTGGTAGTTACTGATTTTTTTTTTTCTCCTCAGTATGGTGTTACGTTTTCGTAGCCCCGCTCCACCACCTAGCGCAGTTTTGCGAGGACCTCCTCCATTACTACGACCCCCACCTCCGCCCTTCGGCATGATGAGAGGACCCCCACCACCCCCTAGACCCCCTTTTGGTAGACCACCGTTTGACACCAGTATGCCACCTATGCCCCCACCCGGAGCTATGCCCCCACCAATTGGACCTCCACACCTGCAGGTAGGAATTATTACAAAAATATGATATTATATGTGCACTAAATGTTACTTTCAATCTCTGATAGTGTCCGATCTCTGTCTCTCTCTAATCTCTAATAATCTAAGATTGTCTTTTTCACAGAGGCCACCATTCATGCCCCCACCCATGGGAAACATGCCTCCTCCTCCCGGGATGATCTTTCCGCCTGGAATGCCTCCATCACCAGGAACAACTTCAAGTTTGACTAGTGATGACATCTGGGTAGAGAACTCCACGCCAGAAGGAAAGGTGCTGAATGTTACTCGCCGATAGCTCTATTTTCATTGTGTTTGTAAATATAATATTTAAATTTCATTTTTATAGTATTTTTAATGTAATCTTTTGTTTCATATTGGGTGGAAAAACCAAAGGAATATAATCATATCAGTTGGCTTAATTCGTTGAACAAATAGACATTTCCTTCAGTTATTTTCATGCCTAATTAAGCCTGTTTAAATGTATTCTGTTCTATATTTCATCTACAGCGCACATTTATAGAGCCGCAGTGGCACAGTAATCACATGACATTTTCCTGTGATAATGTAGGGAACCACTTATACAAAAACACGTAACAGTTCATGTTTTTACTTAGGCTGCAATTTAGTTTTAATCCAACAGACGTGTGTGTGCTGAGTAAGCTCAGATCAGAAATCAATTGCATGCAACAAGTGTCTCTCTCTCTCTCTCTCTCTCTCTCTCTCTCTCTCTCTCTCTCTCTCTCTCTCTCTCTCTCTCTCTCTCTACCATCTACCATCAAGTAACGCTAGTAATATGTGCATCGTTTTACTTTCTATGCTATTCAAATATCTGACTGAACTACAAACATTCCAGCAATGTCTTTGGAAAAAGGGATGTACGCTTGAGTCGAGCGTCTATGGAATATGAAATGCACAGTGTGCTCAATCCTAATAAAATAGCTTCACTTCTGAATCGCTACATTATATTTCTCAGCAACAAGGGGGTCTGTGTTTATCTGGACACAAACACTGTACTGTACAAATGCTGCATGGTATTGTTTTCTTGGTATCCGAGCATTTACAAATACACAAGCCCAGTATCAGGTCCGAGACCGATACTGGTATCAGTGCATCCCTAATACACACACACACACACACACATCTTTCAGAAATAATTTTATTTTTCAAATCAAAATGTTAATTATAAGACTTACACGCACTATAGATGTGTAAAACTTTTTCCCAAGTCAGTCCAAATTGTCTTGTTGAGAAAAAAAACATAAGTTGCATCGGCCACATTGTATTATTACATTTAGAAATAATGTAAATACCTATAAATAAAACATTTACAAACATTATCCTTTAAGTTTGATGGTATTCAGAACAGGAATGAAAAAAATAAAGCAAACATACATTTTCATTACAAACAACATTTATTATAAACGGCAAGCCTAAAGAAAACCCCCCAAAAACTATTATTCGGCACGAATCCAAATGCGTGCGCTTTGTGCATGTTTTGCGTGCTTGACTTTAATAACATTATATAAGTTGCAGCACATCTCAGATTAAAAAACAATTTATATTCTGGAAAATATGGCATATTCACTCTTTCTTTTTTTTATAACCTTTTATAGCACTTGCTAGTTAATCTGAATGGTGGTTGGACAACTAGTCAACCATCCTCATCCAGTCCTAGCATTAGCGTCCTAGGACTTTTGAAACCTTTCTACTATGCTCTTCCAGGTATATTTCTATAATTCCCGGACTCGCGAGTCGGCCTGGACCAAACCAGAGGGAGTGAAGATCATCCAGCAGTCAGAGCTCAATCCTCTAATGGCAGCTCAGTCTGGAGGAGCTGCAGCTGCTCCTGCTTCTACTGCAGCTAGCAGCGCTGCTACGGTTGTGACCGACCCGGTCTCCACGCAGAGCATGTCCCCCTCACACACCCTCAGCTCCAGTCCCGACCCCAGCACCAGTCCGGCCCCCAATGCCTCTCAAACCTCCACCAGTGAGTATTAAACACAGAGGATGAGCTATGAATCATGTAATGGCCTGTTGTTCTCAACTTGGGGTTCCTGAGGGAACTGCCGGGGGTTTAATTAAATTAAATATAAAATGAAAATAAATAAATGTGTCTGTATAATTTATCAAACTAAAACTCACAATACCATCTTATTTTTAATGTGAGACAACCCTCGACGCACATCTCCTGGATATAGATATATATATTTATATATATATATTTATATATTAGTCCTATATTAGTGTCCTATATAAGTATAGTCCTATATGTATATCTCCACCAAATCAGCTTATCTTTGGAAAATTGCTTTATGCATTAAGATGCATTCATATGTGATATAATCTGGAAGCAAAACAGCTACACTTTTTATATCAGTCAATAAAGCTTTTTTTAAAATAAATTTTAACTTAAGCTATTACAACTAAAACGTGGTATTATGTTTGAACGAAACTGCATATTTGTCATTTTAAGAAAAGGAACTTAGTGCTGGTGGTGCTTGAAACGTTGGTTATTCAGTGTTTAAAAAATAAATAAAAACTAACTAATTCTGATAA
This sequence comes from Abramis brama, assembly GCF_963993115.1. NCBI lineage: Eukaryota > Metazoa > Chordata > Actinopteri > Cypriniformes > Leuciscidae > Abramis > Abramis brama. The sequence continues at coordinate 12,653,266 of NC_139977.1, forward strand.
GATATTACTACTAATTCTACTACTAATAACAATATAAAACACGCTTAGATCTTATGAGCTGCTGGGTTAATGAATATTAATCACGTCTGCGTTCGCTAAAACTGATTTGCTGAAATCAAAACGGGGACGGTAATAGGTAACACATTTAACACATTTAACGCTTGCACATTAGTTCCACCCACTACTGAAGAATCTGGCAATGGCTTCTCCTTGTTCTTAAAGGCTGAATGACAGGAAAATACAACAAAGAATATCATACATGTAGCGCGTCAATTCTACGTGGCATGTTAGACTTTCTCGCTCACGCTCTTTCTCTTTGCATGTTATCAAGTTATCAAACACTTCAGTCTTCTGCATGAATGATAAATTCAGTAAGCTTCTAACGTTATTCAGTCAAGAACAGTGAGTGATTTTCTGTCTTTTGTTCTTTAATTAACAGTAATGACGGATATCACATCAGCAGGTTTATTAGGCTGCTGTCACTTTAAGACCTGACGCACGTCTCACAACTCTTTCACCAAAATAGGAATTTGGCATAAATTTGTGTTTTTGTCCATTCAAGCGCTGTCTGAATCAGCTTTCTGTGCGCTTGAGTGTGTGTGTGTGTGTGTGTCACACAGACAGGAGATTCACAGATACGCGCCAGTAGTAGCGCACTCTTTTGTGTCTTATCACGTGAATAAGAGCGTGATCATATATTGTAACACTAGCCAAAGGATGACAGGGAAAAAACAGATGCTGCGTTAATTGCTTTAAAATTATTGTGCGTTAATTTTGACAGCACTAATTTATTTTTAGAATTAGTTAAGATAATAATAAGCCACATGTAAGTGCAGCCCTATTATATTAAATTATTTTGAAATAAAAACAATCATAATAAAACCCTTACTCTTATCTAAGGGTTTGGCTGACAAAAAAGTTTGTGAACCCCTGATTTTAAAGATTGGTAGTACTCATGACCAATATGATAAATCTATAATGTTTTGTCTTGATATCTTTAATCGCTTTAATCCATTCTTTCCCTTTGCTTTGTTGTTCTTGTAGCGTCTGTTTCTGAGATGCCTCCAGTGGCCTCTACTCCTCCTGCTAGTGTAGGAGTGACCCCTGTTGCTGTGGTCAGTGTTCCTACAGTAACCGCTACAGTCACTGCAGTGCAGACCATGCCACTGTTGCATCAGAGCCTCCCTCCTGGCCTGTCTGTGGCCCAGCCAGCTACTGCTATCCCAGCATTCCCCCCGGTCATGGTACCACCATTCAGAGTGCCTCTCCCTGGCATGCACATCCCACTGCCTGGTACGTAGAAATTAATTTCTTCTTGAAAGTTAGCCAAACAAGCCAGCAAATATAGTGGTGAGAACAGTTTCAAAAAGACTAAAATGTGTACAATATATCCTCCAATAAGTATATACAGGCCTGGTTTCACATACCCCTTTTCCACTGACACGGTTCCAGTGTAGGTTCCCTGCCTGTGTTTGTTCTTGAAACAATTTGTGCATTTCCACTGTAGAAAAGGTGGCTCCATGCCAGAAAGATCGGTTCAACTCCGACTTGCTGGTCTCGAACGGAGCAGGGGGGCGGAGAAATTCTGTCGCTGTCTATGGCGGTCCAGTTGAGCAATGTAATAACGTTGCACTACATTGTTGTTAAATCTAAATTTATAAAACTGTGCGCATGTGAGAGACCTGAGAGTAAGTGAAACAACAGTTTGGGTTTCAATATATCTCCAAAAAGGACAGATGAGAGAACCAGGAGTTTATGCAAGCTGCCTGTACACTAGAATCACTCCCGGTACTGTGAACAGCAAAACAAAAAAAAGCCACTCTACCTGTACAAACACCTGAACGCACATTGTTTGATTTTAGACTGTTTATAGTCAGGTAAACAACATGTAGCAGTGTTACGTCACCATTCGTTCCTCAAGTCCGTGGAAAAACATTGCCGGTTTGCGACAGGCTCCAGTTTGCCCGGCTAAGACCTGTCTGGGTTCAGCACAGGAACGTGAACAACGTCAGTGGAAAAGGGGTAACGGACAGGGCTTAGATTAAGCCAGGATTAGTTCAGTTATGACATAAAAGTAGCTTTTGTAAATGTGTTTTGGGGAAAAAAATGACTGGTGTGTAATATGCTGTGCATCTTGAGACAAAACAATGGCACTGACATATTTTAAGATTCAATTAAAACTGCTTACACATGAATTTTAGTCTGGGACTAAGCTTAAGCCTGAAACCAAGGGATAGTGTTGTATTTGGTGCTTTTTGGTATTTGAGTAAGTGTAGACCACAATAGAAACTAAACTTTATTAGTGGACTTGAATTACTCAATAACCAGTAGATGGCGCCCTCCTCTTACAAAGTGATGTGGACTGCCTACACTTACACTGTGTTGCACACAACAAATATGAGGACATTTTAAAGTTGTGATTTCCAAGCATTGGAAATTCATGGAGATTAATAATCATGGAAATCTCTAGTGTATACAATTTTCTGCTTTAAAATGTAATCAGCCGAGTTTTCAGGGCCTATCTAGATATTATTATTATTATTATTATTATTATTATTATTATTATTATTATTATTATTATTTTGTCATGATATAATTTATGCTAATACTAGTTCAGTTTTGACACCCCTTGGTTCCAGTTTCGGTACCATAGCAAAAAGTATTTAAGTATTTAAAGCTGCAGTCTGTTATTTTTTCCTCTTTGTCGCCATCTCTGTTCGAAATCTGCAATTGCAGTTATTCGTGAAATTATCAACTTTATGCGGGTTGTGCCTTGGCACGGCGCGGATGAATCCAGTGTTTTGAGGAGAATGTGCGGCTGTCAGTCGCCGCGCCGGTGTGGAAACTGTTATTCGGAATCACAGATTCTACTTTTTGGAAGTATGACCAACATAAGAATTTCAGAATTTCATCTGAACAAGTAACATCCACTTTTGTTCTGACCAACTAAGGGGGAAAAAAGCATTGCAGTAAATCGCGCTGATTAAATCTAACGATCGCTTATCACGTGAAACCATGCAAATTATACTTTGTTCTCAAATTGTTAATGTTAACAACATCAGCATTGCCGTGACTACATTTAATGCCCTTCCGATATTTATCCTTGTTTTTGCATGGGCCGGTTGTCTCTTTTTTTTCTGAAGCCACTCCGAAGTCTTTTGTATTTTACAACGGGTGAATCTCCAGTTGTCACTGGTGATTGTCATTTGAACCTTTCTGGATCCGCCATCAAATTGATAAGTTTAATTATATCAAGTGCTGTGAGAAAAGGCTATAAATCTCCACCTCCAGCATCCTCACACGCAACATGGCCTACTAGCCGAGACTCCTCCTTTATGTGTACAGATGTGAAGTAATGACGCAAAGACATGCTCGAATTTCCCGTGGAAATCCACCAGTACCACTGGAGTTAAAAACATTATTACAAGCTTACCGTTTTGTATCGAGCTAAGGCAAGCAGAGAGTTTTGAACACTGGCTGGTTATGTACTTGCTCAAATTTATTGTGGATAATTTTTAACCCAAAAAAGTTACGGACTGCAGCTTTAACTGTTTGAAGATAAAAAAAGATATATATTAAATGAAGTTAATTATAAATGATATAATTTTACTATTATAAAATAATATATTAAAAAATTAGCATGTTGCCTTCAAATATTTTTAATTTATAAAATATTGCTTTAAAAAGTTAGTAATAAAAGGAACACCACAAGGAAGAACAAAGAAACATCCTTTTATAATTCCAAGGATTATTATCCAGCCTGAAAATCCACCCCAGAAATCTCAATAACATTAGTTTTAAAAATCTGTCCATTCATCATGAAAATTCGAAAGATGTGGAAACCCTGTAGTATTTTCTTGAGGTTTGATCTGCTGAATGCCATTTTCATTTGCAGGAATGCCAGGGATGGCCCCACCTCTTGTACCCATGATGCATCACCAGCTAGCTATCACTGCAGCTCCTGCACATCTAGTGGGGACTCTCTCACTTCCTGAATGGTCTGAGTACAAGACGGCTGATGGGAGGATCTACTATTACAACAATCGCACTCTGGAGTCCACCTGGGAAAAACCTGCTGAGCTAAAAGAGAGAGGCAAGCCAGACCTCATGTTTTTTTTTTTTCTCTTTTTTTTTCTGTTAACTTGACTATAGTTACACTTGACCATTAACATTTGTCAATTCAACATGTCGGTTTAGCACAGCGAGTAATATTACTTTATTTCTCTGAACAGATAAGAACAGTGACAAGGCTAAACATGGCCATAACCATGCTGATTCAGTTTTAAAGGATATAGACATGGAAGTCAAGTCTGACTTTGGCAGTTCTAAAGAGGTAAGTGTGAAGTGTGCAACTGATTTAGACTTGTTTTGAGGATTTAGGAGGAAACATTATTGATAATGTTTTGATGTTGTAGTTGCCCAGGGAAGAAGATATGACAGAGGAGGAAAAAGCAGCACAGAAGGCTAAACCTGTTGCCACAAACCCAATTCCCGGTACTCCCTGGTGAGCCTTTTCATCTCTTCAGTGATTAAAGTCTTTAAAGGCCTCCTGAAATCAAAATATAAGTTTTTTTATCTTTTAGTATGAATATGTTGGCCTTAAGATTATGAATAAGCTGGTGTGTTCCAAAACAATGAGAACTGCATTTAGGAGATACAAGCATTCAAAACGTAGTCTCTCACTTCCGCTAAAATTGATCACAGATTTTTATGACATCATCACGGACTTCAGCTTCTCATCACAACTTCTGTCCAATCAAATGCTCTGTAGAATCTAAAGCGTTTGTTGTGTGTTGCTCAAACGCTCGAGTTTTATTCTGTTTTCCAACTGTATGTTGGTTAAGAATGAAATGGCTAGAATTTATTCACACCTCTACTATTGAATCCAACGTATCATCAGCGCTCGGATTCGCTTCCATGGTGCTGTCAAGTACGAATTGCAGTCTGAGGTAAACTAAACACTATTGGCTATTTGAAAAGGGGGCGGAGGAGCCATTCAATATGTCCCGCCTTAGCTTCCTGTTTCAGTGGAAATTACATCAACACATCATACAAAGCTGCGCGTTCCAAGGCACTTCGGTGGGCTTTTAATGTAAAGTCATTAAAGTACCATTTTTAATGTAAAGTTACAGTAAAAATGATACATATTTGTGTTTTAGGTGTGTGGTCTGGACTGGAGATGACCGTGTGTTTTACTACAACCCCACCACACGACTGTCCATGTGGGACCGACCTGAGGAGCTGGTGGGCCGTGCTGATGTGGACAAATACATTCAAGAGCCCCACCACAAAAGGGGCCTAGATGACAACAAGAAAATAGGTAAAACGCACTGTGATTTACACTGTATATATTTTCAGCTTGCTTTTAAACTTTGATTCTTGGTCCAGAGTACAGTAACGCAGCAAAATAAGACACTCTTTTATTTCTCACAGCAGGTTTCATCAAAGAGGAGATTGAAACAGCCATAGAGGACACACTGGACGATGAGCCTTCTAAGGCTAAGAAGAGAAAGTAAGTACCATCGGCTCTCAGCAGGAACCATAAGGGGCCGAGCACTCACCCCTGCAGAACACCTAACTTTTGTATTATACAGAAGAAACTGGAAGCATCACGAAAACTTTATTTCTAATCATATGAAGAGATAAGAAAATGAGGCTGCTTCCATTTAGGCCCTGATCAAAAACATGTTGAATGGACTGTTTTGTGTCACAGGTGTCGGCGTTTTTTTTTTTGCACCCAATGCTGACTTGTCTTAGCAGTGGTAATCTTTAGTTTGGGTCTTTGAAAAGTGGTGACTCCATAACGTTTACCAAATCAAATCAGTCACTGTTTCCCATCAGTGCCCTTCACGCCTGCCTCCCCCTGACCCCAAACAGTGGTCCTGTTGCACAGGGGACTATTTTTCAGGGAACGCTTCTAAGCTCTGGCGATGCCAACGTGGGCCTCCAAGGTAACCCACCTTGTTTGACCTCTCTCTAGCCTCCATTAGGCAAACCCCAGTGAACCAATCAAAACTTCAGCCCTTCAGTGATGTGTATTAATGTAATAAAGGTTTTGGGATTTGTTTTCAAGAACCGAAAGCAAAAATACCAATATATTTGTACTTGACTGCATTCTCCCTTACAAAACGCAAAATAACTCGATGCAAGGATTGCATGAATAATGCAGTCCTTAGACTTTAAACACACCTTCTCAAATACAAATCAATTTGTTTAGTAGGGCTATCAAAGTAACGCATTCTGTTAATTAAGCATGGTTTAATAAATATACACTTGGTTTGTTTCGACATTAACTTTTATGAAATTTGACTAGTCACAACAGTTTCATTCTGTTTTGAGCAATTTCTAGAAGTATGTTTTCTATCCTTAAAAGGAACCAAATGCATTGTGTTAACTACAAAAAGTTTTGAAGATTTAAATATTTTAATCGATTGACGGCTCTAGTAAATAGATTACAGTTCGATAGACATGTCAATTCTCTCAATTTAATAGAAAAATCTTCAGTATTTAAGTCACATTTATTTATATAGCGCTTTTTACAATACAGATTGTTTCAAAGCAGCTTTACAGAGATAACAGGATTTTTTTTTTTTAAAGAAGCACTTCACAATTTATTTACAAGCAAAACAAAAAAGTAACAAAATTCTGAAATGTTCTTCCTTACACTCTTCCTCTTGTCTCTGACAGGAAGGACGATGTGAAGGAGGCTGACGCAGAGAAAGACGCGGCCATGGAGGCCGAACTGAAGGCCGCTCGTGATCGGGCCCTGGTGCCTCTGGAGGCCCGCATGAACCAGTTCAGGGACATGCTGCTGGAGAGAGGGGTAAAACACTTCAATCCAACGCAATACTCTAACCAGCTCTGTAATGTTAGACACATAAATCTGAATGGAAGCCCATCAAGGTACAATCTTAAGTTCATTCTTGTTACTATTATTCTTTAATATTATGTAATATAGTCTTAAATTCCTTTCTGCTCATTCTGTCACTCCCGTTTTCTTACCTGTTATTTCTGAATTGCTTTAAAGTCGTGTTAAATGATGTGCTTGACTATAGGGATGGGCGGTATGACCAAAGTATTTATATTACTATGATTATATTGTGATAACTCATCATAAGAGTTATTCTGGAAATTCAGTGACAAAAAGTCTGAAATCAGCTCATATATGCTCATTCACGATTTCCTAAATTTGTCCACTAATTTAGTCCAGTTGATGTACAAGGGAATGAAAATAAGTGAATTTGGACGAATGCGTTGGAAAGGCTGCCGCTTTTGCGTAGTTTTTGCTTTGTCAACGGAGGAGAACCTTCTCTAATACAGGGAGATTTCAGAAATAAAAATTGTGACTTGGGTAATTAAAATCAGGTGATTTTCCTATTGATTCATTAGAAAGTGTAGGAATAGCAATATAGCAGTGCTATACTTAAAAAAAAATATTAAAAAAATACGTTAATATTATTTATTTATTTATTTATTTATTTATATATATTTATATTTATATATATATATATATATATATATATATATATATATATATATATATATATATATATATATATATAAATATATAAATATAATTTTCTTGGAGCTTGATCTTATATATATATATATATATATATATATATATATATATATATATATATATATATATATATATATATATATATATATATATATATGAGGCAACAATATTACAGTACCTTTTGATACTGAAGTCCTCCAGTTTTGTTTTTAATAGTCGATTAGTGAGACTCAAGATGGCACCAGTTGAGTTCAAATCAAACAAGAGAGAGCGAGTTCATGGTGTTTGGTGTTTTAAAGGAGAACTCCGGTCAATTTTAACATTGAGCTCATTTTTTTGTACATTTGGAGTGCTGTCAGTACAGAGAACAACGACAAAAATCGGTGTTGCCTACACAGTGTTATCCTCTTTTTAAAATTTGCACCCTGTTGACTTCAATGGGGCAAGTTTTAAATGCTATGCGCGTGAACTCGACAATCGATTACTATGGACTTCGACCGAAAACAGGATGTAAATACAGGTATGTGCGCTGGCTGAAATAACATCATTTTTATTAATATCTTTCACATCTACTGCAGTCAGATTTACCCGTGTTCACTCTGAAGGAATCACTCACATTGGCTGTGCACTTGTAATGACACATCAAGGATGTTAAGAGGCTAAAAGCAGGTTTAAAACTTGCCCCATTGAAGTCAACAGGGTGCAAATTTTAAAAAGAGGATAACACGGTGTAGGCAACACCGATTTTTGTCGTTGTTCTCTGTACTGACAGCACTCCAAATTTACAAAAAAATTAGCTCAATGTTAAAATTGACCGGAGTTCTCCTTTAACACTAGAACTACCGGAATTCCATAACTACTAGAACGACCATAGCGGTCATTCTGACCGTTCATACTTTGACGTTCATATGGCCGTACTGAACGTCATTTTCGTCATGTCATATCTATTGTACATGTTAACCTTCTCTTTTCCAATGAAGCTTTTAATTCCTGTCGTCATAGCCCTTAAAACAAGCACAAAAGAAAGATTCCCCCGACAGGTGCTGTCTCTATTTGAGGAACGTTTTGCATCAAAATAATATTTTTTTCACCACGTGAATAGACATGCACAAAAGTTAGGAAACGTACAGCCCTGTTTGTAAATAAGTTCAATAATCAATACAAAATCTAAAAATAAATGGATCTACAATGATAGGTAATAATAAACAGGACACAAAATTTTAATTCAAATGAATATGAAAATGTATACAAACAGGCTAAGAAAAAAAATGAACATTAGCTAAACAAGAAAACGAACTGCTTTAGAACGATTTGTTTCAGTGAACAAAAAATATTAACAAACAAAATCAGGTTAACTGCCCATTTGAACGGCGCAAACACCCCGCATCATTGACGCTTACGCACATTCCACACAGGTAAACACTGCCTTTCGTGTGCAGCTCCCACACACTTTGTGACATTTGGCACATGTCTCCTTGGTTTTATTTTGTTTGCAGTTCCTCCAGTTGTATGGCTTTTGATTCCATGTGGTCGGAGCGAAGTTCGCTCGCCAGTCGTGTGATGAAGTCCCTCCGCGAAACTTGCAATGTAGCGGACTTATGATATTTATAATGCGTGCGGTCAAAATGACTGTTATGGTCATTCTAGGTAGAAATAGTCAGAACTGTTGTGTGTTTTGTGATTTTAATAAAAGAACAGTGTCAGAATAAAATATACACATATTTAGGAAAAGTCAGAGTCCTACAGCCACATTTATTTTATTTTAACAAAGTTATTACACTGTAAAATTTAAAAACGGTCAAAATGACCGCCTTGGGAGTTCTAGTGTTAAGCCCCCAACGGCGCCTTCCAGGCAGCGAGGGGATGGGTAGGTTTAAGGTTGAGGGTAGGGTTAGCTGCCTCTAAGGAGCCATTGGGGGCTTAAAACACCATCGAGCCGAGTTCACAGTGTGATACGAGAGATATGAACGAATCAAATACGTGGATGAGCCATGTGTTATCCAGCAGAGCTTATACTGACGAATCAAGAGTCATACCACCCAGTCCTACTTGACAGTAGTGTTCATGCCCTCTCTGTTCATACTAGAACCTCTATCTGTCTGATTTATTTAAAAAAAACTTTGGTCCTACATAATAGTAATTATTTGGCATTTCAAGCAACTATCACAGTAGAATGTAATATTACATTGAGTAATGGATAAGTTAGTACTTGGTGTTGATTGATTTTATTTTTCATCTATGTCTATCAGTGTTTTGCAGTAGTGTAATTGTAGGTGATTTGATGTAGATTTGTGTATCATTGTAATTTTGTATGTTGTTAAAGGAATGTTGTGGGTTCAACACAAGTGAAGTTTGTATGTATGTCACATATGATGATTAACTTGAATGAAGTGTTGTTTTAACATTATTGGAGGATCTGTTCGTTGGTAAGCCATCTTTCTGCCCACTTCATACCTGCAGGTTTCAGCTTTTTCCACTTGGGACAAAGAACTGCACAAGATTGTGTTTGACCCTCGATATTTGCTGCTCAACCCCAAGGAGAGGAAACAGGTGAGAGAGATTGGTGTTTGCTGGTTTGCTGAACGAGCAGAAGTGAGCAGCTTTGTGAATTTGTCTCCATTCACTGTGCAGGTGTTTGATCAGTATGTGAAGACTCGTGCTGAAGAAGAGAGGAAGGAGAAGAAGAATAAACTGATGCAGGCTAAAGATGACTTCCGAAAGATGATGGAAGATGCCAGATTTCACATTAGGTCTGTTTTAATTAGGCCTTCTCTACATTTCGAGTGTTCAGCACTAAATAAAGGTCTGGTTTAACCTGCAGATATGCATCTTAATACCAAGTGTAAACAGATTAGATTGACAGACTAAAATGTCACGTGTTAATTTCCCTTTTATCTTTTAGGACCACATTCAGTGAGTTTGCATCAAAACACTCCAAGGATCCTCGTTTCAAGGCCATTGAGAAGATGAAGGACAGAGAAACCATGTTCACAGAGTTTATGGCAGCCTTGAGAAAGAAGGACAAAGAAGACTCCAAAAACAAAGTAGAAAAGGTCTGTCGCCGGCCTCCCACAACCACCCTGAAATCACCACTTGCACTTACTATATTCTGTTAAGCTCTGACAACTGTTGTCGACAACAACAATCTGTTTCTGGCTGCAGGTGAAACAGGATTTCTTCGATTTGCTGTCAGACCACCATGTGGACGTCTCTCAGCGCTGGAGCAAAGTGAAGGACAAGCTGGAGACGGACCAGCGCTACAAAGCTGTGGAGAGCTCAGCTGCTAGAGAAGAACTGTACAAACAGTATGTGGAGAAGCAGGCGAAGGTCAGGAGGATGCTCTTATTGTGCATGAGGCATTAGGACAGGGACCATTTTTATCGTGACACAACCAAGGCGACATGGAAAAATATGAACCAATAATATCGTAGCACATATGATGAGAAAAACGTATGCGTGTCTGTGTTGTGTAGAACGTGGATGCTGATGCGGAGAAGGAGCTGGAGCGGCAGGCTCGCATCGAGGCCAGTCTGAGGGAGAGAGAGCGGGAAGTGCAGAGAGCTCGATCGGAACAGACCAAAGAGATCGACAGAGAGAGAGAGCAGCATAAACGAGAGGAGGCCGTCCAGCACTTCAAAGCTCTCATGTCAGATATGGTCAGTGCTGGCTCACTCTGAAGAATTCTACATTGTATTAAATATACATTTTTCTCGATTTTTTTTGTTGTCTCTTGTGTGTTCACATATAGGTACGGTCAACGGATGCTTCCTGGTCTGAAACGAGGCGCAACCTGCGTAAAGACCACCGGTGGGAGTCGTCATCTCTGCTGGAGAGACACGAGAAGGAGAAACTGTTTGAAGAACATGTGGAGGCTCTTACCAAGAGGAAGAAAGAACATTTCAGGCAGCTGTTGGATGAGACCTCTATGGTGAGACGAGGCTCACAACAACAACATTTATATAATGTGTATATAATAATATCAATATATTGTTATTATAATTATGATATACATTATATAATAATTATAATCCTAGAATAAATATATAATGTTAATATACAGGCATATAGTAACAATATTAATATATTGTTATTATATACTTCTATACTTAGAATTATGTAATACTACTATTATTATTATTATTATCATTATTATATACTTAATATTTAATTATATAGTAATAGTATAAATATATAATGTATATAATACTTGCTGTTACTAGATGCTTGTATAACAACATTAATATATTTACTTATAATTATATAATATAACTGTTATATACTTATTTAATTATATTTAAGTTTTTATATATATAGGTATATAGATATAGATATCTAGATAGAGATAGATATATAGAGAGATATATAGAGAGAGAATTACAGTGTGTATATGTATATATATATATATATATATATATATATATATATATATATATATATATATATATATATATATATATATACACACACACACAATATACACAATATATTAGTTGTATGCCTTATTTTATATTAATAACTAAAGTATAAACAAATATATATCATATAAAATGTATATAATAATTATTTATTGCTCATAACATCAACAAATTGTTGTTAAAATTATATAAATAAAAATATGTATTATACTTATATATTTAACAATATTTATATACACACAAAATATATATATCTGTTACTATCACGATAATGTTATAATTATTATTATAGAAAATTAATACAAATGTTCACTACATGATTTGGATAAAAGGGTCTGCTAAATGGATAAATGAATCTTGCTGAGTTTTGAAAAAATTTCAACGTAAAAAGTTTAGTCAAACCTTTTTGTTAATAGATGGTTTGTATCTGAACAAAAAAAGGACAAGAGATGGATATTATGATTTCCTATTTAATGGATGTTTAAATTTGAGTAATTAAATATCAAATGGATTATTAAAACCTTAAATCTGTATCTGTGGGTTGTCCATGTGTTCACACTGCTTCTGTAACCATTTAATCCTAGATCACCTTAACCACCACATGGAAAGAGGTGAAGAAGATCATCAAAGATGACCCACGCTGCATCAAGTTCTCCAGCAGTGACAGAGTGAGTTCAATTATTTGGTTGTCATATTGACTTTTTTTTTGCCTTGGCATCAACTTTTTGAAACGTTCTTTCTTTCACCTTCTAGAAGAAACAGCGGGAATTTGAAGATTATATAAAGGACAAATACATCACAGCCAAAGCTGACTTCCGAACTCTACTGAAAGAAACTAAATTCATCACGTATAGGTATGCACATCACTTTCTTTTCAAAAATGGGGAATATTATTTTGTCTTGACTGACTGCTTTTGTGAAACACAGAAGACAGTTTTACAGTTTTGTGATGACATGAGTGAATAAATGATGACAGATTTTTATTTAAAGTTAATGTAACTAGCCTCATTAGCAACATTAATCTTCTAGAATTTAAACTTGGTCACTTCTAAAGCTGTCGAGCTTGTGTTCTCTGTAGATCACGGAAGCTGATCCAGGAGTCAGACCAGGCCCTTGGTGATATTGAGAAGGTCCTTCAGAATGATAAACGTTACCTGGTCCTAGACTGCGTCCCAGAAGAGCGCCGCAAACTCATCATGTTCTACATCGAGGACTTGGACCGCCGTGGACCCCCTCCTCCCCCCACAGCCTCTGAACCCAGCCGTCGCTCCACAAAGTGAAGCCGTAGTGGACTTCAGAGGACTGAGCATGAGCCTGCACAGTGTTAAACACGTGTATTTCTGAAATGTCTGTTATCTTCTCAAACTGTGCAAGATGATTCCCTGTACGGCCACTAGGTGTAGGCTAGCACAAGGCAAACTGTCAATCATTGAACTTCAGTGGTCAGGCAGGGAATGTGTTTGTACATGTCACACTGCAGCCTCTCGTGAGCATCAATTGTAGCAGGCTAATATGACAGGTCAGTGCGGAAAGGGTGTGAAATAAGTTGTGTACCCTTCAGTACATGTGTATGTGAAAAGTTTCTTAAAGTGGTTTGATTTGGGCTTGTTGCTATATTTCTGTGTTGACTGGAAATAAATGCAACCTTTTTGTTTTGTTTTTTAGCAGTTGTGTTCTGATCTCATCTTTTCTCAGTCCATGAAATCAAAGAATACAAAATGTTCCTCTCGATTTTTATTACATTTTTCTCCTTTTCTTTATAAAATTAGAACAAAAAGCAGAACATTAGTACATTTGCTACATCGTTTACTTCAATTTTACACCATTCCTTGTTGGTTGCATCAGTCAACCCTGAAGTTGGGTTTTGATGCACCTTTCATGAAGTAAACTGAGAAATGAAAATAAGCTGAAAAGTTGATTACCTCAGCAGCCACAACAACATATTCAATTATCAAAGCCATCTGCGTCCTCTGTCCTGCCAAGAGGTGAGAATCAGATGTAGGCTGAATACTGACTCAGTCGATGAGGCCCTTTCACATGACTCAATGTTATGCTACAGCATGGTGTCAAGCTAAAATGTTTCACGCACATTTGACTTGGTTTTTAAGTTTAACTGTTGAAGCATATCCAATGATTAGATAACATTACATGAATGATGCCAGCAAGATGGAAGAGGCTGCATATCATGGCATTCAGCGGAACACATTCAACTTTTTTCTTTCTTTCAAAGCATGACTTTTTTTTCTACACTAAACACATTTTGGTTGCTTTCACTATTTTCATTTTGTACATTTGCTCTTTCTTGCTACCGAAGGGCATCTACAACGCTTCTCATGACGGTTAGAGCGGTCAAACCCTGATACGAGTCATGTGAAAGGGCCATCAGCTACATTAAAAGTAAAAGGATCCTCTCTGTATTGCTGTGCATAACCAATAAACCTACAGAGAGCAAGAAGATTTGAAGTAATTAAAAACAAAAGCAGTCCAACAGCCAGTGTCATTGTCCGTGGTTTGCAGTGCACCTTCAAGTTTCCTTTGTTTAGATTCAGTGCAGTATCAAATCTGCTGTAAAGGCAAAGCTCATCTAGATGTTTCTCACAAGTTCAATGCTAGTGAGTCCAGCCTTTCCACTCTCAAGCCATCTAGAGAAATGGTGCCTTTTGTCGCTGTGATAACTGGAGACATCAGAGCTTCATGCTAGTTGACCTTGTCCTGAAATATGTAGAGGTTGTTGGTGGCAGCCACAGCAATGATGTTCTCGTAGGGGTGCCATGCAGTGTGTAGGATCTTCTTACTGAAGTCCAGACTGTCCACACTGATTTCGTCTTTCCGACGCTTGCCGCCAACACAAACTTTGCGTGGCTTGAGGATGGCTCTGGGTTTGCTGTTCTCCCGCGAGGCCTCGAGAGTCACATCACGCTTAGTGTTCCGATCGAACATACGGAAGAAATTGTTGTAGGAGCCTGTCATTAGGACACTAATGGGAAAGGAAAAAGACAATTATTAGTTCTTATTACCTGATATCAGCCATATACAGTCTAAAATCACTTTTGACCAGGGATTTGTCCAATCCTGCTCCTGGAGGGCCACCTTCCAGTAGAGTTTTCCTCCAACCCTGTATAAACACATCTGAACCACTAATCAAGGTTTTCAGGATTGCTCGAAAGTTCCAGGATACAGCTAAACACTGGAATGTGGACATCCAGGAGGAGGACTGGACTTTTGACACACCTGTCAGTTCCATTCCAGACACATTCAAACTTGTCGAAGATGCAGTCGTTTTCGTACAGAGAGCATAGCTTACTCCTAAGGTAGTCATGGACCTGTCAAAGAAAGAACCGAAAGCACAGACGATCAGTGCCTTGCGGAGTATTTGACCGAAAATGACAAGACTTGTTTATGGGGTCATCATAAACCCATAATGACTGTAGTCATTGGTCATGGTCTAATCTGCAGAGCAAGTACCTGGTAAGTTTCCAAAGGCTTGCTCTCCATGTTGACATCCCACACCCTCACTGTGAGATAGTCACGAGTCATCAAGTAGCGTCCACTGTGGCTGAATTTCACATCTGAGATGGAGGAGATGATCTCTGAGAAGAAGGAGCGATTACTGGGGTCTTCTGGTTCCTCAAATACTGATAGGGAGAAACAATAAGATACAGATGAGTAATATTTCAGGAGCAGAGTTGAGGCCTTGATCTTATGGTCTTAGTCATCATGAGACCTCTCATGGCCTTTGTCTGAATCTCATTACTTGGTGTTTTGTTCTGGATCTTGGTGTAGGTTTAGGGCAGGGGTGCCAAACTCAGTTCCTGGTGGGCCACAGTCCTACAGAGTTTAGTTCCAACACACATACCAGTAGTTTTCAAAGTAGTTTGGATCAGGTGCGTTTAATTAAGGTTGAAGCTGTGGCCCCTTTTTGACACCCCTGGTTTAGAGTCTAAGATAAGACTACAGTCATTTCCAGCATCTTATGTCCGGTACACATTGTACGATTTTGGTACACATCCCAGACGAAAGATGACCAATTGTGGTGATTTCAATGGGCGTGGCTCCTAAATGATGGTCCTACGTCATACAGTGAGAGAGGTTCATAGACGATCATTGTCACGGTCTTGCGACCAAAGACAGCCTGCGATCATTTTCTGATTCTGACAGTGTCAGAAATTTTGCTGATCATCTCACAGTGTGTTTGCTGATATGATCTACGTCTACGGACTAGCCAATAAAAATGCAACATGAAATGCTATAGCAGGGGTGTCTAATCCTGCTCCTTGAAGGCCTCCTATTTCCCTAATCAAACACACCTGTATCAACTCATCAGCTTGTTAATTAGAGACTCTGAAATGGGTGTCAGATAAATTAGATATCCAGAAGGTCTGGTCATGACCCCAACTCTGAGAAATTTCATAACCCTATTTGGTTTAAACCAGGGTTTCTCAAACTCGGTCCTGGAGGGCCACTGTCCTGCACAGTTTAGCTCCAACCCTGATCAAACACACCTGAGCAAGCTAATCAATGTCTTCAGGATCACTAGAAACTCACAGCTAGATGTGTTTTATCAGGGTTGGAGCTAAATTGTGCAGGACAGTGGCCCTCCAGGACCGAGTTTGAGAAACCCTGGTTTAAACCAATATCTTGAGAAAAAGATCTAATGGCTGCAGTATGTTGGCAGACTAAATGAACAGCACATCTCAGTCAAAAGATTAAAAAAAAAAGAATCAAAGACTAAGGAAACTCACATTTAGAGTGGTTGTCACAAAGTGCGGAGGTTCTCATGTCGCACAATCTTATGGAGCCCTTGCTGCTACTGTAGACAAACGTGTTGCATTGGTTAGGGTGAAACTCTGCCGCTGTGATCACCTCCGTCAACTCTTCCATGTTGGCTGGCTTTATGTCCACAATATCTGAGTAGATTGAGTGAAGGATCCACAATCCTATTCCCCATGAATCATCAAATCCCTTTTAATAAATGTCCTGCTTGATTCACGTGTCTGGCTCTACGTGTATTGGATTGCATCAGATCTAAATTTCCCAAATTACTGGATGAATCATCTTTCAAAAAGGTTAATCTGCAACTGATAAAATCTCTCATGCTGAATTTCTCCCAGGAGAATCTGGTATCTGTGCTTTCACTGGCTTATATCAACTGGCTTATATCAAAAACGTCAAATAAAAGAGCTCCAGGAGCCATAAATATAGCATTAGATCCATCTGTTGGTGTTGGGTAGGGACAGGTTATCCATCACGACATGCAGCGAGGATCATACATTTACAGTGTGACCGTTGGCAAGTAACAGGCTTTATCATCTCTACAACTCCCTTGAGCGACTCCACAGAATCACCAATACAGACTGTCCACAGACTCCTCATCTTAGCTCTGAGGGGTCCTTGAGAACAGTAATCAATAATGATCGATAGGGATGCGTGCTTGGGTAAGCTGGACACTATTTACCTTTAGGAGGGGAAGCAGGGGTCAGGATTAGTGGCAGACACTTGATAAAGGGTAATGGGCGTAATGTGTATCACAGAGGTGTTATCTGTCAGAATTAAGTGACAGCAGAGACAGTCTGCAGGTGGCTTATTGGGTTTGTTTGATTGCTGGTTTAGCTGAATCCTTTTGTTCTTAATTTAGTAACAAAAGCCTGTCAGTATTTATTGTGTCTGGATACAAAGTGACTTCTGGGAAGATAAAGCAATAAGTCACAAAAGGTGGGGCATTACCGTGATTTTACAATGGCTGAGGAATGCAGTGACAAAGGCTTAACTTTTATAATATTGCAGTTTGAATCAATTCTTATATCAAGTAACAGGCCTATGGTTCAATAAAGCCAATGCCATGTTTACTTGGGACATTACTTAAAGTATTAGATTTTCTAGATATTAGATATTAGACTTCTAATAGGTTCAAAGCCTGGCTGAGCAAGAAGGTCTTTTTGTCTGGAATCTGTATATTCTTCCTGTGCTGGTGTGGTTTCCTCCGGGTTAGCTTGGAGACAATAAATTGCTCGGAGGTGTGAGTGAATGTGTGTGTCTGTTTGTAATGGACTGGCCAACCGTCCAGGCTGTTTCCCTGTATTCGCCCCAAGGTGCTGGGATAGGCTCCAGCAAACCCACATAGAACAAGTGGTTTACAGAATGGAAAGATAGACTGATCTAATTTGATGTTAAAGCTTGAACTATTTACTTTATAGCCAAAAAGGTAAAAGTTACTATCGATGAATTGAATGATTTAAATTCTTTTCAATCATAGACACACAAAAAAAAAAATGCAGACCATCTGAAATTGTAAAAGGATACTAAAGCTTCGGTTTGTGATCTCCAAGTTCCACAGGTTGATCCTCAGGTCATCTGTGGACATGTATGTTTCGTAGTCGCTGTTGACCGAGATGGAGTTGATGTGATAGGTGTGAGCATTAGAGAAAATGCGACGAGGTGTTGCCTCCACCATCAAGTCCATGGGTCTCAACACAGGCACCTGAGAGGAGGAGGAAGACACATGGTTAGGAAAACAGACAGACAAAGAAAGGAAATAATGTCAATATTTGCAGCAAATACTAAGATATGCAAAGCAGGATGGTCCCTGGTTCGAGTCCCACTGAATTCCAGTTTCAGCAACGATCCAAAGACATGCAGGATAAGTGAATTGGAGAATAGACCGTGTGAAACACCCTGGATGGATGGGCAGTCTAAGACGCTTGGACAGGCTTCAGCATCCTTGAGACCCTACATAGGGGTTTGGAAAATGGATGGATATCCTTCCCATTAATGAATGTCTAATTTAATCAGACTGATTAATCTGAACAAAATTAGCATGCTCAATTTCTGCTTTAAAATACATTATAGGGAATCTTGAGTAAATACTGTCTAAAATAAGTGGTCATTTAATTTCAGCAATTCTGTGTATTTCTCAAAGTATTGTGGTTTGAGAGGCCTTGCTATATTGTGATATATAATATTAATCATATAATACTGTCAAGGGTATTAGTTGGTCTCTAAGCATTCTCCAAGTGGAGTAAAAACATATGTTTTGCCTCAAATCTGTTACTATATTTTAGGGAAACTTTAGCCGATACGATAACCGATAATTCTTTATATTTGAAAAGCCGATAACCAATAAATTGGCAGAAAACCTAAATAAATTTGTATATAATTTTAACCTGATTTAAAAAACAAAAGTATCACCATTAAAATTCATGTCCCAAGCACATAATTATAATAATGTTCTCATTATAATTTTTTGTAGCCTGTATGATAGACTTGCATGTTGCACTCAACTGTATTTTCCTTTTTTTGAAGGGAATCCAATCATATTTCAAGCAATTCAAAACCATCATGGTGAACAATGTGCATCTGAAGTATCTCAACTGAAGGAAATAATCCATTATTTATCGGCTTTAATATATCTGCCAAATTTTCTTATTGGGCCGATAACGATAACATTAAAAATGAACATATATAGGCCGATACCTATATGGTGTCGATAAATTGTGCATCCCTACTATATTCTGTATTCTAGCTCTACTGAAACACTGAACACTGTATTGAAACACTGTATCTGTTTTATAAATTGGAATTTCATGGGTCATCGGTTACCCTTTTCTCCAAATATCAGTATCTACTGTACATTAACCACTGAAAAAACACTTTTTACTATACAAAATATATTATTGTTTTTTTGCTCAGGATAAAACACAGATACGCACCTGCAGCTGAAAAAACAGAGGTGGTCTTTTGTTCTCAAATTACTTGCCCACACCTGGATCCGGCCAATTCCTAAAGCTACACAGTCAAGATCTGAAGACATGTGGAGTATAGCTCCCACAATGCAGTGTGGTAATAGGAAACACAGGTCTACCGTCTCTTTAATAATGACTAATCATTGGGCCGATGCTCCTACATGTGCTTCACGGGAGGGGTATTGCGTCGCAGTCAGTGTCTGACTCCCCATGAGGTTTTTAATGCGCGCAGCCCTCCACTAATGACAGAAGCGGCATGGCAGACATGTCCTACTCACTACAGAGATGAGGAACGCTCATCACCGAGCAGTGGGACGTGGAGGAGGGGCACACGCTACCATGCCAGGTCATTATCACCTAACACATGCGAACTCCATCTTTTCATTTCTGTAAGAGAGTGGGGGTGGGGTGAGGGATGTCCTATTGTTGATGTATACATTAGAAATACATTTTCTATAGCCTTTACCACTTTAACTATTAATTTCACATATAATATGTGAAAGCAAGTCTGTTATTTCATACAAAAAAACATTCCGATCAAAAATATTGTGTTCTAATCTGACAAATTTAATTTACGTCACATTTCACTCGAAATATAATATTATATATATATATATATATAAGCATATTTTAGGAGAATTCAGATTTGTTGTATTGTGACAGAAATTGTGACTAATTTGGTCTTCCGGTATGTCCTCTACCACCCTACATGTGCTTTTAATAATAAAATTAGCCCATGAAGCATAGCGTCATGGATTCAGTTGACAGGACCAGTCAAGACTGATTGAAGCTATTATCTCTCAATCAAGTGTTAATTAAGTTTGACTGCTGGGATATTCAGTCACTAATGATAAGAGGGGGATGAATATGTGGGTACACTTTATTAACACATTATACATAATTCATATCTAAAATCATTACGGATTTAATGTTAAAATGGAAATCATAAATCAGCATGGAATCAGAGAGTATGTGGAGTAGTAAAATGTGTTTTCTTTCAGCACAGTCCACTGCTGGCCTTACTATTTCTTCAAAACTTGCACAGTTTTGATTGAACTGATTGATTTTTAATGATTGTTAATGAATTCAGGCATACTATTCTTTCCACATAGGCTATGTTCACACAGCAGCAGAATACGGTTGTCATTCCTGTATATTAGTCCTTAATACGGTTACGTTCACACACAGCGACAGATATATGAGCTGTGTGTGATCTGAAGATTTTAGATCCACTCACTCTTCTTCACTGGAGCTGCTCCCGTCAGTTTTGGGGTTGTACGTGTGACTCAAATGCTCCGCTCTCCATCCAGATATATAAAAACATGTATTACCAGATTTGATGGCTGAACTTGTGACTGAGTTTTAGTTTTATGGATGTCACCATCCTTAATATTACTTTGGTCACTGTGAAGGAGTCATTTAATCATTAACTCAACTGATTCGTTCAAAGACGCTGATTCATGGTTACTGATAAGAGAAAACGGGCTTGACTCCCGTTGCACGTTCAACCAGGCAGTATTCGAGATGCTACTGTAAGTTGCTGTTTTGTAATTTGAACAAAATTCACACCTGTGTAAGTAAATGTGGTTGTCAATCCCAAAATCTAAGAGTGTGGACGTAGCCATATTGATTTTTGCCTACTATATAGACCTTATGCGCCAGAGAAACGAGGGCGCCGCCATCTTTAGAATATTGTCTTTTAAAGGCACAACATGTAACTTTTTTGCTTTAAAAATAGCAAAAATCACTATATCTATGTTATATATTTTTTTTAGTTGTGTACTTACATTATCCCGACTGTTTCCAACTTTCAAACCAGGAGAAATTTGTAATTTAATTCGAAGACACTTTATTTCTTTATTATAACTTTATTTGTTTCTTTATTTCCGTTTTGTCGCCGTCAATGGCGTCATATCCGCGTTGTCCCTGGTTTCCGCTCGTACTGCCATGGCAACCAGAGCTATGAACCAGAGCCGTCTGATAGTAACCAAAGCGACTGACGCGGACAATTTTGTAGTTCGCAATGTCTATTTGCACGCTGTTGTTGTTTCGTTCAAACATTATGGACCATGGCATGCAGACTTTGGATAAAAAAGGAGAACTAAAACGAGAATCAATATCAGCGCGGTGTTTTCGAGATGCCTAGAGCTCCCATAGACAATATATAAACGAGAGCTCCACGTCCGAGACTTCGACCGCTCCTACATGTACTTTATTAAACAGGTGAGCACATTTACATAAAACTAATCAATGTTATATAGTTCAACAATGATAAAATGTTAGAATATGATCTATGTTATTCTAATGTTGATCTAGCTTACTGCTAGTCTCATACAGACAAACTAACACATCAATTTCAACACATTCAAATGCAGTTTAGTGTGCTAGTGTAATGTTAGACCAAGTGAAACAGCGCTGCGTTACCTCACAAGTTTAATTTGTCTAATAAACTGACCTGTGAGTTGTAATTCTGCACTTGCGTGTAGTTCGGTAGAATGAAATGCCCATATTCCTTTTATATCCGCGGGACTCGCGTCGCGTGTGGAGCTGATAGCTGTCTCTTAGCAATCCCGAACTGCTTCATATCACAGTCATGATAAAAACATCGATGTATTCAGTCATCCATAAACATTAGATCGGTCGGCTTGACGTTGACGACAAGATCCATAATTCTTAGCAAATGTTGCGTCATCAAACTACGCCTTTGTTATTGTAAAGAGGTTAGCGACCCCTAGTGGCGAAAAATTCCATACTGTGCGTTTAACTTCCGTTTTTGCGGTCGCTCTGTACATTTCTATGGCATTGCTGTCCAGGAGTAATTCGATTTTGAAGTGGATTTACTTAATGTAAAGTTAACGAAAGTTATCATGAGGACTGTAATGTTTAAAGCAGATGACTTAACAAATGTCAGTCAACCGGGAATATTTTAAAACGAGCCGTTCATTAATAAACGCAGAATCGCTGTGAAAATACAGACTGGAAGTCAAAAGACAATGAGCGCAGCGCTGAAAAGGGGCGGGGCTACATAAGGTCTATAGGAAAGTATGCATATTCAGATGCAGAGATATGATTCAAAGATAGTCACTTGTTTCATACCTCAATGAATCAGTGTCTTTAAACGTCTCAGTTGAGTTAACGATTAAATAAAGACAGTCAAATGTCACCACCTACTGGTGAAACAATGTAACCTGCAGAAAGAGTCGCTGAAAATCCCTGACTGACTGTCTAAAATAAGTAAACAAAAATAACTGATACAAAAAGGAAAAAATCAAGGAGCAGATTTAACTCTGGGGTTCAGTATAATAACAAAAATCCAAATGTTTTTGTTTTGCAAAACATAAAAACATCTGTATGAGATCAACGAATTGTTCCCCGGAAACCATTGCGTCCCTGGAAAGTATCATTTTTCCACTAGGCTGCTCTTCTTAGGCTAACAAAACCAAACATCCTTTTAGCCATCATGTTTCTTTGTCTTTGAGTCAAACACAAAGCGTACATGTCTTCCTAAAGATGTCTCAGATTCACTGTTTTATTGACAGTGACAACCCCCTCCCCCCAGCAGAAACAATTTTGCTGGGTGAATCCCCTCATGTTTGGAGTGCAGACAGAGATGAAGGCAGTAAACACTCGGTAGCCCCTCATCGCTCTGGATAACAGTCGGGGCAGATGTACCCTGTGGAGTCCCTGAGAGGGATCCACCCTCACCTCCCCCTTTATCTCTCTGCTCAGTCTGTGCAAAGTGATAAATGCCCTGATTTTGTGCACACACACACATTTGGGAGAGGATTTCAGCTCTCCTTGCTCTGGTCTCCAGTGGGCTGCAGTGTTAGTTAAGGAAAGGCTGATGGAACTGCTGCCCTGAACACATTACAGCCGTCTCAAGAACACTCTCCTAAATATATCCCCTATCCAGAGCCACCGGTCTACTGTATCCTCAAAGGAAAGAGAGCTGTAAATTCAGGCTAAATTAATAATGGATGCAGGTCGAAATACCTGGAACTGTCCCAGATTTGGTAACCAGTAATATTAACATGTACAATCTTAATCACCTTACATTTTTACTTTAAGTCGACATGGACTCAAAACTGAAATTAAATTTGTCATGCAAATGAAATGCATGAAAACAAACTGTTTGCGAGTGTGAGTGAAGTCAAATACAGGTTGTCCTGCCCTGAAACCTACGCTTTTGTTAAACCAGAAGTTGACGTGTCCCAACTGTCACAGTGTTTACACAGTTTGGGAAAACAACCAGTGAATGGCTTTGATTTCGTGTGGCTTTAAGTGTCTTATCCTCCAAGACTGATCCTGGACATCTGTTCTTTTGGCAATAATTATATGAGAACCCACAGGGCATCAACAGTTACTTTAAGCTTTGGATAGTTGATTACGTTTCAGTGAAGTCTAAGAATTGCATCTTCTGCTCCCATAATGCAATTTTAAATCGACCTCCTAAGTCACCCGTTACGTGAGGGTCAATCCAAGCCCAGTGGAGAAAATAAAGCATCATTCTGCGATGACAGGATTAAACTGGGGTTGAATATTGACATCTTTCTGAGTGGATGACTGCTGGATAAATCAATATCATAATTACTGAGAAATTCTCAAACAGGGAAAAATCCTTTAGTACAGCCAAGTATTTGGATGAAGGCAAAATTATATAATACTATATTTACTTGGGTCAAAAAAGGTATTTTAAATAACTGCATTTAACAAATTGCAATTAACTCATATTTAACAATTGTTATGAATAACGATGGCTTCAAACTTGTGTTGTCCTAATGAGAGCAGCTGGGTCCGACAAGACAATGTATAATTAAAACAGTTCAATTACACTAACATTTCTCAAATGCCCCACGTCAGGGATAAACTTCTTTGCATTTCCAAGTGTCGAATCAGCTGCCTAAAAACAAAAGGGGTAACACATACTTTCCAAAATCTTCTCAAAGGAAAAGTGGAGGTCTTTGGTTTTTCTTGCAGTCTTCTCCCAAACCTCATTAAATTATAGAAATGTTTTTATTTTAACTAATCAATTACTCAATGTCTCTTATGCAGCTTCCAAAACAAAATCCAAAGGAGAAAAAAAGCCCTACATACTCTGAAAGAGGAAGAAATAACAAAAAAGACCCTGCCTGGCATCAATCTAATGATTCCCAGGAGAGAATACCACAGTATCAACAACATTAACACTTGACATTTATCAGCTGCCCCCAGCTGTAGCTGCGGGTCACCCCTGGACACGTTCCACTTATACAGAGTAAATCCATGTATGTAGGAGGGTATATTCCTGTGGGTCCACACTGGCACAGGCCTTCCTCCACTCTCACACCTCAAACAACAGCTCTATCTAAAATTCAATGAGACCAAGTCTCTAAAATACTCCCCAAACCCCCTACCTTGTCAGCTGTATTTGGCGAGATATGAAATTCCAACCCATAATCCTCCTCTGTTGCGCTAGGAGTGCCCACCTCCACTGGGGAAGCTATGGCTGCCAAATTACAACAGAGCTTGACCTTATTTTTTTCCCTTCACATACTAGAGCCAACAGATTAAGACTCCCTTTCTCCTCATGCTTGGGGAGACCGCATGGCTAGGGGAAGACAAGAAAAAGAAAATTGCATCTCTCAGTACCTTTAGCAGGGCTATAACCCCCATAGGTATTGAGAGGGACAAGTGGCCCTTCAAGAGCAGGATTGGACGTGTGGGAAGTGTTGTATTTGTATGTCTGTTGCCACTGGGCTTCGCAAAAAGACCGGCGAGTGAACTGTCTTGATTTTAAGGGATTTTGCTTACCCTCAGAGCTGTGATGGTGGTCGGGTCCCGTATCCTGCCATCTTCATCCTTCAGATTGTAGCCCTCTGGTCGTTTGTCTCGCTCACTGATTTTCCACAGCTTCACTGTTTTATCTGGGAAGAGAGATGATATGAGCAACAATGTGTACGGTGGAAGCAGTGTTTGTGATGTTAGTAGCAGAGAAAAACTGCACTGGCCGCTTTACAGTGGACCAAAAAAGGGTGAACTTAGCTGGCACGACAAAATAGACAGGATCTCCCAATTCACCTGACTGGACCCTGCTGTTGTCTGTATACCTAACTGCTCTGATGTGTCCATCAAAACAGGACTATAGCTTCACCAGAGCCTGGAAAACTGATGAATGTCAGCTACTTTTAATTGCCTGCAGTTACTCGGCAGAAAAAAGTCTTTAACAGCCTAACTGCTCAAAAAGGCACTGTAAACAACAAATGTTCAATTTATTAATCAATGTGTCATTTCAGTTCTCAGATTTCTGCCTACTACTTAGTAATTGTGTATGCAAAAAAACAGTTGTGCGGCTTAATGTTCTTGTGGAAACTGATACATTTTTTTTAAAGGATTTTTTGATGAACAGCATTTGTTTGAAATAAAAAAAAAATGTTTTGTAACATTATAAATGTCTTTACTGTCATTTTAGATCAATTTAATGCAGCCTTGAATTTTCTTTCAGTATATATACAGTATATATAGAAAAAGATTGATTTAAAAAAAATATTTTGACACATGATTCTATATGGTATTTTCCCCTAATTTCACAAACTCTGTACCACAATGAAAAATAACATATAGCTTAAAGAAGCACGTTATTTGTTCTTTAAAGAACACCCTTTTAATTCCAACAATTCAATATATTGTATTATTTTTCTAAATAGTGAGAAAGTTAAGGAAAGTTATATGCAACACCACAAATATCTAGTAAAGAAAACAGCACATTAACGTCCCGTGATGAGGGCCAACATCCAAAACACACATATGCTAGTGACCAACAAGTCTTTTCAACAGGAAAGTGAGAAGCATCAGCTCATATGAAGAGAACGCATCGTGTTTGCTCACCATTGGTGGACAGGAGGAAATAGGCGGCATTCTGTTGAGGCAGCCAGCGGATCTTGTTGATCTTCTCCTCAATCTCTAGGCTTTTCAAGTAGTCAAATTCGGGCTCGTGGCTCTGAAAGGTGCTGTAAACATTGTACTCCCCCCGACGGTGAGGGTGGTTCTTACTCTGCAATGATAGAAGTTGTTTATGGATTTAAAAAAAATTGCATAGTCTGCAGATGCTACTAATCAAAAAGACATTCTACGTGTATTTGGTGCATTGCTTTGTTTCACTGCCTATTTTTACAGTTTAAATCACTGCCTATTTAATGTATATCATGAGTGAAAAATGCATCCCCCACATTATCAGAGGATCGCATTTACAAATCTACAGCAGTCTACATTTAAAAAGCTTGAACCTAATTATACATTTAGGACATAATTAGTGGCATCAAACAAATGATAATTGGAAATTTCAGCTCAAACATTGGCTTATATTAAGTCTCTCTGTGTCACTCTTTTACAGTCGTATATGGAATGCGTGTTGATTTTTTTCTTTGTTGCTGAAGGCCGTGAAATACAAGAGGGGCAGGTCAGGATCTCAAGGCACAAAGGTGGTCTGTGTCAGAGGAATATCTGAATGCCGATCAGAGCGAGGAACCCTTCAGGGTCAGTTCTCACCTTGGGAAGCGTCTAAATCAATAAGCAGAACTCACACAGGCCGAGAGAAGAAGAGGGTATTAATGGAAACAGATTTGCCCTCGGTGGGAGGGAGGGGGTTAAAGGGGGTCTGAAACAGAGTGGGGCATGAATCATGGGGTGAGGATTAACAGACACCATGAAATCTCTTTAAAGATGATGCGAGAGTGAGACGAGGAGGAGCAGACGGCAAGGTTTTCACACTTTTGTGATGCTAGACAAAACATTGAGGGGTTTTTAGATCTTTGAAGGTTTGTAACCGACACACACACACACACACACAAAAACTAATTCAGTCAATATTCAGTTATATCAGGATTACCATATTGTCAAGACTACTATATTCATAGTCCTTCTATTTTGTGGTTTGGGTACAGTGATATTGGGTGTGATATACTGTACGCATTCAGATTTTAGATCTGTTTTATAAACAGCAGTTTTAATATTCATTATCATGATTGGTGAGTAGTAATACTCTGTAGATTTCGGTGAATACAATGTCTACCCTGAATTACCTCCTGTTCTCTCTGGAAGACCACCACTCGTCCACCTTTGTCCCCAGTGGCCAGGAGTTCTCCTGTCGGGTTGAACTCAACCGTGGATATGATGTCAGCTGGAAGGGAGGAAGAAGAAAACATATTATTTTAAAAGATTATATTTTAGAGCTCCTAGAATTTCCATTTAATAATCTACACTCACCTAAAGGATTATTAGGAACACCTGTTCAATTTCTCATTAATGCAATTATCTAATCAACCAATCACATGGCAGTTGCTTCAATGCATTTAGGGGTGTGGTCCTGGTCAAGACAATCTCCTGAACTCCAAACTGAATGTCAGAATGGGAAAGAAAGGTGATTTAAGCAATTTTGAGCGTGGCATGGTTGTTGGTGCCAGACGGGCCGGTCTGAGTATTTCACAATCTGCTCAATTACTGGGATTTTCACGCACAACCATTTCTAGGGTTTACAAAGAATGGTGTGAAAAGGGAAAAACATCCAGTATGCGGCAGTCCTGTGGGCGAAAATGCCTTGTTGATGCTAGAGGTCAGAGGAGAATGGGCCGACTGATTCAAGCTGATAGAAGAGCAACTTTGACTGAAATAACCACTCGTTACAACCGAGGTATGCAGCAAAGCATTTGTGAAGCCACAACAAGCACAACCTTGAGGCGGATGGGCTACAACAGCAGAAGACCCCACCAGGTACCACTCATCTCCACTACAAATAGGAAAAAGAGGCTACAACTGAGCATTGTTTCTGACCATGTCCATCCCTTTATGACCACCATGTACCCATCCTCTGATGGCTACTTCCAGCAGGATAATGCACCAAGCTCGAATCATTTCAAATTGGTTTCTTGAACATGACAATGAGTTCACTGTACTAAAATGGCCCCCACAGTCACCAGATCTCAACCCAATAGAGCATCTTTGGGATGTGGTGGAACGGGAGCTTCGTGCCCTGGATGTGCATCCCACAAATCTCCATCAACTGCAAGATGCTATCCTATCAATATGGGCCAACATTTCAAAAGAATGCTTTCAGCACCTTGTTGAATCAATGCCACGTAGAATTAAGGCAGTTCTGAAGGCGAAAGGGGGTCAAACACAGTATTAGTATGGTGTTCCTAATAATCCTTTAGGTGAGTGTATATTGAGACAATAAAATATATTAATTTATTTAATTTATTTATATCATCTCTGAAAACATTTGGGCCTGAATATGTCAGGGTCAAACTTTTTTCGCTCTAGATCTATTAATTTATTTATTTTTTAATGTAAAAAATTCCATTTATACATAAAGTAACTTCAATATAAAATAATACACCCCTTCTACAATTAACATGTTTAATTTCCCTCAACTATGATTTCCGTGATAACGTGGACGAATTGCAGAATCCAGTCATAAAGTAGAATTTACCGGCCCGACCATCTCATGTGAAATGATGAAACGCTCACCCTGCTCTCTTGAAATGTTTCCCCTGTCCATCACCATATGTAAATCTCACCAAATATCACCCATCACCATTATCCCAGCAAATATATTCTTCTAAAGCCAGAAAGATCCAGAGACCTTTGAAATGTGAAGCAAATGGCAAGAAATTCAAGGCTGACAAAAAGACCATACTGGACAAGAGGCATATTGCACGGCCATATGTAACGCTCTCCCTGGGATGAATGACATCGGATCCTAAAAAAGAATTCAGGTCATGATCATCAACATCAATCCAAGATGCACTGAAAAAATCCCCTGTGAGATTGAACTGAACTGATGTTCAGTTAATGAACTGAAGGACACTGTTAAAGATCATACACTCATTCAAAAACAGACAAGATCACAGTGACATGCAATGGACTGATTGCTTTTAGACAAGACTATATTGCATTTGGACCTGCGTAAGAACTACCCAACACAGTAAAGGGACATTGAGGACGACAGACTATATGAATTCATTACAGCAAGAAACTTTTTTCCCCGTTTAATTATTGATTTTACTAAAATATTACTCCACCTGGTACAACACTGCACTTGCAATGCGAATGAAACACGAGTCACGATAAAACAGCTCAAAGACTTTTAGACGCAAGCTAAAACGGCATGGTTGCTTTAGCAAATGTGTTTATATCTCACGTTTGCTTTTGTTACTTACCACTATTGGTTAGATTTAAGGTAGAGTAGTGTACATTATTTTCAAGTGCGAGCGAGCATTACTGGATGAATCAGCATTTTCGAACTAATCTCTTCAATGAATGATTCAATGATAAATACATATTATTAACAATCACTTGTCGCCACCTAGTGGTATAACGATGTAATCGATACATTCATTATTTGAAGCGCTAAGTTACTTTCAAAAGATGATTTGCTCTATTTTGATCGCTTTCGTAGACATCAGTGCTTATATCTGAACTATAAACTTTTATCCCAGTACTTCTGTGATCATTTGAATATTTGTAACAGAAATAATTACACTGTGTGATTGAAAAGGCTGTTTGTGAAGCGGTTTCATACCTATACGTGACAACTGCTTTCTCTGGCTCAGCGGCAGTGCCAACCAATGCCACTTTGGAGCCATTGCAGATCTGAATGTTCCGGTGTGATTTTGTCAACCGTTTAATAGACACAGGCGAATCTTTGTTACTACAGAATAAAATTGCATGGGTGTTTGAATAAGATCGCGATCTTTTACCGATTAGTCGTGCAGCTCTAACAGGCACGTATTTCCAACGGTTAAATATGTCCGTCTAGCACGTGTTTACATTGAAAAACAATGGAAAAGTAGCAGAATGGAATAACAAAAATGTGTTCTGTGTGATCGGCCCCTTCCTGGTGTACACAACGGCTCTCTCTCAATACACAACATGCTCTGAACTGCAAGTGGCCCGGATCCAAACCTGCAAAGATTCCTGACACTTCAAAGAGCTGCACAGCTGGATGGCTCCCATTGTGGGATGACACTATATCGAATCGCCAGCCCACCACCAGAAGAAAGTGGACCAGGGTGGGACGCTTCATTAAGGCAGCCCCACTAACAAAAGACGACCCAAAGTAGCAGCAAATCAGTATCCATTTTGGATTGTCTGAATTATCTCAAACATTTACGCACATTATTTGTTGCCGTTTTAATGTGCTGGCAGAAGACTACTATGTTAAGAATTACATCATTCAATTCAGAGCTTCACAGAAAACAAAAATAGTTTAGCATTGTATACATGCTGTTCTTGTAGGAGACGGATGTTTACCTCCAGCTATCTAGGTTTTCTTACCCAGAGCCAAGCTCTCAAAATAACCTGCAAATTCGAGCTCTTTCTGACCTAGCTAGCACACGACCCCAGTTTTAAGATTGTAATCACACTCCCTTGCTGCCACATCATTGTAGCCTTAGAAATTCTCGAATTGTAAAAGACGTTACAGTTCAGAGTACATTAGCAAACACTGCTCTGACTCCCTCTGCTCTGCTAGTCCCGATCGATTCCTACCTTTGACACATCTTCCTTGGTCTTCCTCAAGGAGATGCATCTGTTTCTCTGGCTTTGAGATGTACTGTTGCTATGCAATCCTTACAGCGAAAAGAAAGGGTTGTTTCTGCTGTTGCTCTCTCTCTCTGTGTCTCTCTATCTCATGCAGGTAACTCTATTTCATGGAGCGTATCATCTCACAATTCGTCAGCTCTCCCCACACAATCTCAAAATGAGTCCAGCGCTCCCGAAATAATCTTGAGTCATTTGCATAAATCCCAAACAAATACAGAAGAAATGACTTCTAAATATTTGCTTTTATCCATTTCAAGGAGAGAAAGACAGAGGGAGAAGCTAGACATAGAGAGATGGGGAGAGAGAGAGAGAGAGAGAGAGAGAGAGAGAGAGAGAGAGAGAGAGACTGACACCAAGACAAGAAAAAGGGATTGAAAAGGCTTGTTGTTTTCTCACCCCGATACACCTCTCTAGGCTTTTATATTGTCTGGATGGTGAATTTAAGTGCAGCGTTTCCATGACAACTCTTCTTTGGACTTGTCTTTTCTTGCAAAGACTTTGTTCATGTGGTGTGAACTGGCATCGCACTGACAGAATTTAGAGTAGTCGGATAAATCTTACGGAATGTCTGAGTCGAAACAAAGAAAAACAAAATCATGTTTCTTAAGGAAAATAAATCCTTTTAGGAACAGTGATATATATATATATATATATATATATATATATATATATATATATTTATATATATATATTTATTAGTATTTATTTTATATATATAGAAGATGTTAGAAATAGAAGGATGAAAATAAGTAATAAAAGTAATAAATATAAATAGAATAAATAGAATTTGGATGGAAAACGTCACAAAAAAATCTTCATATTCTATTTGCAAAATACTGCTTCATAGCTGATTTAATAGAGCACACGAAATCTGCATTTTCTAAATGCATATTATTGATCTTTGAACAATTCATCCGTGCATATGATTCATTCTTAAAAATGGTTTGACAACGTAATGTTGAATCAATATCATAAATGGACCTTCTGGTGACGTATACAGGACTTTTCCAATATTAAGTCTTTTCCTCCATTGCATAATTCCACCTAGCAAGACCAATAAGTACCATCGCCTCGCTTTCGTTTCGCCATGTTTGAAAGCTGTGTACGAAAGAGCTTCTGTGCTCCTATTGGTCAACTTCACAGATGCGACGTAACCCGTTGTAGAGGACCGGGAAAAATAAAAAAATGCTAGTCTTTCTGTCGTGAAATCGTGAAGCATCACAGACGTCAGTTGTCGTCCACTATCACACTATATGAGATAAAACGATCGACACTTGCATCCCGACGCCCATAGAGAGCCTAAGTCCCTCCCCTCCGCTTCCGGCTCATGGGACCTTACTTCGGAAAAAAGATGTATGGTAGTCAATGGAGAGAGACAACTTATCTTTTTATTCCGTCTGAACTGTGCCCTGAATTACACATATGATGTTTGTCAATTTAAAAGATAATTATGAAAGTCAAGAAAGTCGCAGTTTGTCATAAAACAGAAGAGTAACATTTAGTTTTATGTGAAAATCGCTCAATGAACTACATCTCTCGTCTCGCACTATATGTACGTCACCAACATGGCTGTCCGTTGCTCGTATGTGTGCAGTCTGGTACAAAACACTCAGTCATGACGGCGTAACGTTACGATTATAACGTAAGACTATAGAAACAGACAGACGTTAGCTTCAGTGAAGTTAGCTTCATTCATTGAGAGCAAAGGTATGACGTCACACGTGCGCCTTTTGGGTTTGTAGTCTCTGTAATTACGTATTTTCACAGTCTTAAACCTCAACAGTTTTACATCAAACTGCGACTTTCTTGACTTTAAAATGTATATTTTAAATTGACAAACATCATACGTGTAATTCAGGGCACAATTCAAACGAGATCAAAATATTTGTTGTCTCGCGCCATTGACTACCATACAATATTTTTCCGAAGTAAGGTCCCATGGTGGTCGACCGGAAGGGGAGGGACTTAGGCTCTCTATTGTCATTTACGAAACACCACGACACCTTATGTCAAATGGATCGAGGCAAAATTGGGCTGATATTGTGTAGTCTGAACCCAGCATAAGGACGGCCGTTTATTGCACAAAGAATGTTCTTGATCACTTCTCAGTTTGTCCACAGACCTTATATAATCACTGGTAATAAATTAGTTAATAGGTTAGTTTGAATTCAATAGGACAAAAATGAAAGGCATGTTATGATCTACGGTACCACAAGTAAGCAATATCTGTATGACAGATTAAAGAGCGATCACTCCATTGTGAGCTTCATTAAACAGCACAACTTGTTTGCATGAAAAAGGAGAGTTTATGCTGCTGCGCTAACAGTGGTAAAGCTTGGCAAACACTGGCGAAAAAGCGAAGTCATTGTCCTCTGAGTTAATGTGTGTTCTTTCAAACTGTCAGCGAACATTTACGCCAGCACTCTTTGAGTCTTGGCTGATCACCTTCTAGGACAATAGGTTTTTTTGGAAAGCACATCTAAAGAAAGTGCAACACGACAGTTTTCTGTAGAAGCACACCAAACAATACAAGAGACAGAGCCACAGAGCTCTATTAGAACACTTCATATCACACACACACACACACACACACAGGACAACTACAATCACCCACACTGGTAAAACAACAGAAAATGTGAAACATTTCAGAGCACACAAAGCATCATGGGGTCGAGCATTAAGGGGGTGGTGGGGTTGGGGGATGGAATAATTACATCAAAGTCATATTCCGATTCCTTGCGGAAGCAGAATTCTAAATGAGTTCTCAAAGACGCAAAACATGCTGACCTAATTAGGCCCCTGAAGTACACCATTTTTTTTTACTAGTTATCTCTGCATTCTTTTTGCTTATTATCAGCAGGGAATGTGGCAAGTACAGTGGCGTATGAATCACATACACCAAAAACACTTGCCATCATCAGGCAATTTCATGAGGTCTTTCAATGTGTGTTTTTGGAAGGAAGAAGTATCTAATATAATGGAGGGATGATGTGAGAAAGACAGTAATGGATAATGTGTGTAATAATAGTGGAGGAGGTTTTGGAAGGACTGAGCGGACAGAATCACAGAGCACTGGCGTGTATTCGCGGGTAGCGGCTTGGCAGCCAAAGTGTTATTGGAGGCTGGATCCAACCATTATTAACACATTAGGAATGTGAGGTACTGAATAGGAAAGCTAATTAATGGAGCAACACGGATGAGTGTGTGAGCTGACGGCTTTGTTCATGTGATTATGCCTGTGCACTGTCAATGAGTGCCGTCAGTTCATCAAGAAAGAAAAATGTTGTAACCGAGGATTTGTTAGTAAATAAATAAAATTGGAGGCTTATATACTATTGCAATACTTGTGAGTTGTGAATTATAAAATTTCCTGTTTGAGAGGATAGTTCACACAAAAAATGAAAATACTGTCATCAGTTACTTACACTCATGTCGTTCTAAACTCATAAAATTTTGCACCACAAATAAATATTTGAATGAAACCTGAGAGGTTTCGGTCCCAACATTGACATTTCATTCAACCAAAAATGTCAAGCTCTAAAAAGGTCATAAAGGCATCAAAAAAGTAATCCATGCATCCCATTGCAAATTTTATGGAGCAATGTAACAAAAACAAAACAAACAATAAATCTTTATTTATGACCACGACACATGCATGTGGTGTTAAGGCAAAAGCGGACATTCTAATTAATTATTGCTGCCTTATAAGATATCTTTTTTTTTGGCCAAATTCCAAGGCAACATCATATGTATCCTACTTGGAGAAGGCCATCCCACAATGCACTGAATTGGTCTCAGTCAAAACAAAAAATATCCAAGATGGAGGACAAATTTTGTTTAAGAATAGATTAAAAAGTATTGAAAAAAATAGTTCAGTGTGTAATTAAAATTGACTGTTTAAAATTGTACTGCCTTTTTATGCTTATTAAGTTAATTTATCCGGTAGCCTCTCACAGTGTTAGCTTAGCGACATGCTAACTCCACTTAAAGTTCCACTTGAACTTTAAAAATCAATGCCTTTCGACATGCTAACTCCAAACTCTTGAAATCAATTCTGTGTTGTGCTTCAATTTGTATGAGTTTGTGATATTGGTCAATTGAAGTTGGTTTAGAGGCTGCCTTAGAAGGTAACTCTCTATGTAGGCAGTATATAGCAAGGCAGTTGACTAAGTTTTGGACTAAGTTCTGTTTTTCACAATTCTCTCAAGGTTTGGTCTTCTCTGAGATTGCTTTGATAAGGCATGCATCCCACCCCAACAATATATTCTTATACCATATGTGGCATCGAGATTTCATTTTGCTTTTGTTATTGAAGTATGTATCTATCAATTTCAGACCAACTCTCTCTTGCCTGGTGGATCAGAGTGAGAAAATAAATCAAAAAGCCAGTGGAGCCGGCAAATGCAGCTGGGTCAAAGGTCACAATGATGTGCAGAAGCAGACTGTCCTCAAATGAAACCCTTTTTTCTAATAACACACAGACGACTCCAGGGCTGCAATAAAACAAGCAAACCCATATAGACACTGTCATCTCTTATATGATTAAACATGAACGCAGGAGATTGGCTGTGGCCATCTTTGACTCGCTGATTGTGGCGAGATTGGTTCCTGTGATGCCTACTTTGCTCAGAAGATGAAAGGCTAAAATTATCATAGAGAGGATGCAGATAGCGCTGGATTCACAACCGTGCTAAAATCGGAATGCAGAGGGTGACCAGGACAAATGTAAAAAAGGAGGTTTCAGTATGAAACAAGAGATGAAGTGGATTATTTTCAAAGTGTCAGAAAATTATTTTCAAAAAAGACACATGGGTTCAGACCGCATGCCCGCATTTCACCATGCAGCTTAGATTTGTTAGTGTGCATATAGTTTCTGTGGATATTTAAAAGGAAAAAATATCTAGTGAATAAACATTTGCAGAAATTCCTTAGGTTCTGTTATGTTTGTTGGTAATGTATGCCTTGTGAATTAAATGTATTATTTGCTTATCTGGTAAGAGCTAAAAGAGAAGAATTTAAGGCTGCATAATGATTATGGTTACAGTGCATTCCATGTTTATCTAATCCCATTGATTTCTACTTACAACTTTTTTTGTGTGATTGAGCATTGTAACCTATAATTCCTTGAGCAAATGAATGCAGTGGCCAATCAGACAGAACTACAACACTTCCACCTCAACAAATCAACAAAGCACACAGACACAGTGTAAACATTTTCTTATTCTTACTTTTCTTTGCAGTTTAGACGGTTTCATTGATTTTTACAAATGTGTTCGCAAGAGACCAGAACTTGCGCTTAACAACGGGGATCAAACAGTTGCATTCATTTTACTGTTTTGGATTGCTATAAAAAACATCATAAGTTATTTTTTTTATTACAATCACACAGCCTAGAAGAAATGTGAAGAAATTGTTGATTAAAAGGAAGTCTCCCTGTGTCCGAAACTCTGAATATGCATACTTCCCTACAATGTAGTAAAAGAAAAGCAGTATGTGAGACAAGTAGTATGTCTGAATTCCTGGTATTCATAAAACAGTAGGTGAAAAATACCTGGATGACCTACTACTTCCACCGAGATTCTGAAGTGCGCATCTGATGAACACTTCACTATCCCATGAGGCCACGGGAGAGGCAGCGTAACTGACGCCGGTTAGTAACAAAACAGTGACAACATGGCCAATGAAGTATGTCCGAATTTCATTCATACTACACATATTCATACTACATAGAACATACCTTTTAATGGTCACAAAGTAAAAACCAAATGTAGTACCTACTAGACATTAGATGCAATTTCAGATGCAGCTTACAACTACATTTAACTTTTTCTGAAGAATATAAAGAAAACTCAAACGCCAACAAAATGCAAGGGTGTTACAAGATAGGTGTGTGGTGTTGCTCTGGTGTGTTCTGGATGTCTCTGGGATTTTTTTCACTAGTTATTTTGTGCACCAAGTGAAAGCACACACAATGTGAGGTAGTATTTGTGTCCAGCAACGCAGTATAAATAAGAACGTGCAAAAATGTAATACTTATCATTAGTGGGTTTTTCATTTGTCTTTCATTTGCAAATACTAGGGGTGGGTGATATGCCGATAGACAACGATAAGCTGGATTTTGGATTATCGTCTCTATTACGCTCATGTGATGTTGCCAGGCTGTGCTGTCATGAAAGCTAATCAACTGAATGTGTTTTTAAGACTTACAAATTTATAACAAGTGTTTATAAACCATTCAAGTGCAATAAGTAGAACAATTTTCGGTACACTCGAAAAAATGCTGGGTTGTTTTAACCCAATTTTGGGTCAAATATGGACAAACCCAAACGTTGGGTTAAAAATGTAATTTAAAAATTTAACCCAACAGCTGGGTTTGTCTATATTTGACCCAAAGTTGGGTTGAAACAACCCAGCAGTTTTTAGAGTGCATGTGCACGCTGTCTGAGAGATGGTTTCGGAGTGCACACACCTGAAACGCAAGCAGATAAAGCCGCTGCTCATACAGCACGAGTACTGAGGTCTTTTTGCCGACTTACTGTGCTTGAGCGGTCAAATACACACACTTGTGTGTAAAAATGGCCGTCTTTGTGAGTCTCCTCATAAACAGTCGTTTATGTCTTAAGTGAACATAAACAGTTGTGAAAGAAAATGCTAAAAGTATATTGGTTCAGTGCATTATGTCTTAAAGTGACAGCAGCCTAACACACCTGGTGCATTCTGTGTCATTCTCAAACTTACGCAGTGGTTCTCAAACTTTTTTGGTCAACCCGATTTTTTGGATTTGGTGTTTGGAGCCTCTTTTTAAAGGCTATTCATGCACTTGAACGCAGTTGCAATGGCTGTTTCCTGTTTTTTTGTTGTTGTTTTTTTAGAAAATCACTCACTGCTCTTGACTGAATCACTTTTGTAACTTTAATAAGAATAAATGTATATATAATTTGCACAGATTGAGACTATGCAGTGTTTTTTTGTGTGTTTTTTTTTTTACATTTG
Organism: Abramis brama; assembly: GCF_963993115.1. Classification (NCBI taxonomy): domain Eukaryota; kingdom Metazoa; phylum Chordata; class Actinopteri; order Cypriniformes; family Leuciscidae; genus Abramis; species Abramis brama. The sequence goes on from NC_139977.1 coordinate 12,691,512, forward strand.
ACTTAATTTATGTGGTATTTCTTATTTCTAGGACATGAAGTTTTTCAGGTAGGTCCATTTGTTGCTTTGTTCTGTTGTGGTTTTTGTCCTATTGCTTTTAATTTGTTTCTTTGTGTTGACTGTTTGTCTTCAATAACAGTTTTTTGTTACTTATGTTAGTTAGACTAGTATTAGTTTATTTGAGCAAAAAGCAAAAGCAATATTATCTATATCATGATATACTATATAACGATAAAATCATAAAATAAAATTACTCATTTCGTGATATTCAATTTTCCTCATATTACCCGCCCAAATACCAAATATAAATACCATGAAATATCACATGTAAATGCATTTTTATATGTGCTGGTTACATAACATAAATAAGAGCAAACTCAATAACGTGCCTTTACTCGAAAAACATACTATTCGGATATAAGCTGATTGCTTAAGTTGATTTCTAGGTACAACAGACATAGACATAGGGATGACAGCTTGTAGAGTTTAATGCAATGCAAAAACAACTGCATGGGAAAGAGATTAGTGCTGTAAGGTATCTGAATTATGTGCGTCAGAGGGATAGACTGAGATAATCGTACCGGGTGCGCCCTGACCCGGTTTCAAAGAAACTAGTGGAAAGGCTATGAACCGTGCTTAATATAAAACCTCTGGAAATATACTCTCATAGACAGATTAACTCATTTAAAGTCTCTGGCTTGACAGATAGATGATATCCTGCATTAATCACAATAGGGCCATCACAGAGGCTACCCTTGTTTCCTGTTGATCTGCTGCACTAAGTGGCTTAGACAAACATTTCTAATCTTGCGTTCCGTGACTAACAAACAGAACATCCAAATTTCTTTCTGGAGGTATAAATAACTGACTCATACTAGTCTGCGGCCATGTCACAGATCACCAGAGGCACGTATCCGTCTGGACAAGAGGATTGTAGAAGTGTGGATGGATCTCCCAGCTCCTGGGGCATCCCAGATCCATCTCACTAGTCAGTGATCCTCTGTCCAACACAGGGATGGGTAACGTGACTGGGTCTGCCATGTAAAAAGTCGTCATGAAACGAAAATTGCGACCGACTTTTCTTATCTATTGTGGTTTTCGAGGGAGGAAGAGAAAAAAAATCCTTGACTTTGCTGTACCAAATTATTTAATGAATCAGAGATCTAGAATACAATTCAAGCCGTGGTGAACATGGTGATGAGGTTTTTACTAACTGAGTTCATAAATTCATGGGTTCATAACAAACTGAAAAAAGTAAGCAGGTCTGTAATTTGGCCTTCAAGAATTGAAGTACCTTTCAAAGATCCAAAGTGTTAAATCATTAACATCATTCCTCATTGTCTGTGGCAAGTTTATTACTTAATATGAGCAATAGTAAGAGTGCCTTAGGAAGCACCAATAATTAAAGCTGTCAATTAAAGTATCAACATCTGAGGATGAAACTGCATGTCAGTTCGAGGTTTCTTAATTTTAAAAGGAACGTAGGAGTGGAATTTTCTGCAAAATCCAACCTGACAGCTTAAAATGTAACTTAATATTATAGGCTTACTGTAGTAAAATGGAATAAGGAACACAGCATTTTTATGTATTTGCTTCATAATGGAATTTTATTCATTTTGAACCAAAAAAACTCTTCTGCAGTGCAGCTTTAATTAAAGGGGTCATGAATTGAGAAATCATGTAAGAGCAATTTTCCATGTAAGAGGTTGTTGTACTATTAACACATCCTGTAAGTTTCAGAACTCAAAACTTCCTGGTTAATCCAAAAACAGCTTTTGTTGAAACCAAGCTCCAAAAACGACTGGCTTCGGTTTTTGTCACATTATGACGCAATAGCGCGTCGAAAGACCACCTCTGCAGAATCAGAGAGATGCAGGATCACTGCATCTAAAAATAACATTACCGTCTAAAGGATCCTAATGCTAGTAAAGTGGTTATTTATTTTTAACTATGTGAATGTCTCAGTAGAGCATTGTTTATTTGTTCGGGACAATTAACTGTGGATTTTTTGGTAAATCAGTCACAATTTCGGGGCAGGCTTTGCAAACAGACTTCTACTGTAAGATATGGACCCTAAAGTAATGCCACAACATCTAAGTAACTGTGTTAATTCTAATGCCTGATCTGTGATCAATGATTTCTGATTACGATTCATGTACAGTCAGATGTTCTTTCTCTCAAAATCATTTATTGCTGTTTATGCGTCAGTAAATCAAGCTAGCGACTAAAAAGTCAATTTCACATTGTTTCTCTTAATAGCATGAAAATAATCTGTTTAAATTGTGATTAAATTATATATAGAAAGCGATCAAAGAACGCTCCCTTTACAATTGCTGGAGCTGTCAAACATACAGCGCAAGTTTATCAGTGACTGAGCTCTGGACTCTCTCCAAAACTCACATTATAATCAATGACGCTGTCTACACTGCACAATGAATCTCTTATTTACATTGTGTTTGAACTGTTATGATGAAAGCATTCGTGAGTGCAGAAATCGCGTTGCTGAAATCGAGACATATCTGTCATTAGCTACAATGCTTATCGCCTCAACATTTCATGCAACATTCACAAATAGTTAATTTCGACAGCTGTAATAGTAAAAACGTAGTAAAGGTTTCAGAGTTCCATATGTAATACTTATTTCATATGCAGAGATGTAGGGCTGTCAACGAATATTCTAAATTCGAATATATATTCGAATAGTTTTAAAAAACAGAATTTCGAAGGTGAAAATTAATATTCGAATGTGGAACACGCCCGCGGTAGCAGAGGCGTGGCTGTCTGCTTTACGAGTGGGCGCGCTGCCTGAGGGGTCAGGGACAGGTCACAGGAGTCACACTGTCTGGCACTTTAGTAAAGGTTAGATACAGCAGTTTCATGCACTGCAGGCTTCCACTGGTTTGATTATTTACTGTTTCATGTCAAGGAAAAGTTCCATGTTTACCACAGCACAGCTCGATCGGAGCGTTCAATGTCGGTTCTATATACTGTAAAACTTCAATTAATGTCAATAATATTTGTTTCAATCACTGAATGAAGCCTGCTATATTTGTGACAAGAGTCGCGACCTTAAATTGCTTGCACAAAACTCTTGATCAGCACTCAACATTTGTTTATTGTTGTTGTTCATTTAAACCGTTATGCGCAGAGAGTGTGAGTGTGAGGGCGAGAGAGAGAAAGAGTGCCTGCGAGTGCGAGTGAGCGAGCGAGCGAGAGTGAGGTCTGCGGTCTTGGCCATTAGTTGATTTACTTGTTTTTGTGTAGGTAATACGTTGTCAAATATGTTTAAACTTAAATAAACTACCTATACAAGTAGTTATGTCTCTTTGTATTAATTTGTCCTGTTATTGACGTAATGCGCGTCATTGACAAAATGCGCAACCAGATGTTCGAATAGTTCAAATATATGTTTAGAGGGAATATTCGAACGTCATTTTTGAGCAATTTTGACAGCCCTGCAGAGATGTTAACCAATCACAGCAGTGGGCATTTACACTTAAAGGTGCTCTAAGCGATGTCACATGTTTTTTAGGCCAAAACATTTTTTGTCACATACAGCAAACATCTCCTCACTATCCGCTAGCTGCCTGTCCCCTGAACACACTGTAAAAAAACGCGGCCTCTGTAGACACCCCAGGCTCCACAAACGGCAACAAAAACAAACTGGGCTAACCCGCACCACGAAACATAACAAACTGTTCCAGCCAATAACCGACAAGAAGGATTTGGGGGTGGGGTTTGGAGGGTTAGTGCGTGGATGAGGAGGAGGGAGGGTCTAGCTAGCCTCCGTTTTGTCTACCCAACATCACTTAGAGCACCTTTAAGACTCACAGCAGACACGCCCCTTTCAACAGAGCGTTCAAATCAGAGGGCTATAATCAGGGTACAAAATGGCCTTTCACTTTTAAATTATGACCATTTTTATGTAACAATCATACTAACATTATAAGTGCACCTCAGGAAACATTATAAAATAAAATACAGTTCATGACCCATTTAAAATAAATAAAAAACTCACTTAAAATATAGGAATAGGACAAGATGTAATAACTACAGTATGAGTATGCCCTAAAACATTTGCTGACAAACAAAAAACACCCTATTAAAAAAGGCGATTAATAATGTAGTAAACTTTTAAAGCATAGAATAAAAAATAAAAACCTAAAATCAACCGAGCTGCCTCCTGTCTGCCTACAATCTACCTCCTGCCTTTCACTCTTTTTCTTGAACTGTGAGCAGATTTACTTCGGGAATAATGAATATGCCTCCAGGGGCCGAAGCTAAAAAATTTCGTTTCATGAATAAATTGAATGGAGTAGCCAGGGGGTGTTTGGCTTGGCAGCAGCGCTTACCGGGAACCAGTCAATAACAAGCGGGACCCGCTCTCCATCTAATGATCCAGAGAGATTACATGCAGACCGTGATACAGCAGCAGACTGCTGGAGTTTACTTTCTCTTCACCCATAATGCACCTCTCTGTTAGAGAGGTCAGAGTGCTAAGAGAACAATCATTTAATGCTCAGGGCAAAGAAATAGAGATGCTAAAAATAGAAATTCAAGATCTGGGTTGTGGCTTTCAACTAAGGAATATAAGAGAAAAAGTTGCTATACCAAATTGTTTTATTGTGCATCATCAGTAACATATAATGAGCTTTTAATAGAGACAGGTCCATAAATAAGCTGAAAAGCTTTTTTATTTTTTATTATTCATTGAAAATGTACTTATAATTGCAAGAGAATACTATGGAAGCCCATTTCTGCCATTTGAGAAAATGCTTTGGTAACTCATAATTATGAGATAAAAGTCAAAATTATGACATACTAAGTCATAATTATGTAATAAAAAGTCAGAACTGTGAATAATTCAATTATGATGAATTCAAAATTATGACATACTAAGTCATAATAACTGAGGTAAGAAGACCTAAATCTCTTTTTTGTGTTCCACAGAAGGCAGAGTACAACTCAATTGACATTTTTGGTCAAACTATTTCTTTAAACACATACAGAGATAAACTGCCTCTTAGTCCCCCTACACCTCAGTAAAGGCTTTTACCCATAGACTGTAATTCCCTGCAGAGTTGGCCCTCCATTGTTAGTTGTTAGGGGCCAGAACTCAGAAGCTTTTGTCTGGCTGGTATTGGGTGGCTTGATGCTGACTGGGGGGATTGCAGTAAATATAAAGAGGCGTTTTGCTGAGTTCAGGTACTGAAGCAGCACTACTCTTCACTGCAGTGGTGGAGAAAGGTCTATTCCATATGGATACATAAATAACCACACAGGAATCAGCGAGGAAATAAATCGGTCTTGATTTACGGCCATGCATCCGCAGCAAACAAAAACGCAAATGCAAATAGGATCGAGAGCAGAGCGGCACAGGATCTCATAGGTTAAAGACAATGTTGAGGAATCACTAAAAGAAGCGGCGCTACTAACTTCACTACATTTTTCAGTGGTGTGACAGTAGTTCATCTGTCTAGTTCAAATTAGTTTTTCTTTAACAATGTAACATCACTATGTGGCAATTTTTATGCCATATATATATTTATAATAGGGGTCCTATTATAATTATTTACATTTTTAACTTTCTTTAGTGTGTAATGTTGCTGTTTGAGCATGAAAAACGTCTGCCAATTACCAACGCATAAAGTCACTCCAAGCGACTGAAATGCCTCGATTGTAGTCTCAAGTTTTCTTTCAGGAACATACACTTAACAGTATCACCATTAAAACAATTCCCGCCCAAGGCATATGCTAAATAAAGGGGTGAGGCCTGGTTGAGTTGCATTAGAAGTGTGTTATGGTAAGGGCGTGACATTTCCAAAACACGCGCAAAGATGTTGACCAATCACAATACAGTAGTCAAGCTGACGAATCAGAGCACATTGCACTTTTTGGAAGAAATGGCTTTATAAAGACAGAAACTACAAAGTGTTGCAGACAGACTGGTAAGACAGCTGCTGCAACAATGTAAATTATGTGAAAAATAAGGTGTGTTTGAACATTTAGGCATGAAACCTGTTGTAGTAGACCCCAAAAACAAAATCAAAACTTTGAAAAAGGGCAAAATAGGTCCTGTTTAAAATTCTGCTGTTCATCATCATTTTAACATTTGGTGTATTTGTGTTGTTGTTGTTGTTGTATTTATGGTAAATGTATGTGTTTAACAAGTGTAATGTCACCTGATTTAAGATTTTATTGATTCAAGAACCATGACAGTTTTTGTGCCAGAAAAAAATATGCCTATGATTAAATACTTCTGGTGAACCTAACTAGTTATCTTAAAGAGAAGTGAGAACGTGAATGCAGTTAAATCTATGTGAAGATGGCATCTTAGCAAGCTACAGTTTCAAAGTAGTTTCCCCAACACTGGCTAAACAGCATTACTGGACTTGGGCTTACAGTTATTCTGATCCACAGAGACTGATCCATGTCAGTTGTGAATATCTGCAGTTCACAGTATGACTAAGCAGCTGTGAGAGAGAGAGAGAGAGAGAGAGAGAGAGAGAGAGAGAGCATGTCTGTGAATGTGGCATCTGGTCCACATTAATGGGTCTGGTTGTAATCGCTCCTGCAGTAGCTTACAAATCCTTTAACATCAGTATCATGGGCATCCTACACACTGGCACTATTTGTCTCTATTACAGGCAACATCTGCGACCATCTGCATCTCTAATACAGGTTTATTGTGCCCATAAGCTGTAAATGGAGACAAAATGGAACGTTTTTGTATTGGGAGTATGAGAGAAGCACGACACGTCACACACACATCACTTTTCAGATTTTCTCTATTTGCACTGCCAAATTAGTTGACTTGACATCTCGCCAGTCTCAGAATGTCCAAGCTACTATTTTCCAAGCAAAAAAAAGAAGACCACAAACTAGGGGTTGCCACGATACCAGATTTTCACTACATGATTATCATGGCCAAAATAATTTGCGTTAATGATAATAAGGCAGTTGTTAGGCTGCATCAATTAGGTCAACCGGGACCGGTTGTACTTCTTGTTACATTAAAAGAGGAATGGCATCTACACTTATATTAGTCTGTCTGTCTCATTCTTATCCTGAGGTTATCGTAGTCAGGTAAGCTCAGAATCCAGTGCATATCCAGACCAAATGGTGGACCTGCCCGCTGAGACGAACAAAACACAGCCCTGAGCGAAGACCATGACAATTAAACGGGCTCTAGGAGCAAATGAAATCCCTGTGAAATCCTCATCGACTAGACAGCCATCAGCAGAGATCCTCAGTGAAGAACCAAACAACCAGAACCAAGAGAACTAGACTCTGCATTGACACCTATGGCCAGTTATGAACACACCATGCTAGGAACACAACACAGTTTCATCAGTCATTGATAAGCCATTCGTCCACTGCTGGCTAAACGACAGCTCTGCTAGACAGACTACAACTCCTCCTCCCTACAAATGCTGGCATGACATATCCCAATCTTCAAACAGGAGATGGATGAAATATTTTGAATGATATCAATTCACAATCTGACTTGTGAAAAACTGGCCTCCTGACTGAGCCTGGTTTCGCCCAATGTTTGTTTCTCCATTTCTGTCACCTGATGGAGTTTAGGTTCCTTGTCCCTGTCGTCTTTGGCGTGCTTGGTATAGGACACTTAATATTCAGCAATATTAATGATTTGACTGTATCTGTATAAACCACTATATATAACACATATACATACACTATATATACATATATACCTACTAGACAAGATCCGAAATCTCACATCATCTAGTAGGTACTACATTTGGTACGAAACCAACTTCATGACCGTTGAAGAAAGTGTTTTATATATTATGAATATGGGTAGTATGCATGAAATATGGATGTACTACATCCGTCATGCTGTCACTCTGATGTGACCTACAAGCATCAGTGTCATCGCTTCACTGCCATTCACAAATCCTCTACCGTGGCCTCATGAGATAGTAAAGATCTCATAAATCAGATGCGCACTTCAGGACTTCAGCGGAAGTAGCACTTTTCGCCAACTGTTTTTTCGAATACTATGAATTCCAACACACTACTCATTTTGGCATACTATTTTTTACATACTATATAATAGAAGGGAAGTAGACATTCGGACATTTAGAAGACAATTTTTAGTAGACATTTTACGGAATCCATGAATTTGCGCGGCAGTAATGGCTACTCACTGCATCATTTTCTCTTTTCCATTTTATGACAGGTGGCAATCAGCATTAAGGTGCAATTCCACAACTTACTATGTTGGAGTGTCAACCAGATAGTTACTGGTGCTGGATTATTTATGATATTACCGTGAGTAGTATTAACATTATATCAATTTTTAAAACATCACAGTATTATCAATACAGGTATATTGCAACACCCCTACCACAAATAATATTTAATTGTATAATAGAACAACCTGGACATGCTAAATAACACAAATAATCACAAAAAAATACAAAAATAATTATATTCAAGGGCGTATAAATGATGATGACAAAATTTTAATTCTTGGATGAAATCGGAAATATATTCTGCCAGGGTTCTCTCAGTTTTCATTTAGTGGTCTCTTGTGTTTCCACTGTGACCACACATGCTAATGTGCTATCCTTAACTGGGAACATTAGCATGTGAAATTGAATAATCATCAACCCTCCTGGCTGAGAAGATGATGGCGTTACTCCACTGACAGAGCAGAACAGCTGAAAAAGTCATCATGGAATTAAGAAGACTTTATCACAATTATGATGTTCTTTAAATTACACAATTTGCCACACTAGCAAAAGTTTTAATTGCCTATATTATAGCATAATACTAATAGCATACTAGCATACTAATAACATAATATGAATAGCATACTACTATACTACTCTGTTTCTGCAGTATTACAATTGCCAAAATGCACAATATCTATCTATAAATTACAGAAACGTCTGTCTGTCTGTGTGTCTGTCTGTCTGTCTGTCTGTGTGTGTGTGTGTCTGTTAACCGCATATCTCTCGAACCGTTCTCTAAACATTCTGACATTAGAGGGTTGTATCGGTCAAAGAAGCCCCAAGAAGGTTGTGGTTTAAAAATAAACATTCTGACATAAACACTCAGTCAGCTACACTGTTTACTTCTGAATATTATAGTTTGGTTCCAGAACGTGATAAATCCATTTTGATTAATTTGAGTAAAAATGTGTTTTCTTTACCAAGAAAGTGGCAAGATGAAAACCACTATTTTCTGTTTCAAACTTTCACATAGCATCTTTAGGTTATAATAACATAAAAAATTCTAATCCAGATTTTGATTTTCAAAGATCTATTATAAAAATGGATTATTTTCCCCAAAAAATGCAATAAATTCATGACACTTTTTTTTTCAAAATGCAATTAATCCATTGAATCAATATAAAAGTTATTTTTTATCATATTGAAACTGTTGAAATCAGCCATCGCTAAGAAATATCTCCTGAACTTTTTTGACGGCGATCAGCTCACAAAAACTGATTTTGCACGGGCACTTTGCACTGCTCCCTGAATCGACGCGCTTATTCATTTGTGGATGTTAACTGAATCTCTAAGTCAGCTATGCTGTTTACTTCTGAATATTATATTTCATTCTGGTGCGCTTAAAGTTATCGCTACTGTGTAATAGTAGCCTATGCTATTCACCAACTAAACATATCCTATTCAATGCGATCACAGTCTCTTTCACGGGCATCATTTGTAGTTGCCTATTCACAAACTGTTTCCTCAAGCATAGCGTTTTCTCGGAGTTCACTGTGTGCTTTCTACCATGCACAAATAAAAATGTCACTGAACTTTTGCTGTGTAATTGTAACAATGAGCACTCGAACACACCAAACCAACAATTATTCAAAACACACTCAAAAACTGATTTTGCACGGGCATATTGCACTAGCACTTAGAAGGTTGTGGTATACATAAACACTCAGTCAGCTACACTGTTTACTTCTGAATATTATAGTTTATTCACAGCCATCATTTGCTCCCTGAATTCAATGCGTTCACAGTCTCTTTCACGGGCACCAAACCAACAATTACTAAAAACACACACAAAAACTGATTTTGCACGGGCATTTTGCACTAGTATAACAAAGAACACTCACAAGTGATATGACAGCCACAATTTTTAACATCTCTTTCTTGACTCATTTTTTGACTGGACTGGCAAAAGTAAAGACATTTTTCAAACAACTAGATTTATTTACAAAGTGTTGAGGCTTTCTTCATCATAAGCCAGTTTCCACAGATCCACAATCTGTTTAAGAGTATCTGGAATGATTTTTCAATGCAATCACCATACATATTTAGAATAAAATGATTTCGAGCATTCAATATTCAAATCCTCTCTGAAAGATAACTGCGCGTTTTATGGATACAAACCTTTGACAGTTGTTTTCACTTTATTTTCCACCTTTCCTGGCTCAAACAACTCTAAATTGAATCTCGAGAGGGCAAAATTCAATCTTATCGACCTCTAATAGCCACAACCATCACATCAGCTTTCTAGAGATGATGGCTGTGGACATTAAATGAAGAGGTAATTTGACATGTTTTCATACAGGTTTCCAAGCTATTTTCTTCAAGAACGCTGTGGTCAGTAATAGGGTGGCTGTTCCACATAGATGACTACCAATCTAGTTCAGCTCTGGAAAAATCGTTTATCTGACTGCTCCTGTTAAATGGTTGTCAATATGCACCGGGGCACCTCCATTTGTCCGTCAACCAGCCTGAAAGGAGGGAACAATGATGCTGACGGTGCAGTAATAAGGAGAGGAAAGGGAGGTACAGGTTTTTTGTCGAACAAATTGGGTAAACATAATGAGAAGACACAGGAGGTGGCAGAGAGAGGCAACTGCGGTGCAAACAATGTCAAAAAATTTGGTAGCGAGTGTTACAATGCCGCAGGGCATTTGAAAAAAAGCGAGAGAGAGGCGCCAAACCGGGAAGCATCAGCAATCTGATTTTAATGAGCCAACACAAGAGGTTCACAACAGAGCCAAAAGGATCTCTGGCTAGACCCCACCCCCCTCCCCGAACTCACAGCCGTTACACTAACGCAGGGTCAGGAGGTCCGAAGAGCACGTCACTACCCTGTGCCTGTAAGGTAATGAACAGCCTGTGTCCAGAGACACCACCCCCTACAAACTGTTAATGTGTCCCTGGTCCACTCCATCAAGTAATGGTGTAATAACAAGAGGGACTGTTGGGAGCAGAAAAGGGACTTGGTTACAACTACCATTTAATGGACTACTGTATCATTCCTGTTCGAACAAGCAACTGTGTAAGCAACGTCTTAAGATTTTCATGGTTATACACCCTTGATTAAAACATGGTGACCATGATTTTAGTTAGGGTTAATATATTATATAACACAAATATAGGGGTAAAATATTTCTTCAAAAGGAATGAATGAGAATAATTCTTCTCTGAAAAGATTTCTATAGCTACAGTTCTGGCGAATGTATTTTGTTCTACAGATATTTGAATATTTTTATTTTAAACAAGACAAGGACACTGATTTTTTGTGAAAAATAAATATGGTCTTATTACCAATTCTACTAACTAACTATTAACTATGACTTTTGCCTCAATAAACTCCTAATTACTGCTTATTAATATTTAGTAAGGTAGTTGTTAAGTTTAGGTATTGGGAAGGATTAAGGGATGTAGAATATGGTCAGAATAAGACATTAATAATGTGATTTATAAGTACTAATAAACAGACAACATCCTAGTAATATGCATACTAATAAACAACTATTTAATAGTGAGAAATTAACTGTAAACTAAAGTGTTACCATGTAAGTAATACACATTTCATGTGTTCCTCACTAACAAACTATACTTCACCTATACTTCAACTATGATAGCTTCATCAAACCGAAAATACATTAAAAAAAATGTTTTATTGATTACAATTGTATTGATAAGAGTAAACTGAACACTAGTACTTACCATTAATACAATTTCTGGCAATGCATGGTTTCACATTAGATATTTTAAGATAAGCAATTCAGTTGCAAATGAGATAAAGCACATATCCAAATTGCTCCACAAATGCAAATTCTTACAAACAGATTGTCACAGTGTCTGGTTTATGTTCTTTGGGTCACCACTAGATGTCCTCCTTCCTCACGGTGTCCAGCACACTCTTGAACTACATTCCCCATGATCCTTGTCTTTTCATTGCACTCAGCTGTCCCTTATCACTGATCATTGCACTCAGCCTGTTTCCCATTATCATTGTCATTTCCCTGTGTATTAATACCCTGCCTGTTTAGTGTTTGTTACGGAGTCCTTGTTGTATGTATCACGCCACTTCAGAGTTCTGTTCTTGTCTGTTTGTATTGTTCTTGTTGGATTGCTTCTTTGGTTTTGACCCCTGCCTGGACTGTTTGTGAGTAAGGATTTCCCTATTAAACATTTCATACTGCACCCTTGGATCTTTCCCTTCTTCCCGAGTGTGGATCGTGACAGAAGGACTCCGTCATGTCAAGATCCAGCAGTATGTTTACCAGTGCCTCTTCCCCAGCCACCGAGCGGGAGAGGGGGCAAGGTTTTGAGGGGACCCGATTGGTCATTTTTCGCGGGACCCGTGGAGGCCGCAGTAGAGGAGGTGGACGAGAGAAAGACCAACACCACTCTCCACTCTGGCCCCTCTTCGACCCTGGGTTGGTGGTTTCCAGCCCAGTTCCAGTGGTCCCGAGGCCGGTGGTCCCAGTTCCGGTGGTCCCAGTTCCGGTGGTCCCTGTTCCGGTGGTCCCTGTTCCGGTGGTCCCAGTCTCTGAGGTCCCCGTGCAGTCTAAGATAGACAAGGCAGCTGAAACTCTGTTGGAGTACTTCGAAAGGCTATATCAGATCCTGGAGAGTGCCAAGACTGTTCACGTCACGCCTGCCGAGCCTGTGTTCCCTGACAAGATGGCCGCCGTCGAGCCAGTGTCTGTTCCGGTTCCTGAGCCGGTGGCGTCTGGGACATTGTCAGATTACTTCGAGCGTCTGGCCAGAATCCTGGAGATGCCTTTTGGACCCACAGTGTCGGTTCCTGAGCCGGAGCCAGTGTCGGTTCCTGAGCCGGAGCCAGTGTCGGTTCCTGAGCCGGAGCCAGTGTCTGTTCCTGAGCCGGAGCCAGTGTCTGTTCCTGAGCCGGAGCCAGTGTCTGTTCCTGAGCCGGAGCCAGTGTCTGTTCCTGAGCCGGAGCCAGTGTCTGTTCCTGAGCCGGAGCCAGTGTCTGTTCCTGAGCCGGAGCCAGTGTCTGTTCCTGAGCCGGAGCCAGTGTCTGTTCCTGAGCCGGAGCCAGTGTCTGTTCCTGAGCCGGAGCCTGTGCCTGTGCCTGTGCCTGTGTCTGTTTCTGTGCCTGTTCCTGTGTCTGTTTCTGTGTCTGTTCCTGAGCCCTCAGTGACCGCGACCCTGGCCATTATGGCCACAGCCATGTGGTGTGTGTGGGCTACGCACACACTTGGGCCGGTGGTGTCGGTTCCTGGGCCGGTGGTGCCAGTTCCAGTGCCTGAGTCGGTGGTGCCAGTTCCAGTGCCTGAGTCGGTGGTGCCAGTTCCAGTGCCTGAGTCGGTGGTGCCAGTTCCAGTGCCTGAGTCGGTGGTGCCAGTTCCAGTGCCTGAGTCGGTGGTGCCAGTTCCAGTGCCAGTTCCGGTGGTGCCAGTTCCGGTTCCTGAGCCGTTGGTGTCTGTTCCGGTTCCTGCGCCGTGGCCGCCCGAGGGGTCTTCACCGCCGTGGCCGCCCGAGGGGTCTTCACCGCCGTGGCCGCCCGAGGGGTCTTCACCGCCGTGGCCGCCCGAGGGGTCTTCACCGCCGTGGCCGCCCGAGGGGTCTTCACCGCCGTGGCCGCCCGAGGGGTCTTCACCGCCGTGGCTGCCCGATGGACTGTTGTCTCTGCCCTGGCCGTCCAATGGACTGTTGACTCCGCCCTGGCCGCCCGAGGGAAAGTCTCCGCCCTGGCCGCCCGAGGGAAAGTCTCCGCCCTGGCCGCCCGAGGGAAAGTCTCCGCCCCGGCCGCCAGATGGACTGTTCGCTTTGCCCCGGCCGCCCGATGGTCTGTTCGCTTCGCCCCGGCCGCCCGATGGACTGTTCGTTTCGCCCCGGCCACCGGATGGACTGTTTGCTTCGCCCTGTTTCCCCGATGTACTGTCTGTGTCACCCTGGCCCCCTTTGAGTCTATTACCCCCTGTTTCTGTTTCCCTTCATGGACCTGGCCCCCCGTCCCTCCCCCTGATCCTCCACCGTGCCACCTCCCTCCTGAACTCTTGTTTTGTTCCGTGTCCTGTCTTGGAGTGTCTGGGAGCCACTCCGTAGAGGGGGGGTTATGTCACAGTGTCTGGTTTATGTTCTTTGGGTCACCACTAGATGTCCTCCTTCCTCACGGTGTCCAGCACACTCTTGAACTACATTCCCCATGATCCTTGTCTTTTCATTGCACTCAGCTGTCCCTTATCACTGATCATTGCACTCAGCCTGTTTCCCATTATCATTGTCATTTCCCTGTGTATTAATACCCTGCCTGTTTAGTGTTTGTTACGGAGTCCTTGTTGTATGTATCACGCCACTTCAGAGTTCTGTTCTTGTCTGTTTGTATTGTTCTTGTTGGATTGCTTCTTTGGTTTTGACCCCTGCCTGGACTGTTTGTGAGTAAGGATTTCCCTATTAAACATTTCATACTGCACCCTTGGATCTTTCCCTTCTTCCCGAGTGTGGATCGTGACACAGATCACAAAGAATGATAGCCAACTTGTCTTTTTTTTTTTTAAATTTAGCAATCATCTTTGAAATGGCTAAGCACTGCAAACAGTCTGTGGCTATTTTCAACTGCTTTACTTTAAAACTGCTAAAACCTTAACAAGCTTCGCTTGAAAACAAAAATTCCTAATATTAATTCTAATAATTCCAAAGTATGTTACATTTTTAATATAGAACGCATAAGTGTTTATTCACCAACCACAACCAAATCGCAATTGAGATTCATGTTCGGATTTATTACAGTTCGTCAGAGAAGGTTCGCTCACAGATTTATTAGCAGCAAATGGCACACACACACCTCGTGAAGAAACACTTACTGGAGAGAGCTTGTGCGCATTGTTGCCAGACTGAGAAGATTGAGTAAAACACTGGGCAGAAAATGTATCCTTTTAATAGGAGAAAAGCTCTTGACATCTGGCAACCCCAAGCAGGAAAGACAGTGGCTTGTTACCAATGCAAGATGATAAATGTCAAAAAAAAAAAAAAACTTTCAGGACAAATAACCTGAAAATTAAATCAAGAAAAGAAGAAATCGTTTTCATGATTAAAATACGATTAATCGTGCAGCCCTAAACTGTAGTACTTAAAGCGAGAGAAAATCTTCTGTTTTCCAGAAAATTCAGAGGAGGCATCTGGAGGGAAGGAGATGAGCCAGATAAGACTCCGAGATCAGATTAGAGAAGGATCGCTCATCGTTGCTTTCTTCCCAGTCGCCCCTTGAGTGCACCTGACCAGGCCTAACTCTGCAGATCAACGCTGATCTTCCTGCAGTTTCACTCAGACCCGCATCCACTGTAGTTCACCTCGAGATACTACACGGACAACTTCTTTCAATCTTGAGAAAAATAAAATGTCTGAGCTGAAGGCAACGTCTTTGAATGGCGCGGGATTATTTTACTGCAGACTAAACACTCACTGGGTTGTTTTGTCTGCTCAGCTGTGATTTACAACACATTGCCTTCGATCTCTCTATGCGACTGAGGTCAAAAGGTCTTGAATGACATCTGTTTGTCAACATTTCAGCCCATGTATAAGTTTCACCTTTGCTTTTATAGCGAATGCTTTTTTTCCGTGGTGTATATATGCTCAGTTGTTGTCTACCCTGCTCAAAGATGCTGACAGAACCTTGTGGACCAGGGCGTAGCAGGGATAAATATGGGTGCTTTAAAACTGCTTTAAAAATGCATAGGTCATCATTTATTTATCTGATTGTCAAAACCACAGAGGCATCAGTATGATGGTAGTCAACTGCTCAAGCTATAAGCTCTTCACAGCTGTGTCTGGTAATGACTGTTTGTCGGTTTTCTGCAAATGATTTTGCTATGTGCTAAAAAAGGCAACATTCAGAGGCTTCTGGATGTTTTCCCTATCGTCCCATTACCCAGAGTCAGCTGTAAATGCTATTTTAATTCCAGGCAAGAGTGCTTCAAAATCTCAGTTTGCTGACGCTCTAACATTGCTCAAGACAATGAACAATGGCTGGTGTTTCTAGGGTGTTTGTACGTACTGTAGTAGTTAAGTTATATTTACTGAACCAAGTCAAAAGCCAACCCTAAGTGTTTATGATATTCTATTGATTGTCTAGAAAGGTAAGAGCACATTTCTACTTGAAAATCATCACGAACATCATTAACATCATCCAAAGCTCTATACATTTTTTCCTTTCTTCCACACACAAAAGGAGAATTTTTTTAAATACTGTCCTGAATGCTTTTTTACCATGCAATAGACCTTATCTAGGTTAGGATTTTACGCGGATGAAAACGAGGCTGTGCGGGATAGACTTATAGTCTTTACAATGGCATGCACTGTATAAAGGTCCTAGATCATGTAATTTTCACAACTCGCAATTTGACATGCCGTTATACAGTAATACGATATATCGCGATAATGAACACGCACAATATTTTTTATCGTGGGCACTTCAACATACCGTGAATAATTATTTATTACGAATTATTCTGATTTTTAGAATGCATTTTAAGAATACTATTCCCATCAACTGGTTAAACTGCACAACACCGCTGTATGCTGCGTCAAGGAGGTATGCGCACTTAAACAAGCCCAACACGCATGAGAAGCGCATGGTGGAACGAGTGAAGGAGACGTGCTGAATGAAAATGCACATTCACTCTCTGACAGCAGATGGCACTGATGGAACAGCAGAAATGCAGTACCAAAGTACCAAATACTTAAAGGGCCCTATCTTGCACCCAGCGCAATTGACTTTGTACACCGACGCATGTATCATTCCTATTTTGCACCCGCCCGCGCACAGCGGACTTTTCCCTCCACAGTCGCACGACGGTAAATTAGGAAATGAACTTGCGCTCCCGGGGGTGGTTCAGCGCAAAGAGGAGGCGTGTTCCAGGACAAACGTTCCCTGGTGCTATTTTGCAGGTTTAGAAAACAATTCCGCCACTGACCAGGAAAAACCTAGTCTAAAGTCAGTGTATAATAGCCATCCGCCATGGAACAAGCGCGCCTGCTCTTAAAGGGAATGTGAGATGTCGCTCTGATTGGTTTATTTCACGTTACGCCCAAACCACACCTATGAATAATGAAGCTACTTCAGACCAACCCATTTTAGATTTGCGTCAGGCGCAAGAGTCATTTATCCCGCCGGTATAATAGCAACAGCGCCCAAGATCCGCCCACAAAGTTACTTGCGTTTCGCGCTTGATACTTGCATTTCAGATCGTTAAAATAGGGCCCAAAGACTTAATAACCTATATACTCTCAGACTTAAACATTTTTACATTTTAATCTGGACGACTTTTAGGATTCTATATTGTTGTTCTGTAAAGCTTTACAATAAGGACCCATTGGGTAACATTAGTTAATTCATTAGTTAACATTAACTGAATGAAAAACACTTCTAAAGCATTTAGTTAGCCCTCTTAGTTAATTTCAACATTTAATAATACATTATTAAAATAAAAAGTTGTAACTATTATATAATGGACCTGAGCTAACATGAACTAACAATAACAAGTTGTATTTTTTTAACTAATGTTTACAAAGAATAATAACTTTTTGTAAAAAAAATAAATAAATAAAAAATAGCCATTGCTCATTGTTAGTTAATGTATTAACTAACATTAACTAATGGGACCTTAATTATTGTAACGTGTTGCCTATTAATCTTCATAATTTTTTTGCACTTAAAATCTGTTTGAAACATTTGATTACTTTATAAGTTTTTCTTTACTGTATCTAAATGTTCTTTTTTATATATATATATATATATATATATATATATATATATATATATATATATATATATATATAGAAGAAAAAAAGTTATTAAACCTGTTAAAGTCACAATACTTTTTTTGCAACTTATTTGAATATCGTGATAATACAGTATACCGTGATAAAAGCTTCAGCAATTATCGCAACATGTAAATGTTATACCGTCACATGCCTACTCGCAATTTTAATAACTGTTTTCTAGAGTTTTTAGAGGAAGTAAACCTAAATGTAATGCTGCAATCGACACCTTTCACTATTTAATCATAGCAGCCATTATCATTATGTTGCTAATTTTTCCGATTAATTGCGCAGCCCTTATTGTTAATAAAGGTTTTGACATCCAGTGTGGTGGATGTGTGCATTCACAAGAGTTTATGATAGAAGTATGTCCAATTCATAAACGTATCACATTTTTTCAATGAATCGGTTGATCCAGTTCACAAAAAAGGTCTGAATGTTTGGTTAACAAATTGAACTCAGTTCACTTCAACTCACTTGACTCAATAATCTAGTTAAAGTGATTAGCAGCTCACTGCCAGGGAAGACCATCAGAAGATTAACGTAAATTTCAGTCTGTTCCTCACACAAACCATTTGTATGACTTCAGAAGACTTAGAATATGGTGCACAAATCATATGATTACAACTATTTTAATGATACTTTATATTGTTTTGGTGCTTTTGCTTAATTTTCAAATCTTAAAAATTAACGGAATGGAAAATTAATGGAGAAAAGCAACCAGTACAGTCATATGAGTTTGGAATAACAAAATTGTTTTCTTAGAGTTACAGGTTTGTTTGTTTTTTTAAGTTAAAAATAGATTTTTTTTTCTGAACACTATGCTATAAATAGTCCATGATTTAATAATTTGACTCTCTTTCAGAGTAAGGGTAAGTTTGGCCATGTTTGGCACAGACAGCATGTTCTACAAGAGCTGTAAGTGATGGATGAGAGGGGAGCACTTGCATAATTCACAGAGAATTAACTAGGGAAGATGAGAGGCATGTAGTAGATTCTATTCTCCAGACGACAGAAGCTCATCTAAGGTCAGTGGGTGAAGTACACACAGATGCAATCAATCCTTTTAATGCTCCAAAACAGAAAACAAGTGTCAAACCATGCAGCTTTGACGTCAACACATGTTTAGCCCAATAGCTCAACAAATTATACATAAAATGGCTCCTAGTTACCAAAATAACCATCAGCATTTTGACTCCTTTTACTCCAAAATACAATGAATAAATCTCACAACACTTTGGTAATAAATAAAAAGAATAGTGAATTACGCACAGTATGACCAGGAATGTGGATTAACTAGAGAGTGTCCATTTTGATTTCATTAAGAATAAATACTCTTAAAGACTGGATTTAAGCATGGCCTGCCTGAAATGTGGATGTTCGCAGCTGGAATGACATCACATATGACTACGTGTTCTCTGGCTTTAATCTCTGATTTATTCCCTTCTCTCGCCATCCCTCCCTCCCTTTCTCTCTCCGTCTCTGTCTCCAACCAACCCCCCCCCCATTCACTGATGCGTCGCACCAGTCCTGTTGAAGGCTTCTTGTCTGTGCATGAGAGGGTCTGGCTCAGTGAAACTCTTCAGCTGTCTATTGTCAGAGAAGAAGAATGCCTTTATACTGTCAATATAATCTACAGTTTGCACTGGCTGCACTTGGAAGACAAGTACTGCAACAATTCACAATAGAAAACATGTTTCTAGCTGTAAAAAAAAAGCCAATTTATATAGTAAGTTTCCACTGTAAGCATTTCAGTCATTCTAGATGACTTAAGTATTTATTTGTCAATAGTTCTCCTAGGAATGTGTACAAGATTCCATTTGTAACTTCCATTATCATTTGGATTAGAACCAATCCTAAAGGCATCTTTTATGACCCTATACTGTACGAACTGTACCTCATAAAGATATGGTTTTATTTTCCACATAATGTATGTGTTCTAAAAGATCTAGATTTGCTTTTATGTTGGATAATTAAAATTCCCATTAAAACTGGTTCCGAATTGATTGAAGTTGAATAGCTGCTTGATATTCACCACTGTTTGTCAGAAATAGATCTTAATGTATCCTACATTGTTTTAGACCACAAATATTGCACATATCTAAACTGCCAGCTCTTACAACTGATGGAGCTGGGCGGACTAAACCACCAGAAAATCTTCTTAAGGTGTTAGTCAGACTGCTCAGCTATTTTTAGCTTAAATACAACACTACGATCAGTATTTAATATCATTACATTTGTGGTACACATGGAAGATGCCAGCATGACTGACACACTTATGATCAGAGCCATATGTACTTTAAAAAAAGGACATGAGCAGAGTTGCTAAAAGGATTTCCATCATAATTTGGCACCGTTCCTAATGGGATCAAATAAAATCCTGCTTCATAAACTGTAACTCCTAATACGATTTTTAATGTCTTTTTTATCGAGCTCTACGTATGTTCTAAAGGATTGCGTTTTCTGTAGCGTTATATTAGAAGAAAGGATCTTAAGCATCTGCTGGATGAAATTAAAATCCTATTTATTCACTTTTCTCAATAAATAGCCTAAGTAATAAAATAGAAATCAGTTTATCCAGTCAGTCTTTTTGAAGCCAAAGCCAAACCCCTATTCCTTCTGTAATTCTGACTCTACGTGCACCTGAGAGGAGGAGATCATGTGATGAGATATACCTTCAGTTGCATAGTTGTGGTCTCGGAGGAAGCTGTTGTTGATCTTGCGGGTGTCTATTTCCTCATCCATTGAGAAAGGCGCTGATAACACTGACAAACGCAGAGAGAGAAACGCGCTATCTATCCATGATCCGCGCGTGTGCGTGCGTTCAGCCCAGAGCCCGGCGCGCAACACACGGACGCACCATTAGCCAACGTTACACAGCAGTCGCACTGAAATCCGTCAATAGATAAACGTGATGAGGTAGAAAGCCGGTGTCGGTGCGCAAGGTGTCACACAAGGCGGGGCTGTCTGCAGCAAACCGTGATTTGACGTAAAGTTGCACAAGCCTCATCCGATATGACAACAACCCGCGTCCAAATCCATGCCTTGAAATGAGTTGTCATGCACAGTTTGACGAGTTTCAAATGTGAGTCTCAGACTGCCGGCATAGAGAGCTCGCTTTCCTCTCTGTCGCTCCGTATGAGAGTGCTGAAGTGCTGACGTGACGCTGCCGTGGACGCGCCGCGCCGCATCGGATGAAGTGAGAGACTGGCGCTGCAACTCCGCCCCTCTCTCACTCCAGCTTGTGCGCAGAGGATCATGCTATGTGTGCGATGGTGTTTCAGCACTTGTTGAATTATGCCCATCTGCATTACTTTTATAGCCTAATAATTATGGTGATGATGAAGCTCTTGCGTTTAATAAAGCAATGTGGCAGGTGACGTGTTTTTTTTTGTTTTTTTTTTACGATTTGGGGTTAAAAATGTGTCTAGTGTCACAGCAGGGGCTATATTTCAGAATGGGTCTAGAAAAAAAAGGCCAGTTAGCAGTTTGTAGGTTTCAAACCCCTTTTCTGTGAATTATGTCCTTCAAACTAATAGGCCTATTCTAAAAAATAAAATATAATATTGTAGGCCTATCAATTCTTTATGTGAACAAAACAGAATCTCACTGGTATACATTCAGAAAGGAATCATAATAAAGATCTTGAACAGTCTGGTTATAATAAAGAGAATAAACTAATTTTATAAATGTGAGGTCGGCGCTATAGTCAAGTCAGTTTTATTTGTATATGCACTTTACACACACACAATTGATTCAAAGCAGCTTTACAGAAAATCATGTTAATGTTTATAATATCTTAAATTGTTGCATTTAGCAGATTAAAAAGCCAGGCAATATACTTTACATTTTACAGTGATATGAACAATCAAGCAGTTGAGATTTGCTATATTTAGTATATGTAGCCTATATATATATCGCTTTACATGAGTATATATATATATATAATGTATAGGAAGTTGGAAATATCCAACTTTTAAATTTTCCGACAATATAACCAATCAGGTAGCCGGCATTTGCTATATAGTATTGCTTTACGTAAGTGTACTGTATGTTTGCGGGTCTAAAATCAGATGTACTATAAATCCAACTTACAATACAGTGGTGGTCAGAATTAATGGCACCCCTGGTAAATAAGATAAAAAATGGCTGTAAAAAATAAATCTGCATTGTTTATCCTTTTGATCTTTCATTCAAAAAATTCACAAAAATCTACCCTTTCATTTAAGTAAAAGAATTGAAAGTGGGGAGGAAATCACATTATGAAATAAATGTTTTTCTCCAAAACAAGCTGGCCATAATTATTGCCTCCCTGTTATTAAATACTTTTTGCAACCTCCTTTTGCCAAGATAACAGATCTGAATTTTCTTCTATAATGCCTGATGAGTTTGAAGAATAACTGACAAGAGATCAGAGACTATTCCTCCATGCAGAATCTCTCCAGATCCTTCAGATTCTCAAGTTCATGTTGGGGCTTCTTCTCTTCAGTTCACCCCACTCATTTTCTATAGGGTTCAGTTTAGGGGACTGGGACGGTCATGGCAGAAGCTTCATTTTGTGCTCAGTTACCCATTTTTGTGTTGATTTTGATGTTTGTTTTGGACCGTTGTCCTGATGGAAGATCCAACCACGGCCCATTATAGGATTTCTAACAGAAGGCGTCAGGTTTTGATTTTTTATCTGTTGGTATTTGCTAGAATCCATAATACCATGTATCTGAACAAGATGTCCAGGATCTCCAGCAAAAAAATAGGCCCACAACATATAAGATCCAGCAGTATATTTAACCGTAGGCATGGGGTACTTTTTATCCCTGTTTACACCAAACACATCTGGTGGGTTTGCTGCTAAAAAGCCCTTTTTTTTGTTTCATCTGACCATAGAATCCCTTTTGAAGTTCCAGTCATGTCTGACCACTGAATATGCTGGAGTTTATTTTTGGAGGAGCGAGGAGCATTTTTTTTTTAAACCCTCCCAAACAACATGTGGTTGTGTAAGGGTTGTTTGATCATTTTTTTTAGGCTTTCTGACCCCCAAGACTCAAGTAATCTCTGCAATTCTCCATCTGTGATCCTTGGAGAGTCTTTGGCCACTCAAACTTTCCTCCTCAATGTTCATTAAGACAATATAGACACATGTCCTCTTCCAGGCAGATTCGTAACATCTTTAGTTGATTTGAACTTCTTAATTATTGCCCTGATGGTCAAAATGGGGATTTTCAATTCTTTAGCTATTTTCTTACAGTCACTTTCTATTTTGTGATGCTCAACAATCTTTTGATGCACATCAGAACTATATTCTTCGGTTTTACTCATTGTTATGCATGAGCAAGGGAATTTGGCCTTTGTGTATTCGTCATATTTAAACTCCTGTGAAACAAGAAGTCATAGCTAGACAATTTCATGTTTCTAGTCACCCTGGTGTGCTAAATAAAGGTAAATATTAATGGAATGTACTTCAGCGATATTTTACTCGTAAAAAATTCTAGGGGTGCCAATAATTGTGGCCGACGTGTTTTGGAGAAAAACATTTATTTCATAATGTGATTTCCTCCCCACTTTCAATTCTTTTACTTCAATGAAAGGTTAGATTTTTGTGAAATTTTTTGAATGAAAGATCAAAAGGATAAACAATGCAGATTTATTTTTTTACAGCCATTTTTGATCATATTTACCAGGGGTGCCATTAATTCTGTCCACCACTGTATATTGCTGGTATTGTAAAGTTTTCTTTCATCGAAGCAGAGACCAGGAGACAGTTGGGATCGCGTTCAACGGAAGTTATTCTTTATTGAGAACTCCGCTGTACGTTGCTGTAGTGCTTCCAACATGATCTAACTCTAATACAGTATGCATTGTAGTTATATACATTCCAAGGGGGAGGGATTACATAGAGGTGGAGATTCTGAACAAAGCATGCAAATTAAGTATACAGGTTAAGGTAACACCCTAGACTGATGGTCTGGCCCATCCTAATTCAATCAGCATAAGGCTCCAAGAGCCATTTGGGTCCGAAAGCCATTTGCAGAACAAAAGGTGAGATTCTCAGTGAATCATTCGTGTGCTAATCCCATCAGTCTGACAATAAGGAGAGAACAGAAATTGCAACTTTGCTGAGATCTTAACCTTAAAAGATTCTTTACCATGATGTTATGTACAGAAGCATATTTGAAATAGATTCTTAAATTTGTAACCCTTCACTGGGCTAAGTTGACATTTTGCGAAGATAAAGTATATCACTTTATTACTTGTAGTAGTTGAAGGTTGGAGTTGTTATTTCATTATGTGGTGATATTAAAGGTAATGTAACTTTTTTGGTCAAAATTAACAAAGTTTAAATAACGAGTGAATACATCAATCCTTCTTCCGAAAGGTATTATTGTCTTAACCTGATTCACAATGGTAAATATGTGTTTATATTTTAGACCTAGCGGGATGGTTTTCGTGGGAAATTGCGTACACACGTCACTCGCCCAGGATGCATGTCTCGTCATATCCGTAAATAGAGAAAAGTTGATGACATGTGTATGGTCTGGCATAGGTTAATTGTCACAACGTGTGAGAAATTTTGACATGGAGCAGCTAAATCTCGAACCTCGAACCAGAGGACAGTCGCTGGCAAAAAGAGAACGCAACAGAGCTCGTAATAAAACAAGAATCAACATTGGCTTGGCTTTTCAGAGATGGCGAGAACTGAGGGATTTGAAATGTTGAGGGATGGAGATGGTATTTTTATTACTTTATTATTTTAAAGCATTATTGTGAAGGGTCATTTCATTATGGTTTTTGTAGAGCTGTGGTGGAATTTATTGTCAAGAAAGTAACGTGTCTATTAATGGGTAAAGCTACAGTAATGTCTTCAGCTAGTCAGATTGAGATCTAAACTGCTTACATCTCTTAAGCCTAATAGTGACTGTTTTACGAGCAGTAGGATAATCTCTTTCTTGCAGAGCCGAAACACAACCAAAACAATCTTCTTATGCAAAATGAACCACTAGAGGGCCAAAAGTTAGTGTACCTTTAAGAACTAGTCACATTTATATCTGGGGCAAGTTGTCATGTTTTAACCTTCTGGGGTCTGAGGTATTTTCTGGGTCCTGAGGTGTTCTGACATGCTCTGACATTTGTGCTTATTTCTGTTACTTGTGACATTTTCATGGCTAAAGTCTTATTACACTGTATTCAGCACAAACTCTGCTACAATAATATGTCAGCAGCATGTATGTAAAAGTTTGTAGTTTTGAGATAATGACGTTTATGCGTGGTTTGTGAAAAAAAAAAAATGTCACTGAAATAAGGTCATGAAATCCATACTGATTATTTCTTCACAAGACTTTTGAAAATTGTATCACATAGCCTAGAATATTTGCTCCAAAACTATGTGAAAATCATCCTGCGTACTAAAACAGATAAAACAATATATTGATTTAAAATTTGTAAGACATGTTTTGTGTAAGAAAGCTGTATGCGAGGAGGCGTCATGAATATTGATGTGTTTCACACCTGAGAAAGACAAAGACCCTCCCATAATGGCCCTATCGGGTGCTATCAGGCCATATCATTATGAGGAACCTTGCACAAAGAATGAGTAGAGATTTCAAAAAGAATGACTTTTTGATTGTTTGGATTTATTTACAACACAACATAATCCAAAGATACACAACAAATGACAAAAAAAAGCACATTATTGAACACACTGATCTAAAGACAGAGACTTGAACAGTCACATAACTTTGTGCCATTCCTGAAACATAGTACATACCTGTCATTTCCAAGGTGTTTGATTTTTCATTTTACCATGGTCATGTACAGAGAATCATGTGAATGTTTAAGTCAGCAGGACTCATCAGTGGGGCATCTGGTCCCTGTAAAAAAAAAGAAACGAAACAACTGTGAACATGAGAAAGAGAAATCTCTCTCAAGAGAAAATAGGCTGCACAATTTTGGGAATAGATTTTAGATTTTTCTGGTTAAAATTGTGATTTAAAATTTACAAAATACACAAATATATATATAAAATGAACACCAGGTTTGTTGCGCCTTGTAGGCATATAAGTGTAGGGCTGCATAAAATAATAACAATAGCCTATAGCAGGCGGCCTATAAATCATTAAAAATGAACACTTCAGTAACACTACACTAGAGAAAAATATATGAGAAAAATATCATGTTACTTCAAATGTTTCCATCCGTTATGATGTTATGAAATGAGATTGAAGTAAAAACATGAAGCCTAATGTTTGGCGCGTTTTGCTTTTCAAACGCACAGCGTGCAGAGAGCATTTACTGAAGCGATCGAGTCGCTCCAAACTATGAAACATTATTGTTACCACATTACACATATCTACGTTTGAGCATATATCCACAAACACAGTATTTAACAGTAAACAGGGGTCTAAACATTATAATATTCACCATATTAGAGTAAACACTAATACTAGCCTACTTTTATATCATTCTGTGTTTTATTATCGAACATAAAAACATCCTCGTGTACATGTATATAAATTTTGTAAAAATTTACTCTAATCTAATTTCATAACGTACATTTTATTCTGGCACCAGTTTAACTAGTAGCTACAATGTAAAGTTTATACAACAATAACATGCTTACTATTATGAGTGGACATGTCTTACCTTAAAAATCTTTCTCATCTTCAAATCGCGTTCTTCTAATTCTTCTGAGGTAAATCTAAGGTAAACAGCACAGCACAAACAAAACGTGTCTTCCAAACTTGATGAAAAGCAGAGGAGAACTTAAGTCTCTGATTCTTTGTTTTTGAGGTAATGGGCGTTTACAGGTCTGCATTCCTTCACGTGGACTATTTGCATGCCAATCGCTCGTGCGCGCATGGGTGTGGTCACATTAGAGTTAATGAGGATGCATTTGAGAAACTGTACATGTCGTTGCTTTCATACGGATTACTTAAACAGAGAATATTTGTTTTTGATATCATTTAAATCATTTAAAAATAGAGACTACAAGCATTGTAAAGACATACGTATCAAGTCTGTGTGACAAACTTTTGCTGAGTTACAGGTCATTTTCTGTCACGTTTAAGAATGAACTTCAGATTGAGAGAGACGGCAGAACGTGCATCATTATTATTTTCTTTATTTTACATTTTGTTTTAATTATGAGTGTACACAAATAAAAGAAGACATTTAACAGTTTTGAATGCTGTATAACACTTATATGTAAGATCAGAAGAGTCTCTTTTGCACTGATAAAAAAAAAAGCGAGCTGGTCACGCTGGCACGACCGCCGACCCCAGAGGGTTAAAAGTTATTTTTTTTTAAAGTACATTTTTACAATTTATTAAGTCTTTGTTGGCCAAAATTATGGTTTGAAATTTCTGGACATTCTGCTTCTGGTTGTTACATTTGTGTTTCATGAATTTCGTTGCGTTTTATAATTGTTTTATTCTTAAAACTTTGAATGATTGCTTTATTCAATCCTTGGTATTTGCATCATAACTTGACAAAGCTGTCAACTTGGTCAAAACATGTCAAAAATCATGGTATTACATTTTATTGTTGTAGACTCCTTCAAAGACAAGAGAGTAGCATTCATCATCGTACTTTTCCTGCCAATGCACATCTAAAAACCGCCTGTGATTTCTTCACATTCCATTTGCAATGAAACCGGTCTCATTCTTCATAGTGCTAAAACATATACAGCCTGCACAAGTTATTTGACACATCACTGCTCTTGAACAACGCACAAAATGAGTCAAATGCATTTTCTCTATCTTCCATAATAAAGAGCAGTGAGGCATGGCTCTCAGATCTTCTCTTACTGTTGACCACTTCAAAATCTTTATATCCCAATCCTATTGTGTGTCACTTTGTGGTGAATTAAATCCCCTCTGCCTCAAATCCCTTTAAGATAACAGGGAACGACTAAACCTAATCGTGATACTAGTTCAGGTGGAATTACAGAAGATTACTTCTGCTCAGTCAATGGAGGTTTAAACTCAGTCATAGCCATATTCTTAGCATAGAAAGCTGAGGATAAGAAGTGTACCTAAAAAAATATTCCAGGATAATTAGAATTTAAACTCTAATTACGGAATCTGTTGTTGATTAGCACAGAAGATTATTTTGACTTGTCCCTCAGTTTGTAAAAACAAATTAAAATTCCATTTGCAGTAGTGCACAAAAAGGATGCATGTATAAAATATACTTGACCTTTACTTACTAAGTAGCCTATACTTAATAAAATGAACTTGAAGTATACTTATTTTTGTAAGGGTATGCATGGATGAATAGTAATAATATCAATGACATATAATATATAATGTAGGTATGTGAATAGTGATTTTTCAATTTCATGCTGACTTCCCTGGCCTCAGAAGTAGATGTGTGGCGGTGTGAAACTGATGCAACAACTTTAAAGAAGAAACAATGTTATTTAGGATAATATAAAAATTATTTACTATAAATAACAAGGCACTTGGCATGCAGTCAAGCTACTATATTGTTTGATTAATGTATCTACATTCTTGAAAAACGTAATGAATATTGTTTTTATGAAAAAGGTTTGTTGAGTTCTGCTGGGTTTTAAGGCATGAATTGCAGTGACAACCAAGCTCAATCCCAGCGGATATCACTGGTAATAGGTGCTATGGAGGTCAGCTCAATAGTGTCAGCAGCAGAGCATATGGTGGGATATAAGTGGCAGACAAACACGTACGCCAGCACACTCTCTCTCTCTCTCTCTCTCTCTCTCTCTCACACACACACACACACACACAGGTCATAGTCTATATGGACTATATGTGATACATGAAAATATAGATATATTTGCTATCATGTTTACTCAAAACATTTTTTAACATGAACTAACAATGAGCAATATATTTTTACAGCATGTGAATTGATTTGAATTTATTAACCTCTGCTAATGTTAAATAATAAAAATGTTCATGTTCATGATAGTTCACAACGCATTAATAAAATACTTGAGTACTGCAGATACCCTTATAAAATATTTCTCTAGTAAAAGTATTAAGTACTCTTCGATTTTAGTAGAAGTACAAAAGTACTTGATTTTTAATGTACTTAAGTATTAAAAGTAAAAAGTACTGAATGATGAATGTTTATTTATTTTGCAATTTTTTTATACTCCATCCTACTGCTCAAAATACGTGTGGGGGGAGGGGGTGTAATGGACTAGACACAAATAGGTTACAGCTCAGTCTGACATCATTATGAATTATTATGAATTTTTAAGTAGCCAGCATTATCAATGAGGAAGATTAAGAAACATTAGTAACTTTTCGCACCATGAGTCATGTACGCACTCAAGCTCCGAGAATCTCCCATTCTTGGCTCATTTTGAGTCTGTGAATTCAGTGAATTGGTAACTAGAGACATGCTCTGACCGGATTACTTGAATCAGTGATTTGTTCACTCGAGAACAGATGCATCGGATCGGTCCAATTCATGAATGAATCGTTCAGTGCGATTTGTGAAACGATTTGAAGGGTCAATTGAAAATAATCAGCACGTTCATGAATCGGACATCGCTGTCAAATCTTCGAGCGGGTGACGATTTCTACAGTTCAAAATAATGAGGAACGACAGGTTTTTATGAAATGTAGTGGAGTAAAAAGTACAATATTATGATTTGAAATGTAGTGAAGTAAAAGTTTCCCAACAGAAAAATGTATTTAAGTACAGTAACAAAGTAAAAATGCCCCCACTGATGTTAACAGATACAACTTTTGATCTTAAAAAAAATGTAGTAGTAATTGTTGAGATTAACATTAATTAAGATTAATAAATGCTGTTAGCAAATTAAACCTTATTAAGTGTTACCATAAGAAACTATTATGTACTCGATCCTTGTCAGGGTTCTGTTTAGTTTTCTTATGTTCTTCATGTTTCTTGTATATCCTTTCAGTTTAGCGTTCTCGTGTCTTAGTTTCCTTAGTTACTGATTACTGTCACCTATGTCTTGTTTTAGTTCCCTCCTTAACTCTTCTGTATATATACTCCTAGTTCTGTTCAGTTCATTATGGGTTCTCTTCTTTTGTGAACGTAGTTTGTTATTTCTCCTGTGGATATTCTCCTTATTGATTAAAAGTATCTGTTTTTGTAATTCTGCGTCTTTCATCTCCTTGTGACCATGATATATATGACAGAAGAACAGACTGAAACCATAAATGAAAAGGCCAGATGCTGCTATTAGGGAAGGATCATTGCCCCTTCACCAAGTGTCTAGATTACACCTTTCCGGGCATGTACACCTTTCACTGCGGATCCTCCCTCACTATAGGAGTCAACAACTCCGACTCCCCATATCCATGGAATGCATGGAAATATCCATACTCTACAGCAGCCATCTCTCTTCACGCTCCAGACCGGATCCATCGTTCCAGCTCACAGTGTCCCGGAAGGCACGAGAGATCTTGACACATCGACCTCGACGCCCCGCCACATTAAAAAACCCAAGCCAACACCCGTCACAGACCACGTGCAAGAGCCGCTTCCACCCAGAGAGCCAGAGACTGCCAACACGTCTGTCCTGGAGCTACACCCAGAAGCCACCTCCGTCCCAAGGCTGGAACCTACTGCCAGGTCCATCCCACAGTCCGCACTGTGGGGGCAGTCCTCTCATGAGCCAGTCGAGGTGCGCTTGCCCAATAATTTCACAGCGAAGCCAGCTCCCACCTTTGTCCCCGTCCCTGAACTCACTCCTATAAATCCAATAGATGATCCATTAACACCCTGCTGGCTCAGTCTAGTCCCCTGAATTCATTAGACATTCCACTTCCACCCTGTCATCTGCCCACCCCGTTGTCTCCATCATCACTGCTGGCTCGAGTTACTCACCAGGACTCACCTGCTCCGCTGGTGCCTTGCAGCTCCATGTCTCCATTCTAGCCGCTGACTCTCTCCAGCTCTCTGGCCCCGCCGTGGGTCTCCTCTACACCAGCTCAGCTCTGCGAGACAAATCCCCTGGCTTCACCTCGGGCCTCCAGAACAATGATGCCACCTTGGCTTGTCAGCTTGTTGGCTCTGCGCTCCCTCAGCTCCGCCATGGTCCGACAA
Source organism: Abramis brama (assembly GCF_963993115.1). Classification (NCBI taxonomy): domain Eukaryota; kingdom Metazoa; phylum Chordata; class Actinopteri; order Cypriniformes; family Leuciscidae; genus Abramis; species Abramis brama. Next base: position 12,722,594 of record NC_139977.1, read on the forward strand.
CACTCAGGCTTCATCAGGCTCCTTCATCCCTCCGGCTCCACGTTGGCCTCATGTCAGCCTGATTCCGTAGTGGACTTCTGGGTCTCTGGCTGCACCTTATCCCTCCACCCCTTTGGCTCCATCAGGTTCCTCCTTCTCTCCAGCTCTGCCTTGGTCCTCACTCACTCCGGTCTCGCCCTGTTCTGCTAGGCCTTCCTCTTTCCCCCTCGTTCCCTTAAGTTGGTGGTGGTCCTCACACACTCCAGTCTCGCCCCATTCAGCCAGGCCCCCGTCTTCGCCTCTGCCCTTTAAGTTGGCGGCATCGCCTTTGACTTCTGGACTGGTCCGTTGGTCCTTCGATTATGCTGGGGTCTAAATCTCACCCAGCTCCGCTAAATCTCACCCAGCTCCGCTTCCATCGGTCGAACTCAAGCGTGCCACACAAGTCCTGAAAAGTGATGCCAAAGCATCTTGATCGCCCCCAGGTGGTTGGTCCCAGTATAGGTCGCCCCGCACTATCCATGTAATTTAATGGACGTGAGGCAAACTAAACAATCAAATAACACTTCAAATAATTTTTTCCCAAAAAACTTTTCTGTCATTTTAGGTAGTTTTTATCACACTGTTTAAGTTTAAGTGTTTATTTTATGAAATAGGTTTGGTCTTAGTTAATTATTTGATGCTATTCATACTTTGCAGTCACGTGACTACCATGGATACCTGGCGGGCAACAAACGGGTATTTTCAACGTAGAGTCCTGTAGTTCCAGGTCTTTCTAGTAGCTATCAAGTCTGTTAGCGAGCTAGCTGCATAACTATGGACTAGGATTAACTCCAAGGTAACTTAGCTAAATTGTGTAAAGCAGACAAGGTTTTTTTTAAGATAATCGAGCAGTAGGCTAATAATTCCTCCGTAAATAATCTAGCTCTACTGTTGGCTCATCTCTGGTTCTCATTGATAGATATCCAAAACCATAGATATCACAAACCTCAAAACAACCTATCACACACTTTTGTTGTTGTTAGCAAAAGACGACAGATGTTACTGTGCGTTCACACCGCCGCCGGCGAGAGCGTCAAAGTGCCCGGTCATTCATTTTCAATGAATGTTGCCGCTCTCGCCGGCGGCAGTGTGAACGCACAGTTAGACTAGATTAGACTCATAACACAAACAGCTGACTCGCCGAACCAGCTGGTGGTAAAGACACGATTAATTACATGATCATACACCCATTGTATTCAAACAAATGTTGAAATCACCTTTGATGGAGTGATGGAATGATCACTGCACAGACGTGTATACTGTGAAGGTTGCTTATCTCATCTGCGGTTAGTGCATTCAATCGCACAACAACTATCTGGCATGTCGTTTACACCTCCAAACACCAACTTTTGTATAGTAAAACTGGCGACGTCCTGGCAAGATCCTTGATTAGTTTACTGGGTTTAGTTGCTGGAGAACGACGTTCTTGCCCGCCAGCCAGTACTTGTGACGTCACGTGCAAAGTATGAATAAAAACAGGAGTTTGACGTCATGATTGACAGCTGTGATTGACAGCTTCTCTGAGCGAAGTAGTCACTGAAGCACCAACGGACATTTTGGGGGATTTTTGGGAGGAGTTGTTCAGCAGTAAACCGTTTTCTGCAAGAGTGTTGGCAGGGCCTTGATAACGCGGCTCCACTTCACACTCACTACTGCGCAGACTCGGGTCCCGCGTTCACAACTGCGCAGAATCAGGTCCCAAATCTGCGCAAGATGTCAGCGCCATATTGGGACATTGGCGGCTTCACTTTTCTACAATGGAAGAGAGTGAAGGTGCGTCGTCCATCTTTTTTTAGTCTATAGTCGGACTCCAGGCTCCGGTCACAAGACACATCAGGGCTGCGCCTTGGCTCATCACTCCATCAGCTCTGCAGTGGTGTTCCATATAATATACCAAAACAAAATACCCTTACCAAAATAAAAAAATTAGGAGGATCAAACTTAAAATGTGACAAAAACACTACATAAAAGTAATTTATGCCATTTTGGAGAAGAAAGATTAAACAGACAGATACATACACACATTTTATGAACTGATAAGTGAGGAACTGATGCCAAAAATCCTCCCCCCACACATGCAGACACAGATTCATGATAGAGCTGGCAGACTGCTGCTGGTTTAGTGTGTGTCCTGAATGGAGGAGTGTTAATTAAAGCAGGAAGACTATTGATCTGATCCTCCTCCACCCCTCACCCGCCTCCTGCACCCTCATAATGTGTGAGCGTGTGTGAGATGGAAAATGAGAAATGACTGTTAAACTAAATTTGACAGTGTTAAGTAGGGGTGGGAATCAGCTGGGACCTGGTGATAAAATAGTATCTCGATATCTGGGTCACTATATGATAATGATATGATGCTTGATGAACAGTGCATACCTCTAAGACATATTTGCATTTTTTTTAAATGGTTTGTGTGAAAAGTCAGAAAGTCACAGCTATAAAAAAAAAAAACAGGACTTTTTGGATGCAGAGGCAGGATAAGGGGATAATTGATACTGATAAATCAATGGGAGACTAAAATAGAGACTGAGGTTGATAAGAGTTATAGAAGAGAAAGAACTGAGGGCAAGAAATTCTAAGCAAGGCAGGGATTATGTAATGTAATGTAATGTGTAAATGAGTGGGTGTACAAGATACACAGCTGAAAATAATGAGCATGGTCTTTAAGATGCACTCCTTTCATGCTAATTAAATAAAGATATCTGCAAAGAAATATTATTAAAATGATGTTCACTCATATAAAGTCTTTCAGAAAAAGCAATTTCATTCTACATAGAGCAGTGTCACCATGTGGAGATCACATGGACTAAAATAACTAAAACTGAAACTGAAATAAAAAAATAATAAGAAGAAAACTACACTGAAAAATATTTGGTGAAGAAAACATTTTCACTCAGAAAACTAGTACATTAAAAAAAATGCAAAAAATCATCAAGAATTAAAGTATAAGAATAACAAAATTGAGAAATAGTATTTGCTTGTAATTCAGAATATTAAAAAACGTATCTCAATACTAAAATAACACTGGTCCAATATAGCTGCCATCAACAAAACTTTAAGATTGTCTCTGAATTTGATATTTCTTTCAAAACTGTGATGCCAAATCAAATCAATGCCAGTAGTGAGCACCACAGAAACTGTGATTGTGCACAGCAAAAGTTAACTGCAGTTGAGTCAGCACCATCAGAAAAGAAGTTTCATCAAGGTCACTTTTGTACATATGGGTACTGACTATTTCGAGAATGAAGGACAAACACAAAGGATGACCTGCCTCTATCCAGTCTCCATATAACCCCTCAACCATATGTGCCAGATATATCCGCTGTCAATATGTTCTGTTCCACCACGGACGTCACTGCCACACAAATTGATTGGACAATTTTTGTTTGTTATTCAGACTCATGTAGACTGTGACATTGACATTCGAAAGTGATTCAATAGTCATGCTTATAGAGTTTGCCTGCAACTGTCCTTCAATAACGCTAGCCTGGTTCTTACATTTAAAACAACTAAAAACAGCAATCAGAAATCTAATTCATCAGCATACATGTTTCCCATTTGCACACAAAGAACAGATAAAATTTTTGGTTTGCTAGATGGTTGCTAAATAAAACCATGGATAGAGCATGTGGACCCATGTGGGGTTACAACCCTAAAGCCCGCTCACATCAACCAAATGCTTGGCACAAAAATTTGGTCTGATTTTTCTATGCATTTATTTAGCTGTTCAGCCCAATGCATAGAAAACGGCAGACGGTATGAATAAATAAAATCTTACAGAAATCTTACGCTTATAGAAAAGCAGAAATATCCATTCCCGTCCGTTCCCGTCCACACCACAACAATAACGATTTTTTGAAGAAGAAGAAGAAGAATGTTGGTAACCAATAGTTGATGGGTCCAATTGACTTCCACAGAATTATTTTCCATACTATGGAAGTCAATGGGGTCCAACAACTATTTGGTTACCAACATTCTTCAAAATATCTTCCATTGTGTTCAGCAGAAGAAAGAAACTCATACAGGTTTGGAACAACATGAGGGGGAGTAAATAATGGCATTAAAAATTATGCCATTATTTACTCCCTTTTTTGGGTGAACTATCCCTTTAATACAGGCATCCAAGTAGAAGCCTGAGCCAGAAAAGCCCACGAGCCAGGACTCAAACTCAACATGTCGGAGCATTACCCACAAGGCCATTTGCTACAGACATCCAATTTTTGTATTCACTGTGATGTTTATCAAACAACACCAAATACAATAGAACAGAGAAAGGAGATCTGGATTCTCGCTTTGCTATTCACTTTCGCTTAGCAAAATAGCTATAGTTTTATTTACTGGCATCGGCTCCGGGCATGTAACCAAAAACATATAAAACTTATTGGTTGGCCATATTGAAAAGGCCTTAAGGTTGAGAACCTCTCCTATACCTGCTTTAACAGGTTAATGCAAACTGAATTTTTGCACTGGATACTGGAGAGAAAAGGCCCCTATCAGGTTAGGGGTAAGTTTCTGCTCTTAAATTTCTACTAATTTTTCACTTTTATCCAAACAGTGCATTCAAGGTACAGTTCCTGGGTATTAAACCTATGACCCAAGGCTACTGCTGCGCTCTACCAGTTGAGCTACAGGAAAAGGATTTTTTGAATGAAACTGAATCAGACGGCTTTTCTGCCAACCAGTAACACCATATGGCCTGCTCTCCACTGAGCCATTGCTCCTTTTTGTCCGTAACATCAGCCCCGATTTGCAGGAGAAGGCTTTTCCGTGAATTAGGCAGACGGCTCATAGCGGGAAACTCCGCACCCCTGCTGGTTCCACCGTGTCTGAGCCATGTGTAACCATGACAATGAGGACACACATCTCTCCTTCATTAAGCATTCATTACAGTGTACAATATTATCAATATTCAATGGTTTATTGAGAATATGAGATCAGAGTCCCTGCCCCATAAAGGCTGACATATGAAATATACAATATATATATATATATATATATATATATATATATATATATATATATTTGAAGGTAATTATTGATAATAATAAGAAATGTTTTGATCACCAAATCAGCATATTAGAATGATTTCTGAAGGATCATGTGACACTGAAGACTGGAGAAATGATGCCTGAAATTCAGCTTTGCATCACAGGAATAAATTATATTTTAAAATATATAAAAATAGAAAGGTTATTTTAAATTATAATTTATAGTAAACAAATGTTCCTGTATTTTTTATCAAATAAATGCAGTCTTGGTGAGCATAAGAGACTTCTTTCAAAAACATTATATAGTGAAAAACAATGTTGTTTTAATAATGATAGAGCAGGCTGCATATATAGAAAATGCATGATAATTTTAATTAATATTAAAATATATAAAGTTACCTCTTCAATGATATTTCTATGTTTAATTAATATAATTTCATGATTTGATGGTATTTTATAGGGTTTTTAGGGTTTATGTTAGTATTGTATACAGAAATGATAAATTATATACAAGTCACATGAAGATGGAGCTCAATGGACCTCAAATAGACCGTTAAAATTTTTTTAATAAAATTGTTTCATAATTTACTCACAGATGGTCCCGATACACTTTCATATGGAAAAGAGATGTGTAAACATTCCGCTAAACATCTCCTTTTCTGTTCCACCAAGAAACAAAGACAATTTTTCGGGTCAATATTACTTTAAATAGTAAAAAGGTGGCCTTTACAGTCTTCAGGTCTAGATGTTTGGGGGCTTATTCCAATTGATTACGACTATGATTACACACCATGAATGTATCTATGGATGACTGGGAATAGTCTGGCTGCATTTTGGGCTGAGCTGATAGCATTGCTTCAGCGGGCGCTGTTCTGATTTTGTCATTAAGTAAGAATAACAATGACCATATGTGCTGTCAGATACATTGGAAATGATGCCACGTACACACAACACACATGGACACTCACACACATACACACAAAGTCTCATTCACATCTTCTAGCGTGTCAGAGATCTGGCAGTCCCAATGTTTATTCAGGCCTAAAATGACGGGAGTACAGGACAGAGGCAGTGATGCAGAAACAAGACCACCTGGCTTCACACACTGCTGTCCATCACAGCCTTCTCAACAGTTACAACACTTTTCAACTAGCGCCCCCTTCTGACCAACTTTAAACATCACATTTGTTTATAGATATGATGTACAGGCTGATTATATTGTAATGCACTAATGCTTGTGATATTAACTGATCTCTATCTATCTAGCAAAGACGTTTTAATGTGTTACAAACTTGATTACCATAAATGACTTACTTGCATATATGGTTTTCTTGGAAGAGCTGAGCAGGAAATGGGCATCTAAAATGAGCAAGTGAGGAGGACTACTGCTGTGAAGTTCAGTTATTGATAGATCTCATTAAACACTGAGTATAATAACTGTGGTAGATTTACAATCAAATGAAAATGGCAAAAAAAAAGTCAAATTACGGATACATTCTGTTGTTCAGAGTTATAAAACATACATGGATTTATGGATGATGTTTGTAACAAGTAGAAGTTGGAGAAGTTTAATTTCCATAAATCAGTTCAATCGTTTCAAAACTGTGATTCAGCGACGTGTGGTCTTTCTAATACAAATGTGTATTGGGAAATGTATTGATGCACACGTAAAAAAAATATTAATATTGTTCTTCCTTGCATGGCACACTACTGCTGAAAAAAGTTTTTTTCAAAGAAATTAATACTTTTAATCAGCAAGGACGCATTACATTGATCAAGTGACAGTAAAGACTTCTACACTGTTACTAAAAAACATCTATTTCAAATAAATGGGGAATGCATGAACAGATAAAATGTATACGCTGATTTCACGCAGCCGCCATTTTGAAATCGAAAGTGAGGCTCCGGTGGGAAAAACCCCGGAAGTAAAGATAAACAACAATGCCTTTGGACTACCAAGCTGGGGCCTGTTTCAATAAGGAGGTTCAACCAACTCTGAGTTAAAACTTGAACTCTGAGTTGACTTACCCTGAGATGGGAAACTCTGAGTTTTCGGTTACAGAACAGCTGAAATGAGTTAGTTCAATCAACTCTGAATTGACTGACTCTGAGTTAAGCGCGTGCACCACAACTATAAAAAGCCATTATCAATGGAGCACAGATATTACGAGTCACCATGGCAACAGCGCCAGACAAAAAGAGGTCTTCATATTTCTTCACATTTTAATTACTGTTATACAGTGATGGGTGTAATTAATTACCAAGTAATCTAAATACTGTAGTTTAATTAAAGGGATTACTCTTAATTCTTCTGTAATTTAAAGTTAAATCTGATGTAATTGTATTAGACTATAGAGCAATTCTGTATAGGCTATTTAACATACATTTTTAAAAGTTATATTTTTAATGTATAACCTTCTCCCTCTACACACTTTGGTCAATTCAAGAATAATTCATGCAACTGTATATTGTTTATTTGAAAGCATTAAAAGTGCTGTTTGTCTCTCCTTGTATTGTTCAAGTGTTTAAGGTTGACATGGGATTTAGTAATTAGTAATAAGTAGACCAATAATTTCTAAAGATAGTCATTATTACATTAATCTAATTACACTGTTGAAGATGTCATTTGTAGTTAGTAGTAACTTGCCCAACTGTTATAATATCAGAGGTGAAACTGGAAGAACAGTATGTTATTCAACCTAATTTTAATTTTCATGTAGGTGCAATCCTGCAGGCATTAAAAGAACATGGCAGCAGCTGAAATTTAAATATAAAAACATAATTCAGTCAAGTAAGGCTTGAGCATAGTATGGGTGTAGGCTACCTGACTTTACAAACATGTGACATATTAAATAACTAAAGCATCCAGTGTCTAGCAGTGCAGCAGCATTTTTGGCTGAGGGAATTCCTGGACGGACTTCAGAGCCAGTCCCAAAGATCCAAGGGCCTTCATAAAATGTAAGAGGTTTACATATGTGTTATTTTTGATATAGGCTATTTTTGATATTTCCATTTATTTTACTTTGGGTTAGGATTTTTGTTGGTCCCAATAGATTCTGATGGTAATATCTGTCTTTTGGAGCCTCCTGTCCCAACAGAACCCCAGGCAGTTGTAAGTAGCCACTCAATACACCAGAAATTATGACAAATAGTGTTATAAAGTGTACTCAACCAAATGCTCATCACATGGGGATAAAGTGTTTCTGCTGCCACAGAGAGGCCTACAGAGGTAATGTTAATATTATGTGTCTACACATCAAACAATCTACACATTCACATTTTTTCACATTTTTATGTGGAGTAGCCTATAGAATCTAAGTTTAAATCTAAGTATAAACGGGTATTCTTATCTCTCCCCCCGCCCTCAGAGTGTGGAAGAACAGCAGGAGGACGGTCCATCAACTTCTGGTGCACAGATGAACAGTTCAGTGATTTTCAGTAAATGCCACAGTTTAATTCTGTAGAATTTGTTTAGAACTACATTATGTAACTCTAATCTACTACTGTGTTTTCAGTTGCCAGTTAAGGAGTTATATAGACTTCATCTTAATTAAAAAAAAATATATAGCAATAATATAGCAATATTTTATTTATTAATAAAAGATTAATTTTATTAATAAAAATGTACTGAAAGAATGAATTAGGTGTTTAAACACCACTTCCACTTTAAAAAGGGGAGGAGACCGAAAGAAACTCTGGGTTTACAGAAGAAAACCTGCTCCCGACCAGGTTAGGTTCACAGAGTAAGTTACCATGGTAACTGACTCGGAGTATAAGTTACCTCTCTTTCTGAAACAGGCTTGACTTACCCTGCTTTCTCAGGTTTAACATACCTCCCATTCTGAAACAGAAAACTCAGAGTTTCCCTCATTTTAGGGTTAACATACTCAGAGTTTTCACTTAACCTCCTTTCTGAAACAGGCCCCTGAAGCTGCTGCCGCGATTTACATTATTGGATGTTAATATCCAATATAGGATATGTATATAGTTCATTCCTGCTTCTTTTTTTACTTTCTGAATTATATAAAAAAAATATTTTATTTATAAATGAATTTCACTGTATATAGTCTAAAGTATGAAAGAAATGTATGTACAGTTTTAGAATTGACACAACATCATTAAACACAACAATACGCCATCGCATTCACGACTCTCCTGTGATTAAAGGCGACACTTCCGGTTTTCTTCTCACCGGAGCCTCGCTTTCGATTTCAAAATAACGTGCATGAAATCAGCGTATTGGATGCACTTAAATAAGACAGAGATGGGGATCAATCACAAGAAATTGCAGACATGAGGGAAAATTGCGTGGAACATTTACACTTAGAAACATGAAATGCCACCTCCCTACAGGGGAGACAATTACGCACAGCAACAAACAATGAAAGTATAAAAGAACCCATTTACAGCAATTACCTGCATACTTGCATGTTCAGTTGAGGTAATGTGCGATGGGAGCCAAGTGCGTCCTCTTTATGGATTTTAGCGATTTTAGCCTGTAACAATGTTCAGTATATTGCTCTTGCATTCATTGAAGCACTTAGCTTTGTGGTATAGCTGAATAAAACAGCACTATAATAAAGTCATATCTAAGGGAACACATGAGTTATTTGAATGTGAAAGACCACACACTGTGCTAACTGAATCTTATTAAACTTTGTGTTAGCGGCTATTTAAAAACATGGTGGAAATGGGTTATACTTAAGTTTAAATTGTGAATGTTGACTCTACAATTTTAAAATCTTAAAATATACTTTTCTCCCTCTCAAAAGTGTATTTCACCCACTCAATAGTGTATTTAATTAGACAATAAGTTAACGTTTAACAGTAAACATACATGCATCATTGGAGAAGTATTTATTTTTTTCTGAATTTCTCTCCAAAAAATAAAAATTATTGGAATACAATTATAATGTAGTACATTTGGAAATGATTTACATAAAAATATTCTGTTCACAAGTGATATTTATCTTGATTTTTCATTGTTTTCTACACATCATGTTTCAAATTTTATCTCAGGCTCTTTACCAACACCGTTGTCTCTTTATGCGTTTAGTTTTTTACAACTTGTTTAGCTTACTATTGTTTATGTAACAATTAATCATTTGATGAGGGAGTTTAATAGTGTAAGATTCAAGATTGAATCTTACAGTTTCAGATTCAAAGTCTGGGTCTGGCACAATACAATATACACTCACTGGCCAATTTATAGGTACACCTTAGTACCGGATTGGACCCCTTTTTGCCTTCATAACTTATTTTAATTCTTCATGGCATACATTCAACAAGGTGCAGGAAACATTCCTCAGAGATTTTGGTCTATATTGACATGATATCATCACACAGTTGCTGCAGATTTGTCGGGTGCAAATCAGTGACGCAAATCTCTCGTTCCACCACATCCCAAAGATTCTCTATTGGATTGAGATCTGGTGACTGTGGAGGGCATTTGAGATTAGTGAACTCATTGCCATGTTCAAGAAACCAGTTTGAGATGATTTGAGCTTTGTGACATGGCATGTTATCTTGTTGAATTAGCCATCAGAAGGTGGATACACTGTGGTTATAAAGGGATGAACACGGTCAGCAACAATCCTCAGGTAGGTACTAAGGGGCCAAAGTGTGAAAAAGAAAATCTTCCCCACACCATTATAACACCGCCAGCAGCCTGAACTGTTGATACATGGTAGGATGGATCCATGCTTTCATGTTGTTTACACCAAATTCTGACCCTACCATCTGAATATTGCAGCAGAAATTGAGACTTATAAGACCAGGCAACATTTTTTACAATCTTATTGTCCAATTTTTGGTAAGCCCGTGCAAATTGTAGCCTCAGTTTAGCCAAGGTTTGACATGTTGTTTGTTCAGAGATGCTTTCTGCAGTCCTCGGTTGTAACAAGTGGTTATTAGAGTTACTGTTGCCTTTCTATCAGCTCAAACAAGTCTGGCCATTCTCCTCTGATCTCTGGCATCAGCAAAGCATTTTCACTCACAGAACTGCCGCTCACTGGATATTTTCTCTTTTTCTGACCATTCTCTCTAAACCCAGATGGTTGTGCATGAAAATCCCAGAAGATCAGTAGTTTCTGAAATACTCAGAACAGCCAGTCTGGCACAAACAACCATGCCACGTTGACCATGTCTACATGCCTAAATGCATTGAGTTGCTGCCATGTGACTGGCTAATTAGATATTTGCATTAACGAGCAGTTGAACGAGCTTGAAGGCAGCATTACTAGACCTTGTTATAAAGTTGTACAAAGTAATTGCCTGTTGAGAAACAGTATACAAATCAAAACTCTTGACAGCAAGTGTAAAACTGTAACTGTTTTCAACACATCTGTCCTTCTTCAGTTGCCACTTCCTCATGCATATATAATGCCAGCCAGATGCACATCTACATGCAGGCCAAATCCCTTGATTCGCTCATGCTCACTTCTCTTGACCCACATTTACACCCCTATTCCGTATTTCACTGCTTTATCAAAACATTTCACTGTCAACCGTTGTAATTTTAACATGAATCCTATATTAGCATTAATGCACAAACACTGGAACTGATGGAATGGCACAATGGTGTCACAAAGCTGTGAAAGAAGTGTGCATAATGTGACAGGTGTGTGGCACAACTTCACTTCATGCTCAATGAAAATGCAACTTTAGGTCTCTGTGTATATGAAACCAGCTTTTAAAAGTGTGCCTCAATAGCAACAATAGCAATCCTTTGGGGGCAAGAACCAGTCAAGCACTGCTGACTGTCTTATACCATCATGAGGGCTTCAGTCAAACCTCTCAAAGCGTGCAACAATATAGAGAAAATGGGGCTGTCTAGACTTTCTGCTTTTATTGTGCCATTGAAGAAGAAGGCTGAGCTAACAGATACTAATAGCTCACAAAAGCACCTAGACTGGTGGAATCAAGGTGCCTGAGCTCCAGAATTTCTGTTCTGAAGCTTTACACAGTGCTCCACATTCTTGAATGAAATTTAATGTGTTGTTTAAAAAAACAATACTTTCCAATTTACGATTAGCTTACAGGGTTAGTTCACCCAAAAATGTTGTGTCGTTCCAAACCCGTAAGACAGGGGTGCCCAATCCTGCTCCTGCCGATCGACTGTCCTGCACAGTTCATCTCCAATCCTAATCAAACACACCTGAAGCAACCAATTAACGTCTTCAGGATCACTTGAAAATTAAAGACAGGTGTGTTTGATTAGGGCTGGAGATGAACTGTGTAGGACCAGAGAATGTCTAATAGGAAGAGAATTGGCACTCTCTGCTTACTTCCGGTTTCTGGACTGGCTGCAGTAACACGTCTCTGTCCATGCGGGGGCGCTCGCAGGCGAGTGCAGAATGAATGGAGGTCTATGGCGAAATACCCCTCAAAATCCACTTTTCTCAGGATATAATTTTTTGTCTAGTAATTTGAATGTTGTATTCGAAAGGAGATGCAAAGAAATTACACATTGCTGGGTGTTAGATTTTTTAGAGTCACTTATTTGCTTTAAAAAGTCTTTTAAAATGTCAATGACGTCATACACATCGTACGACCAGACATACAGCTTTACGGCAATCCTTCAGTCACTTTGGTGCTTTCGCGCTCTGCACTTTCTTTTCACTCGAGGCATCGACAACACAGCCGACACAGGTAAATACACGTGCTAGAAGAGTTTTTGTTTTGTATATTTCTGGTCCCGCTTCGGATGCCGCGATGCCATCAAGCGGTATCTCTGGTCGTAATCAGTCCTTCACTGACCAATCAGCGTTCATTAGCAGAATGCTAGCGTGTTATGGGCAACAACAACTCAACCTGTAAGAAATCGAAAGGACATAAGTACTCGTTCATTCAACTTTCGACCTATAACCCATGTTGAACTTGCAAAACCTACAATAAAATCTGAGATTTCTCAACGGCAAACGGGTGAAAGATACACATTTAGCCGTATAGCCCCATAGACTCCCATTCATTCTGCACTCGCCCGCGATCACCTCCAGTGGAATTCTAATGGAACTGCAACCAAGATCTATACAATGGGGCTAATAGGGAGTGCCAAGGCTCTCCGTAGACGGGCTCTGGTAGGACAGTCGATCGGCAGGAGTAGGATTGGGCACCCCTGCCGTAAGACCTTCGTTCATCTTCTGAACACAAATTAAGGGTTTTTTTATATATAAAATCCGAGACACATATATAAAGTTATAAAAGTTATAGAGTTAAAAAATATGAATTAATTAATGATATTCTTTTTTTACTTGTCTCTCTACCTCTGCCTCTTTCTCTCTCAAAGCCAGCATTGACTCAAAAGGGCTTAGAAAGTAATAGAGGATTTACTTTGCTGTGAAAGTTCAATGTTCCTCATACAGCCCCTGAGGGAAATGTATTTCTTTATTTAATAACCTAGCTGTTCCAATACAGCTCAGCTGAATCAAGAGCTCTTTTTGCTGACCTGGTTACTGTGACTTGTATTGCTCACACTGGGTCAGATTCACCACTGAGTACCGTTTTATGCAAAACTCAAACTCACAGCTTAAATGCTTTATTATTTTCCAGTAGGTTCATGATTTAAGTTCACAATCTCAACATAACAAAAGTTATATTGTTTAAATTAAAACAATGGTATTTTTGGTATGTCTGCTGAATAGTTTTCTGAAAAAATTCACAGAAACTGGGAGGTTTCAAGAACTGTACAACATGTACAGTATTGTACTTCAATGGAAACAATAGTTGCTGATGGGGGAAAAAAGGAAATAATTGCAAGAAGTATTGCATTTTAATTTTAAATTAGATTAGAGTTACTTTATTGCTTTACAACTTTATAGCTTTTTTTTATTACTTTTTACTTTTTTAGAATTGCGGGAGCGTGTTTTGCATGGGCAAACAAAACTTTTCTTCAGAATAAGGTAAAAACATCTTTCATAACCCAACTTTAATATTTTCTGTGATAACTCTCTTATGCTTCTCATATATTCATTTTACTTGCATTATGTCTGTCAGAAATATCTTTCTCCGTTTTTCAAAATCAAGACTTGCACAGCATGGTGAGGAATCAAGCATTCAGCAGCTCAAACTGTAGCTGTCAAAGATGCCTAGTGCCTGGTACACATTGTACGGTTTTGTCCATATTCTCCTTTCGTTTCCTCTTCTTTTTTTTCAGCAAACATAAAAACCCAAATTGCCAAAGTGCGATTCATCTTGCTCTATTTGTTTACCACTTGCGCATGCTGAAGACGTTTTATTTTTTTTCTATACTATCTTGAGTCATAGCCTACCATTCAATAGGTGTCATCATCGTACAGCCTACATACATGTCGTCCCCAAGTTTATTAGATCCGTGTCTTACAGTGTGATTTGTAATGATCTTATAGGATTGCCGAAATCCCTGTAGGAGGCATAATGCAGTGGTTCCCAACCCTGGTTCTGGAGTACCTCCTGTGCTGCGTTCCAGTCCAAAATTGTCATGCCCTTCACTTGCTAACTTCCCTCCGTCTCGTTCACTCGGATGTACGAAGTGGAACGCACTTCAAAATGGCGGCAGGGATTCCCCCGAGGGGAAGTGCTTAGGGAAGTTCGCAAGTGTGACTGGACTGGAACGCAGCCCAGCACTCCACAGTTTAGATGTCTCCCTAATCAAAAACACCTAATCCAACTCATCACCTCGTTAGTAAAGACTCCAATCAAAGCCACTTGTAGGCAAGCCTGCGACATTAGCCAGAAAAAGCATAATGCCTGCTAACACTTCTGAGTTTTTTTTAATGGATGTCAATGGAGGAGAGGCATCACTACGCTGCAACCTCCCTGTCTCTCTCTTGAAACCAACACGGAAGTGAATTCAACGGCAATTCATCGACTGGCCGCTTGAGGCTGGGTGCGGAAGTGAGTCAAATCTGTATCTCCCCCATGTTAAAATACTCAACTTTACAGCAGAAAAAAACATGTTTACAGCCTGGTGCAAAAAGTGGCTTTGGTCTATATAGCTTATTTTCCCTTGAATTTTTTTTATAACTCATCCGTTTACATTATATTAAGCCTTAAAGTTCTGCATAATTAAGGGTGTCCACTTTTGAGTGACATGCTGCTGTGGCCATTAGTCATCATTAGCCGTTTGTCTGCTGTCTGTTAGCCGTCACGTTACCTCAGCTAATTGTCCGACTGTAAAAATAAATAAATTCGGGAGTCGACCACGCCCACTTTAAGCTTCAAAAACAGTCTTCAGAAACCTACGGGTGACGTCACGGACATTACGTCCATATTTTTTTACAGTCTATGGGAAATAGCTTATAATTGAATGAATTGACAGCCCATCGGCTGATCTTCAATTAGTCTTAAATCTTCAATCTTTAACATGTTTGCTCTTAAACATACATTTCGGATTGATCTATTTTTATAGTTTACACCGAAAAAATGGTGTTTCATGAGAGAAGTCACGGTTGCGCAATTGCGCGACAGGTTCTGTATGATTCAGTTTACGCCATTTTCATTTATTTCTATGGTAGCCACAAACAGTGATTGACTGTTGCCCAACTCTGAATGAAATGCAATGGCGTAAAGGCTGTGTGTTTGGTTATCAAGGCACACGTGATCCGTACACGTTAGCCGTATCGCTTATCGTGAGATGGCAATCGATAGATGTTAACATTTTATGTTGGAATATAAGTTCTATTTTGCCTTGTTTTACATGCAGCGTATTCAATTCAAATTTATTTGTATTAGCGTTTTTCACAACACGTATAGTTTCAAAGCAGCTTTACAGAACAAAGTATGTGTCTACATTACAATTTAGAGGGATCTGTTATCAGAGACTGTGTCCAAGTTATCTATGTCAGAAATGTACAGTTCTAAGATAATCCAAATCATGCTGTTATTAGCTAACATCATGTATTAATTTAAAGAAGGAAACAATGAGCTAATTAAAGTGATTATTACAAGTTGGGAACATAATGATTACATTATAAGAACATTTTGCATTGGTGCATGTATGATGCTAAAACAGTTGACTGGTGGAGTGGAGTGCTCCTTGATAACAGAGATTGTTATTTTCAAAAGTTCAGCTTCCAAAGACTGTGATCTAACTAAGCCTATGCTGAAAATAATGTAATTTAAATTAACAGATTGGTGTGCCTAAAGTAACATTAGAGTCTTCGCGTAGACTGAGTTAAGCAAAAGTCTTGTGACAAAAATGATAGTAGGACATTATAGCACAAAAAAAATCATAGTACTTGGATACTTGAGTACATTTGAAGGCAAATACTTTTGTACTTTTACCTAAGTGAATGTTTAAAGGCAGCACTTCTACTTTTACTTGAGTAATATTTTACCTTGGGTATCTCTACTTTAACTCAAGTTCATGGTATGTGTACTTCGTCCACCACTGTTTAAAAGTCTGTGCCTTTTCCCTGTTTACAAAGTCTTACTATCTTAATCTTGTTCCTTCATTCTGATTGATACTTTTCATCCCCTCATCTTGTCAAGTCAACTCTGCTTTTTACTTCACATCTCACGTACAGTCTAAAAACTTCCATACTGCTTATGCTGATTGCCCGCCTTTTTCATACTCTACACAATTATGTAAATGCAAGCTCGATTTCATACATTCTCCCTGTTCTCTCTTACATCCCTGCACTCCATTTACATCCACTCTCTCATAAACACACAAGTGTTTTTCCAGGCATTTGTGATCAGCAATTGCTGGTAATAATGTAAAATGTGCATTCACTATGGGCTGGATCAATGCAATAACCTCTACTCTGCTTCTACACAAATGTAGAACACACTGTGCAAGTGGCAATTAGCAGATGCTTTTATACAAAGCAACTTACAGTACACTTACTAAACACTTTCCCAAACCCTAACCATTAACTACAGTACAAATCAGATCATATCTTATAATGAAATCATTATAATTTGATAGTGTTGTTTGAAACTCAACACCATCCCAAAGCCTGATACTAACAATTCCCCTATCTCAAAAATGTGATTGATAAGAATTTTTTTACTATGGTTGTTGATTTGAGTTCCACACCTGTTCACTGTTACGTTGATTACTCCCTGTGTATTTAAGCCCTTGGGGTACATTTACACTACAATGATGTACAAACGGAAGAGGTTTTTCTTTTACGTTTTTCGCATACAGATGACAACAGTCAAAATGATCCCCATTCACACGGATCCACGAAAACAACTAAAAATGCTCTACGTAGTGAAAAAAACATTACGCTCATTAAGACTGAACACTCATGTGCATGTCTATTTTCACAAATTTACATTTTTGTAGTTTACATGGAGACAATAGCGGTATTGTTTTGTTTCCTATGTTAATAGTTCCGTGTCACCTTAGGGGCCGTTTACACAATACCGATTTAAACTAAAAACAAAAAACTTTTTATGCGATTTAGCCGTTCCTGTACACGACAACAGCGTTTTCGCTGCCTGAAATCAGGTTTCAAAGTCCAAGTTTTTGAAAATGATACCATTATCATCTCCATGTAAAGTTTCTTTACGAAAAGACATCGCCAACTACTGGCCTGGCATGCATAAGACAGCACTTTTGTGTTTAAAATGTTTTTATTAGGGAATCCAACAATTTGACAATCATTGTTACATCGCTTTTATTGATTCCTCATCATAAACATAAGGAAGAAACAAAATAATAATAATAATAACAAAACAGAAAAAACAAAACAAAAAACAAAACACAATGAACAAGAAAGACAGAACAGTTCCCATTACCACCCACCCCACTCTAGGGACTTAAAGGAACACTCCACCGTTTTTTGAAATAGGGCTTATTCACCTTCTTTCCTACATTTAGATAGGTGGGCAAATGCATTTTTGTCTCAGTGCATGCATTGTTTTAGTTTGGCAGGGTCGGCGCTAGCTTAGCTTAGCATAATGAATGGAATCCTTTGTTGCCAGCTAGCATGTCCTGAGTAAAAGTGATATAAAAAATAAAAAAAACCCACCTAATTACTTCTTGTGGCCTGCGTATTCACAAGTACAAATAGTGATGCAGATTAACACTAGGCGATTTCCTAGGCAGATATTGACTTGGGACTAT
The DNA here is from genome assembly GCF_963993115.1 of Abramis brama. Lineage (NCBI taxonomy): Eukaryota > Metazoa > Chordata > Actinopteri > Cypriniformes > Leuciscidae > Abramis > Abramis brama. Next base: position 12,740,657 of record NC_139977.1, read on the forward strand.
ATTAGGGGGAAGCATAGGCAAAGCACTGCTACTTGGACGCAGAGATATCACGCCCAAGTAGCAGTGCTTCGCCTGTGCTTCCCCCTAATATAGTCCTTAATATATAAGTCAAAATCTGCCTAGGAAGTCGCCTAGTGTTAATCTGCATCGCTATTTGTACTCGTTGTGAATACGCAGGCCACAAGAAGTAATTAGGTGTTTTTTATTTATTTTTTATATCACTTTTACTCAGGACATGCTAGCTGGCAACAAAGGATTCCATTCATTATGCTAAGCTAAGCTAGCGCCGACCCTGTCAAACTAAAACAATGCATGCACGGAGACAAAAATGCATTTGCCCACCTATCTAAATGTAGGAAAGAAGGTGAATAAGCCCTATTTCAAAAAACGGTGGAGTGTTCCTTTAAGTCATATCACACTAATGGGACAGTCAATGCTACACACTTAGCCCTACTTAAACTACACTATCAAGGTAATGGAGAAGGGGAAACCAAATCTTATACAACTGATCCAGTCTGTTTAATAAAGAAAAAAGAAAGACTTTTTTCCAGATGTAATAACCTTACCATTTCATCCAACCAAAATTGAACAGCAGGGACTTTGATGTTCTTCCAAAACTTAAGTATTAGTTTCTTTGCAATAATAAGTCCATAGGACAACTGTTGTTGAGATTTTTGAAAAGAAGTGATGTTATCTGAGATTCCAAATATCTATAAGACAGCACTTTTAATCATTTTCGCTGATCCGTGTGAATGGGGATCATTTTGACAACGTTATCGACTTTACGCAAAAAAACACAAAGTAAAAACATTTCTATTTTTAGTACATCATTGTCGTGTAAATATACCCTTAGTGTTATGTGGTTGTGCTACTATATTACTCCTTGTGATTCTTGTGCGTGTTTCCCTTTTGGATTTTTTATTAAAGCCACCAAACGTGACAAATGCTGTATGATTAACCTTTTTATATATATATAAAATCATCAAATTAAAGTGTGTTGTTTGGGTGTTAAAGGGGTCATCGGATGCAAAATTCATTTTTATATGGTGTTTTTATGTAAATGTGTCTTTGCAGTGTGAGGACACAACCACCATACAATGAAAAAAATCCATTCACTCCTTTTTTTTTAATCCTCAAAAAGCCGAAACACTCTCAATAATCAAGCCGTTTGGATTTTCTGAGCAATATGATGTAATATTGCTCATGCTCCGCCCACGACCATTGACGGACTGTCCCGTATTAGCATATTTCCGCCCTCAGCCATCTGTATACTGTCTGCCAAGGCAACACTTTGTGTCTTTTGTCAGTGCCCCACGAAAGAGAGGGATGGGGTGAGCAGTTGCTCATTATCATTTAAAGAGACATGCACCGAAACGAGTCGCCGTGAACAGAGCTGTTTTTGAGGAGGTAAAAAGGGTGTTGTTTTACACAACCATTGAGGAATGTTACAAACTTTACATGAAGACCCTAAAGAATCATACCAACTTGTGGAAAATGGGCATCCGATTACCCCTTTAAAAATACTCTAAATTTCACATTAAAGTGATGAGCTGTAACCGGCAATTTCATAGTGAAGACATGCAGCAAAAATAAACTAGTCTTTAGTTATCCAATTAAAAATAGTAAAAAAAAAAAATGAAAAAAATCTTCCACTTCCACCAGGACACATAGGTTCCCATTTATTCTGTCAGCTAATACCTATTTTTTCTATTCAATTTGAAGTGCTTTTAAGGCCAATATTGTCATACTGATATGAAACAAAAAAACATTTTAGGATAAAATTATTTAATATTATATTTGAAAGCCATCATTTTTAAATTTTAGAACTCATAGATTTGTGTTTTTGTTTAGCCTTCATTAACAACAATTAGACAATACGATTGATTAGGCATGAACCAAAATTTCAGCCACTGAAAATCAATCAGTTCGCACAAACTATCTACTCGCAGTATTGTAGTCAAGCATGTGACCGTATTATAAGTATTATAAGGTTGACATTTACATGGATTTATTTTCAATTATTTCACAAGCACAATGTAACTTTACTGTAAAACTCCTGGGCACTGGTAACATGATTACATAATACAGTATGGTAATACACTGCCAGCAAGGCAACTGTAACCTTTTAAGATCCAATTGATCCGGCCTGGGCAGCAGACACAGATGGAGACAGCAGGAGATGAGAGAACAGAATCATGCATGAAGACAGAAAGCCAACGGAAATCTTTCACAAGACTCTGAAGAACCACAGTGCAGCATGTAATGATAGCCCAGTGTTTACATCTTCTGGATGAAAGCGGAATCAAAGGAAAATGAAAGACAGCAAGTGAAAGGAAGAGGATGGGAGAGAAAGATGTGTAGCTGCAGGTGTTGAATGGTATTGCATGTCCAATATGTTGGCTACAGGAGGTTGTTATTGGAGCTGGGCTTGTAATGAAATATCGCTTTCCGGGAAGAAACTCACTCAACACTTATTGTTACAGGGCCCTATAGAGGTTTGTCTATTAGTACCTCTACTGCTGCACCAGCAAGGTTTGAAAAGAGGTATTTTCCCCTTAGGTTCATACTGTCCTATATATAGGTAACAGAAGAGGTATGAAGATAATATGATCCAGACTGCATCATTGCAAATGCAATTTTGTGCTTCTTTAAGGGTGTGTGTGTGTGTGTGTGTGTGTGTGTGTGTGTGTGTGTGTGTGTGTGTGTGTGTGTGTGTGTGTGTGTGTTTGTTTTCATGACAACTGAGGACATTTTTATGATAACACACCTGCAAATGAGGACACTCGGGAAAATAAGTGATATATGAGGACATTTTGGGTGTCCTCATTTTTCAAATGGCTTTAAAAACATACTAAGCAGTGTTTTTTTTTAATGTAAAAATGCAGAATGTTTCCTGTGATGGGTAGGTTTAGGGATAGGGGCAGTGTAGGGGGATAGAATATACAGTTTGTACAGTATAAAAACCATTGCGCCTATGGAATGTCCTCACAAATCACATAAACATGGCTGTGTGTGTGTGTGTGTGTGTGTGTGTGTGTGTGTGTGTGTGTGTGTGTGTGTGTGTGTGTGTGTGTGTGTGTGTGTGTGTGTAATAATGTTGAATCATAAATAATTAAATTCAATTAAACATGTATTAAATTATATTTATTAAAAAACATTTGTATAAATCAATCAATCAATAAATAGTGAGGAAGCGTGCATGCAAGGTAAACTGGCTTTTTTTTTAACTTATAGTTAAAAAAACATTATGCAATTAAATTAAAGTTAGATTATAGAATTTTCTGTTATGCAGTATAATGTCACTCAGCATAATATTATCTGCTAAATGATTTACAAGTAGATGTACTTGAGAATAAGATCTAAAGCTGCTTTGGATGTCAACAAAAAAAAAGAGACATGTTTCAATAGAAATCATTTCTGACAGAACTAAATGTGTGTGCCTGGAAGCACAAGCTCCTGCAAGGAAGACACATTCTGCTGCGTATAAAGTTTAGTTAATTCGGATCTGCGATTCACATTCTTTAAAAAAAAGCCTGAGAGTGCGGCATACAGTATCCATTGAGATGGAGATAAACTTATCCACATATACATTGAGACTCTATGGAGTAAATATCAGCTGTAACACTGCTAAATTGCTACAGGGCAGGCGCAAGCTATAATAAACAGACTGATTCATCATATTAATTATTAAATAATAGTTCTGAAATATTTTCAGTTTAGATGTAAAGCCTGTATAATATTTGATGCATGCATTTCAAGGAGTCTAAATTATGAACATGATCAAAACAACCTGTTGCACATAATCTACATGTATGCCTTCTGTCGTCTGATTTATACTTTTTAGTATAATTTAATTTAATTTAATATAATTCTAAAAACATCCACCTTCAGGTAGTGGTACACATGTCTTTTTGCTGTGAAAGCGTTAATGTAAACATAAGAACTTGGTAACACTTTGTTTATCCATGCATCGTTTTTATTTTATTTAAAAAAAAAAAAAATTAAAGTCTATGTATCAAATATGATACATCAGGCTTTTGAGGAACATTTATTTGTACGTGTCTCAATCATCATTGTATTGCACTGCATTATATGTTCACTAGCAACGGCAAAGTCATGGGTTCAATTACCAGGAAAGACAATAAATGGAAGTTTCTTTGGATAAAAACGTCTGCCACATGCATAAATGTAAATGTCAAAATACTTTACAGTGCACACATTACTTTTACTCAGAACTTAATCAAGTAAACACACACTAACATTAGAACTGTAATGTAAAGTGTGAGCTGTGGCAGTGGTTGCGTGTCAAATTAAAGGCTAGTAATCTGCCGATCATAGAAAGTGGTAACAGTTGCTACCTTGAGAATTTTTTCTACTACAATAAAACCAGTTAATTTAGAAAACATTTTGCACTGTATTGAATATGCCTTTTTCATTAGTTTTACTCAGTAGTTGCAGTATGTGTTCCAAAATCTACAAGACTGCCTACCTAGACTAGCACTGTGTCTGAGGGCATCATACATGTAGACGCGAACGCCCCTACAGTGACCCAAAATGTTGTCTAGGTAGATTGCTCGCTACGTTTTTAGACACAGCCCGCGTTCCTAACGTCATCCGATCCAATATCAACAAACATCTAGTTATGTATAGAGAACACTCTATTGCTTGCACTTTAAACAGTGCATCATCTCCACTCACATGCTGTCAGTGTGAAGCGAGAACAGTGACTTACCCTCAGTGTGACAGCTGGAGGAGAGGAGGCTGCTCGGTGGTCTGAAGATGTAAGGCAGGTACCGGGAGAAGCATTTCATCTTTCGACTGGATTTAGTATGCGCATTACTTTATACTGTCCTCCTCGTGAAGTAGGGGAATATTCGATGGAAGAACCTCACGCTCACTGTCTCTGTCGGAGGGAAGACATCTGTGTTACTCCGGTTGTCCATGCTTCTCCCTGCTCCCGTCGCCCTGCTGGCTGGAGGATGGCTTGTTTTGCCCCAGTCTGTCTGATGGGAGGGTGGGAGAGAGGGAGGGAGGGAGGGGTGTTTGTTGAGAGCAGCTCCTGCGTCTGTCCGCCTACTGGTCGACTTCGAATTTACCGCCTCATCTGGTGTAAACCCGAGGACTGAACAGTTGGACTAATGAGGAACGACCGCCTATTAGGCTATGTCGTAAATTTTCGTTTTTATGTTGTGATAAATTTGAACTACATATTAAAGACGTAAATTATGTGTTTGGTTAATATTTGCTAATTTCATGATTTGTTAAAGTCCCCCTGTGGTGAAAATCAAGTTTTTAATGTCGTTTGTATGTCTATGTGTGGTTTTTAATATGCTTTAAGACAAACCATGTGTAAATCCATAAGTCAACACCATTGCTTCTCTTTAAAGCTGCAGTGAACCAAAAACGCAGCTTGAAATGGTTGGTGTTTCTGACTTCACAAAATACCTTGTAACCAATCACATCAATGTGTGATCGTCAACAAGTGGATCTCTGAGCTGGGCTGCGTTCAGCCCCGACAAAAAGTTGCAAAACGTTTTTTAAACGGAAACGGTGGAGAGTTGAATGCGTTCTGATGACGCAAGAGTTGCAGCTGAGAACGCCACTATTTGTGTTATTTTTGAAGAATTTTTGGAGGCTGATGAAATCGGTATGAATATATGTTTAATACTGCAAAATACACTCGATGTTACAGTCACTGCCCTTGCCGTCCAGAATAAAAGAGAACATCTCAATCGAGTGAAGGGATTTGTGGAAACCGTGGTTCCTAATTATTGTGATCCAACATTTGCCTAGCATTTCAGAATGAAAAGACGACAAACATTTCAGGTGAAGGATAATCCACTTACCTCCGAGACTGTCATGATCTAGGCTATATAACCTTATTATTTTTTATTGTGAGTATTAGGCTTATCATTATTGCTGAGTGATCACTGTTGATATGCTATATTTTTACTAACTCTTACAACAACATGTCTTCTAATATCTTCAATTGTCGCGTATACCGAGCTGCAGCGGACACATTTGTAAACGACTTTACTTGAACCCATTGTGAGAGCTGTCTCTTGTAAAGGGGTGGTATAATGCCCTTTTCACAAGATGTAAAATAAGTCTCTGATGTCCTCAGAGTGTGTATGTGAAGTTTTAGCTCAAAATACCCTACAGATATTTTTATATAACATGTTAAATGTCACTTTCTGAGGGTGAGCAAAAACGCACAGTTTTTGTGTCTGTCCCTTTAAATGCAAATGAGCTGCTGCTCCCGGAACAGTAATACCGCGTGGTTTATATATACATGTTGCTGCTGATTGGGCTGACATTTTTGACATACCCACCAAAGAGAAAACGTATCTCAAACCACGTTGCACACCATTTCCAGGAAACGTTTAAATATGTCATTTTGGTGATCAAAGTTAAAGGGTTAGTTCAGCCAAAAATGACAATTCTGTCAGTAATTACTCACCCTCATGTTGTTCCAACCCCATAAGACCTTCGTTCATCTTTGGAACACAAATTAAGATATTTTTGATTAAATCTGAGAGCTGGATCACTCCTCCATAGGCTTCTAAGACATTATAACTTGCTGGCCCAGAAAATGCATTAAAGACATCGTTAATATAGTCCAAGTGACTACAGTGGTTCAATCTTAAGTTTATAAAGCGACGAGAATACTTTTTGTGCGCAAAAAAAAACAAAAATAACGACTTTATTCCACTATTCATTTCTCTCTGGGCCTCGAGTTATTTCACGTAGTGTTTTAGCGCAGCGCGTCTGTGTTGCACGTCACACGCATCACACACATGACCAGCGTCGGCCAATAGTGAGCCTACGCAGTTATACTACGTGAAAAAACTCGAGGCCCAGAGAGAAGGAAATGAAAAGTGGAATAAAGTTGTTATTTTTGTGTTTTTTTTGCGCACAAAAAGTATTCTCGTCGCTTTATAAACTTAAGATTGAGCCACTGTAGTCACTTAATACATTTTCTGGGCCAGCAAGTTATAACGTCTTTAGAAGCCTATAGAGGAGTGAGCCAGCTCTCAGATTTAATCAAAAATATCTTAATTTGTGTTCCGAAGATGAACGAAGGTCTTACGGGGTTGGAACAACATGAGGGTGAGTAATTACTGACAGAATTTTCATTTTTGGGTGAACTAACCCTTTAAGTTTTAAGGGATACAATTATTGACTACAGGGGGACTTTAAGAGCAAATAATGTTCAAATGTGAGATTTTCCAATGGGGTTTTTCGATTTATGTGTAAAATTAAGCCTGTGTTAATCTATATTTTAACAATTTCAATGCAGTCAATACACATTGACACCAATTGGTTGACATAAGCAAGCAGTTCCACAAAACACGACTTTATACATGTTGTTCATTACTAATGCTTATTACTGTAGTGTACACTGTAGAACACTAGTGTGACCCAAATTAAAGTAATATGTCATATGTAGGTTACCCCCAGTACCATGAATTTTTTAACTTCCTACAATCTCTAAATAATTTAGATAGTTATACAGTGCGGCTTACTCCAAAGCCCAGTCTAACTGGAGCAACATTTACTGTAGTAATGTTCTTTTTGCTTATTATATATAAATAAAAAAATATAAGTTCACATCAAGTTGAAGCCGTTTATGCTATTGTCTTGGATTAAAGATAGTAGGGCTGTTTATATTCTGACAAAACCTCTCTGTGTGCATGTCAAAACTGTTATGCTGCACAAGAGAAATGTAAACATGACCTTTGATGAGGTTATTGCAGGAAGCTGCGATTTACACTTCTTATTGACTCTTTGTGACAGAATGTGATGTGCCATGTATACTTAGAAATGCATGCCGAAATTTCACATTTTGGCTGATGTTAATTGATAGAGGCATTTACAGGAAGGCATAGTATAGCTGAGTTTCTGTGTCAGTTTCCTTCAGCTCCTCATATGTAATTATTTCTTTGTTTATAGCAGAAGCTTAATCAATAGCGGGTCCCTGGGTGTGAGGGAGGGAAAGGAGCCATCTGCACCTCTCATGGATAAGCATATGAAAAGGCTAGCACTCATAGTGCCAGTTCCTCCACTCTGTGCCACCACAGCATAATGAGTTGAACACACACATTGATTTTCCACAGGACACCCACAATGCATTTGCATGTGTGTGTGTTCGAGAGAGGGAGAAAATAGCTAAAAATAAGGAATATTAACATAGCAGAACATTATTTTTTCTTCAGATCTGTGATGGAAAATATAAGATGCATTGTAGATAGATTGAATTTGTTCTATTATAGTTTTTATTCATATTTTGAATTAGTTGTTATTTTGATATTTTATGTTTTATGTGTTTAATTTTTTTAACATTTTGTTGTCTTTTTGTCATAATTTTGTTTTTTATGTATATAGTTTAAATTTTTTATTTCAGTTTTAGTTTTAGTTAGCCTATGAGACATGAGAAATGTTGTCTTTACAACTGGTTGAAATAAAATTTGTTTGTGTTTTTTTAATATCATTCAATGTTTATTTTATTTCAAGTAACATTTTTAACTACAATAACACAGGTGTGAGACTGCAAGAAAGAGATCTGGGTGTTCTGTTCTCAGCTAATTATTGTTTTGTTTTTTTTAAAACACCTAGAGATCCTTCGGATGAGACATAAAACCGAGGTCCTGACTCTCTGTGGTCACAAAAAATCCCAGGATGTCTTTCGAAAGAGTAGGGGTGTAACCCCGGTGTCCTGGCCAAATTTGCCCAGTGGCCTCTGTCCATCATGGCCTATATATATATATATATATATATATATATATATACTAATTGGCTTCATCACCCCTCTCCACCAATAAGCTGGTGTGTGGTGGGCGTTCTGGCGCAATATGGCTGCCGTCGCATCATCCAAGTGGATCCTGCACATTGGTGGTGGTTGAGGAGATTCCCCCTTTTATGTAAAGCGCTTTGAGTGCCGAGAAAAGCGCTATATAAATGTAATGAATTATTATTATTATTATTATTATTATTATTATTATTATTAGATTTGATTAAGTCGGTTGTATAAAACTTGCCACCAGAATTCTAATGTGTTATGGGTGGTTGCAGGACATTTCTATGCTGTTTCTATATAGCACATTGCCATGCAGTTGCTCAAGTGTTTTTGGGTGGTTTTTATCACGTTGCTGGAGTTGCTAGACTAGAGCATTCTGGGCATTTTTTAGTGTGCTGTATGTGGTTGCTAAATTGGTCTGGGTGTTTTTCATCGTGTCGCTATGCAAGCTGCTATCATTAAAGGCCCAAGTCAAAAGAGCCTGATTATTTAGGAAACAAAAACAAGTAATAGAAAAAGCTGCATTAGTTTAAAGCCGCAAGGTAACGGGAGTAGTGACAGATATTTATTGTGATATGCATCTGATTGATACAGATTATCGAAAAAGAAAATAATTCAGGGTGGTGACTTGATTCTATCTATCTATCTATCTAGGCAGATCTGAATGAAAGCTTGCAGTTGATCATATAAAAGGGTCGAGGTTTAAGCGGAAAATATTATGGGAGAAGTCAGAAGTTCTTCCAAGCGTCACTTTTAAGATGCTTAAGGTACCCTTCGCCCATGGTGTCACTATATAGACCAAAAAGGAACTCCATTGCTTTCAATTGCTTTTCTTATGCGTCATATCATATATTTATATGTATATATATATATATCCAATTACTTTGCTTGGAGCAGGGGGACCGTCCACTGTAGGACCACACCCACGACTTTCTCAATCTGGCGTGCCTGACTTGCTACCCGGACCACTCTCTCTGTGTTTTCTACTAAACCAGCCTTAGTGAGCAGTCCAAGGCACACCTCCCAGTGGACCATCCACAGGGAAAATTTCTCCACATTTGTGGCATGGGTGCTAATGGATCACCACATACCATCTGCCCCTCTGAGGACTACATAACCAGCCCCACTCCGAATCCAGAGCCCAGTCAGCCATCAGCATGCTGCATGGAGTGAATGCTAGAGCCCACACCTTGGCTCCTCCCATCCTCGGCTCCACCAGATACCATTGTCCTTGTGACTCCACCGGGCTCCCTCATCCCTCCGGCTCTACCTTGGTCAGACGTCTCCCATCTCCATCCAGCTGTTTAGATGGTCCAGTCCCATCTGGAGTCCTTCCTGCTCCACTGGTTCTGTCAAGCCTCCAGTCTCCTTCACCAGACAATACCGAGTCTGTTTTGTCACCCAGGACCAAGTCTTTTCATCGCCCAGAACCAAGTCTGTGTCACTGACTCTGTGTCTCACTTGTGTGGAGTCCCTCAGGGCTCCATTCTTGGGCCTATCCTGTTCTCTATACATGCTTCCCTGTAAACCCTAACGCTCAAAATAATTAATTGGTTTGAGTAGGACAAACTTAAATTAAACTAATTAGTTCAGTCAAATTAACTTTTATGAGTATTTAGTACTTTCTTTTTCTTTCAAGTTCACAGAACTGATAATAGAGAATATATTAAGATATATTAGTAAACTGAACTGTTTCATTGTTTTGAGTTTTATGAAATGATTTATTTTAATTTAAACAAACTTAAGTTTAACTGAAACGGCTGGGATGTCTATTTCCCAGCATGCTTTGCAGATGGCACTTGAATGGGAGAGTAAATGCTAAAATTAAGTGTAATATAATGTTTTTTTGTGCAAAATTAATGTTAAGTGGGAGATTAATGTTTTGTTATGCTAATTTAGAAGAATTTCTGTTAATGTTGGTTTTAGGATAGTTACCATCATGGTGACAAGTGGTGCATGCGGCTTGATTTGAGAGCAAATAAAATCTTTATATTGTTGCACTCATGCAGCAAGTGCTGTATAACATACTATTGTTAGCATGATAACATAATAGTATGTTAGCAAACTAGCTTGTTAAAACTATAAGTTAATACTAATGAAAGTGTTCACATTGAGATTACATGAAGGTTTTTAAGTTAAATGTATGAAATAGTGTACTCTGATTTTAATTGTTCTTAACTTGAAATGTTTACAAACTACAAACAAAGTACAAACTTAAAATCTGCCCGTTCTGCTTACTTAAACTTTTAATTTCAAAACTTAAAAAAATGAAGGCAATCGATTGCCTTAAATTTGAGTTCTGCTAACTTATTCGGGTTTACAGTGTAGGGTCAATTTGTAGAAAGTATGGCATCTTGTTTCATTGTTCAATAAAGGGACAAAAACAGAAGTCATGGTATTTGGACCCAGCTGTGCCCGTAAGTCACCATATCAGGATCTGGATGCTATAAAACCATATGTGAAGCCCACTTTAAAAAACCTGGGAGTTATAATGGAAAGTGACTTTAAACTGGATGAACAGATTCATTCAGTAATTAAATCTAGGGTTCTTTTCTGTCTTTTAATTATTTTGAAAGGGTTATACGTTTTATCACGACCCACCTTGACTACTGTAATGGTCTTTATGTATTAACCAGGCCTCCCTAACACATTTGCAGATGGTACAGAATGCTGCTGGAACGCACAAGCGAAAACATATTACACCAATATTGGCTTCCCTTCACTGGCTTTCATGTTAGAATTGATTTTAAGATTTTAGTTGTAGTATTTAAATCGTTAAATCGACTAGCACCAAGATCTCTTTCTGATTTAATACAGCCACATGACCCAAGAGTACTTAGGTCTGCTGAGCGTTTACTTTTGGTCATCCCTTGAGCAAGGCTAAAGAGCAGGGCAAGAGCAAGGCTCATTTTTACTATTTGGCAGTAACTCGATATGAGAGCTGTTTTGTTGTATGTGCTTACTGTTTTCTGATTATGTTTGTACAACACTTTGGTAAACACTTGTTATTTTTAAAAGTGCTCTATGAATAAACTGAGTTGAGAGTTGAGTTGAGTTCACCCTGGGTAATTAATAACCTCGGATAAATGGGATTCTGTGTTATCTTACTTTATATATATTTCGCACTGCTCATACTTTACCCAGAGTAAACAATTAATAAATAAGGTGACATTTCACACATTCCTAAACCCTGGGTTCTTATTTGCATATATGCTGTGTCAACAGAAATGACTGGATAAACACAAAATCACATTTGGTTTTTGACCCTTGAAAATGGGTAAAATCAAACCAATTTGGACATGGAGCTGCTTTGAAATCTCAATATTGCTGGGACTGAACCATATAGGGCCTAGGCTATATTCCAAAAGAAACATTTCTTAGGAACCAGAATTTAAAATTATATTAAGATAACTTTAATACTTCTTGAGTAACAGGCAGGCAAACTTCGGAAAATACATTTTTGGCACTCAGACAGGTATGCAATTCAACAATTTGAACATAGAATCACAATGAGATCCCCATATCTCTGGGATTTAACCATATAGGGCCTTTAAAATGAAGACTGCAACATAAAAGTTTATTTAGCCAGAATATATAAAATATATAAAAGGATATTAAGATATCTTAAATCTTCTAGAGTTACAGGCATGCAAACTTTGGAAAAAATAATATGTTTGGTTCTCAGACAATAATGTTCTATGCAAATGTTTGATAAAGGGAAACTAGAAACATTTCTAGTTTCATCATAATATTTTCTTCAGAGTTTCCACTTTGAAAGAAAAATATATCAGCTGTATGCAGTGACCCACATTTGGTTTTTGACTCCTGAAAATGTGTACAACTTACTCATGAAGCCACATTGAAATCCCTATCTCTGGGGATGAACCATATAGGGCCTTAAAAATGAAGATACCAAAAGAAAAGTTTAAGAACCAAAATCTAAAAGTGTATATATATATCTTTAAAACTTGTGCTTTTCCCCAGTTTTGAACTGTCACCATTGGCATATAATGCAACAAAGATTGCTAAAGTCAACACTTATAGACCTACCATCTCTGTGTTAAAAAAATAAAATAATGATGCAGCCATCTTTCTAAAGTCATTTTACCCCCTGTAATTTGCCTCCAATGGTCATTTTCACCCCTTCTACATAATATTGGATTACTCAATATATATTTATTAATGATATTTCATATTTTAGTTTTCTTTCTCATTTATGTATGTCTTTCACCAGAAAATAAATGATTAAAAACTGCCCACTGACCGACTGCTCATCAAACATTCATCCTCTTTCATTGATTTTGGTGGCTCAAACCAGTGAATTTTGCTGAAAGGTGATTCATTTGCATCACTGATTAATAAAAATATTAAGTAATTGCTGGCCCATGTTTAAGTTTACACATTACACGTTATGTAATACTTTTTTCAAGTAACTAACGCATTACTTTTAAAATTACAACAAAATATATTGTTTTCGTTTTTGTATATGCCCATATAATTATATTTAGAACATAGAGTTTTATGGAATGGAACAGAGTGGGGGAAAACTTTTTTTAATGAAAATAAGCATGGATTTGGATTTGATCATTTTTTATTTTTTTTAAGTGACCAGACAAGATACAATATACTTCAGTGTTACTCAAGTAAACACAGACTCAATCGTTCACACAGATGGTCAAAAGGTTTCATAATGAGGCATTTTTCAAAGTTTGTTGAATACTTACACACCACTAGATGGCAGTAAAGCTATGTTTTAATGTAGTGGGGCAGAAGAAGAGCTTTGACTATTTTTTGTTCTTCTTTCTATTGGTTTTGAAGAATTACAAATACAGCCAGGGGGATACATTGAATAAACATAGAAAATAAAACAAACAAATGAATAAATTAATTAAACCATGACAAAATAAAAAAGATAAAAATATTAAAATGTTCAAAATAGAACAGCTTCCTATTTTTCAAACATAATATTGTTGTTGTTGTTTTTTAGTTTTTTGGGGTTTTTTGGTTGGGGGGGGGGGGGGGGGGGGGGGGGGGGGGGGGGGGGGGGGGGTTTTAGGTATTGTTGAACTTCTGTCTAAAAACAAAAGCTTATTTCCCCAAATAATATTCCTTGACAAAACAAATCACACAACAGACCATCAACACCATTACCAACGATAGGGCTGGAGACAATATTCCTTATAATAAGCCCGAACACAACGATTATTATTCCTAAAGGTGGAAAGAGAGAAACAAATTTGACCAATTACGCTATCAACAGGATCCAATGAATATAGAGAGAGCTGAAGACATGTATTTTAATAAGCATTGTTAGACCAGAGGAGACAGCATCAATAACTGCATAACTTTAGGAGTGACTGGAATCTAGAGAGGAATGCAGAATATGTCAACATAAGTCCTGCATGGTTGAAAAGATGGCTCACCAAAACCACAGATTTATTTATGTAATGAGTTTTTATATATAACATTTAAAAAGCATATTATCAATAATTTATTATTAATTGCCAAGGAGAGCATCTCGAGATAATAATAAGAGGGGGAAAAATAAACTCAATTAATGGATGGATACATTTATAAAGTGATTTTTTTTTTATGCTTGTCAAACTAAAAACTAAAACATTTAATTGGAAAATAAATTAATAGGTAGAAATCCTTCCAATTTTGTTCCCCCTATAAAGAGACAATAAAACTTGGTTGAGATGTTTTTATTTAAAAGTCATAAAACAAGCATAAAACAGTTATTTACTGTTAAATAAATAAATAAATATTTGCTGTTTGTTAATGAGTTATTTGATGTTGAACTTCAAAAAAAATGTTTGAACAAACAAGCTATATTTTATGTTTAGCAAACGCTTTTATCCAAATAAACGTACAATTTGCAACTGGCAAGTAAATTTCACATATGGAATTAAGTAACCTCTACTTAACTAAGTTAAGTGAAAGTAACAAAGAAAATAAGTCATTTTAACTTGGCTATAAAAGGTTGAGTAATATCTATTTAGTTGAAGATTCCTTTGCAACACATTTCACTCAAACAATATAACATTGAATTAAACCACACTTTTAAAGTATATGCTTTACTTAGAAACATCTAAGTAATTAATACAATAGATACTGTGTAAGACACCATTTCTACATTTCAAAAGTTAAGCATCATGTGAACACAGAGACCTCATACTAGACAATACACAATGACGGTAATATTTGATGGATCGTTTTTGTGTTTGAACTCCACAAAATGGCAAGTTACTAATCCTAACAACAAAAGCAATGATGAAACAGTGTAAAAACAGCTGGAAAACAGTGAAAAATCAACCTCATTAATTATTCAAGGCCCAGTGCATGATGGGAACACCAGTATCAGAAAAGTTGAGTCATTTTACTTAATTTTATAATGTTGATATTTACGCTTTCATTTTTTACACGCTTAAATTGAGTACAAATATAGAATTTACTTAGTTTTTTAATTCTTGCCTGAACTAACTTTTTCATGTAAATTACAGTTTTTTTCTGTAGCATTTACTTCACCACAAAATCATTTTTATCAGTGTTTTTTAAAGAGTCAGCAGGATGCCGTTAAGTGCTCATGGAAGAGATGAGTCTTCATCTGTTTCTTGAATATTGTCAGGCTGTCCGGATAGGGTTAGGGAGACTGCGCGTGTTGGTACTCCAGGCAGAGGAGCATTACAATAGTCAAGTCTAGAAATAACAAGGGCCTGAAGTCGTGTTACATGCTCAGTGAGGAAAAGCATGATCTTCCTGATGTTGAGCAGTGCAAACCTGTCTTTAACATGTGCTCTCTGAATGTCAGCTGGTCATCAAAGAGTACACCCAAAGACTTTTGGGGAAATAAATAACAGTCATACCTTGATGATATATCAATGACAAAAGTAAATCAGATTATTTTGAGCAACTAGGTTGTCACACTGATGTTTAATTACGCCACAGTGATGTTCATCAAACTGTGAAAAAGAAGATTTAGCGTGCATTTGAATACCGATGTTTTTCATTACATTGTTCTATTTTTCCCATCTCAATGCTCACACTGTTAATTATTTCACTGTAAATTTACAATAAATTGCAGGTTACCAGTTGCATGACTTTACCAGTAAGTTACCGTATAATTTTTACAGTAAATAATTGTGAAATGACAGCTGTTTACTGGGACTTCACAATAATTATGCCGTCATATTACTGTGATTTAGTATAATTACTGTATTTTACTGTGCAATTACAGTTAGTCTATCGTATTACTGTAATTTTGTAAAAGCCCCGCGCCTGCATTATTTTCACAGTAAAAGTCTAAATACGGTATTATATTGTGAAATATCACAGTTAAAGCCTGTGAAGTGGTAATAATGTAATTACCTGTGAAATATTACAGTTATATCTTGTGAAATCCTGGAAATATTTTACAGTGCACTTAATGTGACTTTATTCTTTACATTTCTCCCAAGTAATTAAAATGATTTCATACTCATTTAAAATGTGTATTTGGAAGCATAGCATTGTCTGATAAATATTACACAGAGAATCGGAATAGGGAGAAAACACTCAAAAAAATTGTCTTTTATGTGTCCTTTTTTTATATTTGTTTTAGTACTTTTACAAGAGATTATCTACTTTGTGCTTGTGCATGTTGGTGATCAGTTTTAAAAATCATGAACAACATTTAGATGTGGTTGTAACGAAGTTCAGATGTTACGGGAAGAAGGAGGCGGGAACCGGCGAACATTTAAAGATTTTAATAAATAAATAAACAAATACAAAAATGAAAATAAAAGCCAGCAGCCCCTCACGGACGACTGCTGGCAACACAAACAGAAACAACACATGAACTAAAAATCAGGCCTGTCCTCTCTCCCTCTTCACTGTCGTCGCTCCTCCTTTATGCCTCCGCTCCTCCGTGAGATATGCGAGACCGGTGCGTCTCACAGGTGTGGCTCATCATAATTACGCCACCGGTCTCGCGCCGTCCTCCCACGGCCCTCGACCTCGTCCTGCTCGCCACATACCCCCATCGCCCCTCGCAGGCCGGGGGGTACTCCCGAGGCTGCGCCTACTCCCCCCCCCCCCCTCCCCGGGGGGACCAATCATGGCGGCTGCGGTACCTGGGGGTATGGACAGACGAGGCGAGAGGAAAGGAGACGGAAGCATGAGGAGCGACAGAGAGGAGAGAGGGGAGAGAGGAAAAAAAAAAAAAAAAAATTCTTGATCCGGTTCCCGGACACACTGCCGCTCGGTCCTCAAACAGCTGAGAGTCACTCGCGGTGCCATGCGATGGTACTGGACATTCGTTGGGGGACGGCTCGACGCCCTTCCGCCTCCTGGCGGCCGGCGGTGACTCCTCTCGAGGGCAGCCGGCAGCGAGTTTCCCGTTCCCTGCTCCGCCCCCATCATGGCCGACGGCAACAGGCTCCGGCCCACGGCGAACGGGAGCGACTCCTCCGCTCCCTCTTGACGGCAGCCACCCCTCCTCGATCCAGGAGCACGGTGTCGAGCTCTCCGTCCCACCAGATCTTCCATCGCTCCAGCACCATCGCCTCGGGCAGCAATCGGCGGCCGACGCTCCCTCGTGCTGCCCGACCTCCTCAGCACCGCGATTCCTCCCAGCAGCGAGGGCTCTCCGACAGCGTGTCCCTCCCTCTTCCCGGGTTTCGGCACCAGTGTAACGAAGTTCAGATGTTACGGGAAGAAGGAGGCGGGAACCGGCGAACATTTAAAGATTTTAATAAATAAATAAACAAATACAAAAATGAAAATAAAAGCCAGCAGCCCCTCACGGACGACTGCTGGCAACACAAACAGAAACAACACATGAACTAAAAATCAGGCCTGTCCTCTCTCCCTCTTCACTGTCGTCGCTCCTCCTTTATGCCTCCGCTCCTCCGTGAGATATGCGAGACCGGTGCGTCTCACAGGTGTGGCTCATCATAATTACGCCACCGGTCTCGCGCCGTCCTCCCACGGCCCTCGACCTCGTCCTGCTCGCCACAGTGGTTTATTCTGTAAGAACATTTCAGCCTTCTTAACTTTTATTTGTCCTCAAATGTATGTAAACTGAGGTACAGTAAACGGTACACTGGGCACAAACACAGCTCCAGATATATTACTCACTTTGATCACCATGTTTTGTGCATTACGCATGCATTTAGGGAACAGTATATCATGGACTTGAACATACGGTCCTAGTGTTTAAATGTTTCATAATATAGAGAGAGTTTGGGAACAAGACTGTTTGACAGGTTCATTTAATGTGTAATATTAAATAATGAGAATACAGAGTTGACGCTCCCCAAAACGCATAGAAAATGAATGAAAAATTAATAACACAAGACTTCACATCAGACACAGATCAATCATTTTAACAACAACAAAAAATGTTATAGTCACTCAGAAGAGTTGTGCAACTGTCAGTGAGAGATTGATTCTGCTTCAGCATCAGGGCCCGTATTCATAAAGAATCTTAATGCAAAGAGTAGCTCCTAGTGACAAAATTCTAAGAAAATTCTTAGAAATGTGGGCGTTTACTCTTAAAATTGAAGAAAAAATCCTAGTAAAGAAAAAAGTAATTCAGAAAGCATCTTAACCCTTAAAAGAGGTCTTAAGTTCAAAATTGTTAGGAGCACGGATGAGGACTTTTAAGAGGCTTAAGAGTTTCTTTAGCAGAGGAGAAAATGACAGAAAGACGAAGAGGGAGAAGAAATGTGTTGCAGACAATGGATGACAGTGAGTTAATAAGAAGCTATATATTAGATCGTGCAGGGATCATGTTTGTGACTGATCTTATTAGAGACACGCTAATATCTCCGACACAGCGCAGAAATGCCATAGCGCCAGAAATGAAAGTAATCACTACATTACGATATTTGGCAACTGGGAAAATTCCATGTTTGATACATTAAAACCAACATTCAAACCACCACTTAAATAGACATGCCAGTAATCAGTGTAATTGGAAAGAGTGGAACAATTTTTATCATTCTAAGCCAATCAAATACCTTATAGGAAATCAACAGCATGGTAAATAAAAAAAGGATTTATATACACATATATAATGTGTGTGTGTGTGTGTGTGTGTGTGTGTGTGTGTGTGTGTGTGTGTGTGTGTGTGTGTGTGTGAGAACGGTCAAATAGGAAAAATTACGCATGTAATTTCAAAGTGAAGGCTTAGAATAGACCCTATACTTAAAAATCACTCTTTTTTTCCTTCTTGGTCAACCAACCAATCACAGTCGTCAAAAGATTGTGTCATACATAGCAACGGGGTCAACCACCGCCTCCTTACTAAGATAAAAGTTTTTGTCTTTTCCTTACTCAGAGTTGCTC
Source organism: Abramis brama (assembly GCF_963993115.1). NCBI lineage: Eukaryota > Metazoa > Chordata > Actinopteri > Cypriniformes > Leuciscidae > Abramis > Abramis brama. The sequence goes on from NC_139977.1 coordinate 12,759,783, forward strand.
TCAGATCGGTCCCGAATTGCTCTTAAGCTAAGACTCCTACGTAAAAGTTTTTAAGCTAAATTAAGAGTTTTCTGAGAGGATTCTTAGAATCTTTATGAATACGGGCCCAGGGCCCAGGGCCCGTATCCCTAAAGATTCTGAGAATCCTCTCAGAGAGCTCCTAACTTAACCTAAAAATTCCTTGCCAGGAGTTTTAGCTTAGAAGTGATTCCAGAACATTTTCAGTGAACTCTGAGCAAGGAATGGATGGAAAATCCTATCTTAGTGAGGAGGTGTGGTTGACCCCGTTGCTAGGTATGAGTCATCATTTCAAAAGCCGTGATTGGTTGATCCTACAAGTTTGATGAAAATGAACTTTTGGTGATAATGAGCAAAGGATGTACCCTCAAATCAATAAACATAATTATACACTCTAATCTTATGCAGACTGTAATTGTAAATAATATTTCACATTCAAGAAAATATCTGGAAAATGAATAGTAAGCTGTAAGGGTTATAGCCTAACATTAGAATCTAAAATATGTGAAAACTTAAGCTCATTACACCCTGTTCAAATAATGATTTGTGTCTTATTTGCTCATATTAATATCCTAGCTGGCATATTTTGTACTTTCACTCCCATATGGACCCCATTGAAAACAAGATGGCCTATCTCAAGGGGCTGTCCTTAATGAAGTAGAAATTGCAACGTTACAACTCAGTGTGGTCTTAACGAGGGTAACACGGCTCAGCTTTTATCAATGTCTGTGATTGCTGGCTGGTCTATTTATGAAGGCTTGTTAACAAATATCCTACAAACACAGAAAATGGAGAAAAAAGGACATCTCTCCTGCCTCCTCTGTTGGCCATTTTGTGCAGCTGCTTAGGGGAACTCCTAAGCCACTAAATGTCCTCTTCCCTGCTCTTAGCAGATCTCGCCTTAGGAGCCCTTTTAAGCGCTAGGAATCTTGAGGAATAGCTTTTATATTAACTGGGATTTTCGTGTCACTTTTAGGGGAAATTCTAAGAAAACGTCATGACTCTGAGAATTTTCTTAGAATTTGGCCGCTAGGAGCCACTTTTTGCACAAAAATTCTTTAGGGATACGGGCCCAGGTCTTTATGTTGGTCCGGCCTGAGGACTTCGTCCACATCTCAGACACTGTCATCTCTGCATGCAAAGGGAAAAACCCTAAAGCCGGATCCAGCCTTGACAACACTGTCCACACCTTGCTCTTTCTCACCACCTCTTACACACGTACTCTTCCTCCTCTCCCTCTTATATTGTTCCATCCATTGTTGGTATCAACATTCAGCTCAACATTCTGAGTCTGAACTGACTTGTATTATGTACAGTTGGTTTGGTCACATCATTAGAAATAAGTGTGAACAACTTTGAGCCGTTGTGTGTAAATGATGACAACTGTGTTGCAGTTGTGTTTAACTTTCGCCTGCCTGTGTTTAGCGTTTTGAAACATAAGTGCATCACAGTGCGAAATGTGTTTTAGCGAGTTTAGTTTAGAGTTTTGCAAAAAGAGTGCGTGAGATTTGCAAACAGTGTTTTAACTACCTTGAACTTGTTTAATGTTTTACAGAAAGAGTGTTTTATTCGACCAATTGGTTTAGGCTATTGGGAATGTGGTTCAGAGAATGGGGTTTAGTGTTTTAGCAATTCAGAAAAACTGTAAGAGAATAAAAGCTTATTCTATCTGTTCTTCACAAAAAAAAAAAGACTAGCCTATTTTTTTTTTTCATTCTTTTTGGAATGGTCACATGCTTTTATTGAGTTAGAAAGAGCAGCAAGAACATTTACATTTGTTTTCCGCAAAAAGAAGAAAAAAAGTGACATGGGTTTGGGGAGACGTGATGCTGAGTAAATTATGATGGCATTTTTAGATTATCATTACATTTAGCCACTAAAAATGAAATGTTTACCTGATCTTCCATCATACGGTGTCCAGCGATGCTCATTCTGTGACCCCGTCATTCTCACTTCTACACAAGCACCACACCTCTGTTCTCATCTGAGGAGGTGTGTGTGGACGACACCAGGCCTAACACCTCCTCACTGAGCACACTTCTCTCACTCGCTCTGCTCTCTCTCTCTCTCTCTACTGGCACCCAGTTACACACACAGTTAATGTACCAGAACCTGCTTCACTGTTCCCACATCAGCACCTTCACTCGAATAAACACTGACCCCGCTTCAACCCAGGACAATTTACAAGCATACAGACTGTCTCAAGCTTTGTTAATAAATATACAAAATTATATACAAAGGGTTACAATTTTAGTGTAGAATTGTACAGAAGAACACAGATAAAAAACACTAGATCAGCATATCAACATAAATTTGAAGTTAAAATATTTTCAGTTTAAACAAGACTTAAAGTTATCAGTATTTCTCAGAGGGAGAGGTCAAATAAAATTATAAATATAAATATATATAAACAAAGTCTCTTATGCTCACCAAGGCTGCATTTATTTGGTCAAAAATAAAAACAGTAAAAACACTAATATTGTGATATATTATTACGATGTAAAATAAATGTTTTCAATTTTATTATATTTTCAAGTGTAATTTATTTCTGTGATGCAAAGCTGAATTTTCAGCATCATTACTCCAGTCTTCGGTGTCACATGATCCTTCAGAAATCATTCTAATATGATGATTTGCTGCTCAAGAAACATTTATTATTATTATAAATGATGAAAACAGTTGTGCTGCTTAACTTGTGATTATTATTCAAATGTAAGCAAAACATTTTTTAAAGAAGCAATTATAGCCTACTTTTATTCAACAAGGACACATTAAATTGATCAAAAGTGACAGTAAAGACAGTTATGTTACAAAAGATTTCTACAAAAATAGCAGCAACGGTTTTCAACATTTTACCATTATTAAAAATTAAGCACCAAAAATAATTGATCACCAAATCAGCATATTAGAATGATTTCTGATTCATACACCTGTATGAAGTTATTTCTTCTGCTGAACACAAAAGAAGATATTTTGAAGAATGTGGGTAACCAAACAGTTGATGAGCCCCATTGACTTCCACAGTATGGAGAAGAGAAAATACTATGGAAGTCAATGGGGCTCATCAGTTGTTTGGCTACCGACATTCTTCAAAATATCTTCTTTTGTGTTCAGTTTGGAACAAATTGAAGGTGAGTAAATGATGATAAGTATTATCATTTTAGGGTGAAGTATCCCTTTAAGCAACGACCGTCTAGTGACCCTGTTCACTCATGCGCTCCTCACACCTCTGGTCTTATCTGAGGAGGTGTTGAGCTGACACCAGCCCTCACACTGCAGATCAGCACCATCCTGCTCACTTTCTGCTCGGACACACATGCCCAGGTCAAGACCCGGGGCCGGAGCGGCCGTTCCCACATCAGCACCTACAGTACGCCTGACCTGGACGCCGACCTCAGACGTACACATTCCAGCACTCTTGGTTTCAGACATTTTTCTGTTACACATAGCCAAGATATTTGCACGACGCATATAAGGCAAACAAGCCTCGTATACGTCATCCAAATTTTTTAAAACTCTGGTAAGAAAGAAATGTTGAATCAATTTTTTTTTTCTTGCTATAGGTTTAGTAAATATTTGTCTATAAAGCCCTTATTTAATCATTTCTGTAAAGACTTGAAATATTATCTGGATTCCCTTATCTGTACCTCCAGCAACTGTATACATATAGCTGAAGTTAATGGAATGATTGTGTACTGTAAAAAAAAAAAAGTAAACACACACACACACACACACACACACACACACAAGTCGCAATACCTAAAGCCAATTTGGAAATAGATCTTTCTTATTTTGAATATCACTACATTTGAATGTCATAGCAAAAAGAAAAAATAAGTTTTATCTCTGTCATATATAGACTTGCTAAGGTTTCTTTTTGCTTATAATATGTTCATACTGTATCTGTTATACAGAGACTTTTTATCTCAGTTTTCATATATTATGCATTGTCTCAGGACAAACTTTACAAACGAATTACGGATTATCCAGAGATCCCCTGTCCTATTACCTTTTGTATTTTTTTTTTATCCCATGTCGGAAACAAGCGTCCAAAGATCTGAACTGTTACAAGACATAAAAAAACATTGATCTTATTGATGTCACCAAGTAACATATATGAATATGAAACATTCCATTTCGAGCCTTTCTGCAGATGGCTAAAAAAACAAATCTGACTGAAACTAGCCAAAAATAAAATCGTGCAGCCCAAACCGTAAGAGCTGGAACCTTGAAACTTTGCCAGATGGTAGTACAAAAATCAAGGAGAGGTTCAGAGAATATGACCCAGATTGGCCCATAGGTGGCGCTATAATGACCAAATTTACTAAATTGCCCATAACTCCTAGACAGTTTGTCCTAGATTCTCAATTAGCATCACTGTGATCCCTGGCTCCAGACATACAAAATGGCTATCTCCAGAATCGATTTAGGCCAGAAAAAATTTCTGCTAGGTCGCAATTTGTCCGAAACCTACTTTTGCGAACTAGTCCCTGGTTTTTGGCCCGATCGGAACCAAACCAGTCTAGGACTCTCTAGATCAATAATTATCAAAAAAAAGTTGAACTTTTACATTTGGATGGCTGTAATAGGGTCATTTATAAAATGGGCGTGGCAAAATACACTAAAAAGCCTATAAATCCTAAATGAAAACTCAGAACTTCACAAAAATTGGTGAGCATATGTAAAATAACATCAAGAAGCATGCCAAATTTTATGGAGATCGGACCATAGGTGGCGCTATAACTGTTAAAAAGCTTTAAAACCATATATATCCCATGGTAAACTGCCTGTATTGGCTGTAAATGGTCTTTTCCATCTATTATGTCAGTGGTTACATGCTTGCTAAATAAATCTTAATCATTTTTGATGCTTTTGTGCTTAAATGCCTTAAAGGCCTTAACTGCTTGAACCCCGATAAATGCTGCTTGCAGCTTTAATTTTTATTGAAGTGGTACTTGAGGCAGACTTAGCGAAACTAAAAAGTAATTTTTAAAAACTGTAATGTTTTGAGAAACAAATAAATTTTTCACCCTTGCATTTGTATTATTTTGTAAATATACACTGAATATGCATGCCAAGTCACCTTTATTTCTATAGAGCTTTATACAATACAGATTTTTTTCAAAGCAGCTTTACAATAGTCACAAATTCAATTTCTCCTGAAAAGCAGTTCTAACAAGTCAAAAAGGGTCATTATTCAGCTCAAGTCAGTTCAGTGTTGATTCAAATCAGTTCAATGACTGTAAAGTTCATCAATAATTGTGCATGCCTACTGTTATACAGTGTGTTTATGCACACACATGTACGTGTGACAAATTCCTGTACACGCCACTGCACACTGAACAAAAGACATAAGAGAGTAGTTTTGCATTTTTCACATCTGTGTGTAGTTTGACGTGAATGGCTAATCATTTGATGTTTGTGTGTAGAGTTACTATGCATTTTTAGAAGAGTTTTGAGAAATCGTGCCATAGTTTCAGAAACTGTGTATAATATTCACAGTAAAAAAAACTGTAGGCCTAATGTTTTTGAGCAGAAAGAGCGCCCCCTGTTGGAGATCTTTCACTACATTAATCTTCATAGGTTTCAGGATTCTATCAGAAAACCACTGCAGTGAATGAATGGATGTGGATCAGGGTGCTTCAGATTTGAGAAGTGAGAATGTCGGTGCTGATCTGGGAACACTGATGCTGGTCCTGGGACATGGACGGAGACGCAGCCGGGTGAGAGAAGTGTGCTCAGTGAGGAGGTGTTAGGCCTGGTGTCGTCCACACACACCTCCTCAGATGAGAACAGAGGTGTGGTGCTTGTGTAGAAGTGAGAATGACGGGGTCACAGAATGAGCATCGCTGAACACTCTGACTCTGAGCCGAGGTCACGCCATGTGATGGAGAGTTTTTCTTATTATTTACAGTCTCAGGACAAAGCAAAATGTGCAATATTCTTATACAGTATTAAAATAACAGTGTTTTATAGTGTATATCTCATTGTGTGTCTTTAGTGCGTATTTTATTGTATTGTATGCACTCATACAGGCTGTGCGTGTAAAAAACTTCTCAGTAAAAGAATGATATGATCAATAAGTTATGACAACCTATGTTTTTACATTGCTTTAACTCATTAAAATAAGTTAAGCAATTTTCAACCTTTTTTAAGTTATACAAGATTTAACACTTTATTAAGTCAGTTTAATGTAATTTAAGTTGAAATGACTTGAACATCCAAGTTGATTGAACTTTTTTTTAACAGTGTTGAAACTCGATAATCTTTATTCAGTTTCAGGGTTCAATCAGAATGCTATACTGTGAATGAACGATGAGGGTGCTTCAGATTTGAGAAGTGACAATGTTGGTGCTGATCTGGGAACACTGATGCTGGTCCTGGGACATGGACGGAGACGCAGAGCGTGTGAGAGAAGAGGTGTGATGCTTAGAAGTGAGAATGAAGGGGTCACTGGAATGAACATGACTGGACACTCTGACCCGAGGTCAGCCTTACCATGGAATATTTAACAAGGTTGTTTTAAAATACTAGTTTTCTCATCAATTAAACTCTTAAAAATAAAGCTTCCAAAGGGGGATTTTCACAGAAATGCCATAGAAAAAAACACCAGTTTGGTTCCCCAAAGAACCTTTCAGTGAACATTTCTTACAATAACCATTTTTTTTCTTAGTGTGAAGAACATTTTAAAAATCCAAAGAACCTTTTTCCACTATAAAGAAACTTTTGTGTAATGGAAAGTTAAAGGTTCTTCATGGAACCATATTTAGTGTGAAGAGGCATTAATGAAGAGACCATTTTCCTAAATCTTATTCACAGGATGTTGGCGACATTTGTGAGACAATCTACAAAGAATGAGAGAGGCATAGGCCATTTATCTTAAAGGGAACTAAACTGATCTGAAATGTTTATAGTTGCATGCAATTTTAGTGCAATAAAAAGGTTTTCATTGACAGTGTGACTAAATAATATTTTGTAATAATAATGCTTGTATTGCCTGTTGACTGGTTTACAATGAGAGAGGCGTTTGAGAAACATTGTTCCTTAGAGGGTCAATGAGGGTCTCTTGTAGCTTTAAGAAAAGCTATCAACCCAAATTGTTGTTTGGTAGACCTTTACAATGTTGTTTACATTGATGTTATACTGTGAATCATTATATCACTTTTTTATCATTATAAGTGAATATTTAAAAGGAGGCATTGTAGAATTTATGTAATTTTGTACATAAAAAGTAATGAATCTGTTTTTGCCTTTTTTTTTACTTTTACAATGTCAGAATAAAGTTTTAAATGCATGTGGATATACATTCATATAAGTATAGGCTATTTTCCACTTTTTTGCTCAGCATTATTTCCTCAATTTCTAACAGCAGTAGTGTGTGTGTTTTAAAAAGTAAATCTGAGATGTGAGAAACATTTAAATAAGCCTCTGAAATAATTTTGGAATTTACCACAATGATCTGAATCTTGGCTTGAGGGAAAGGTTATGGGCCGGCCACAGCATTATTAAAATATTTTGAAAACATAACTTAATCAGACCAATCAATCAATGTTAGCGAGCTAGACATTAGGTTTAAAATAAACAGTTTAAACTAGCACTATAGTGTCAGTCACATGTTAGTTCAAATCTTTCATAAAAAAAGAAAAAAGAAATAATAATTTGACTCTACAGTACATCAATTAATTACAAGAAAAGAACACATCTTCATTTATACTGCATGCGTGCTCTAACTAATCCATTTCTTGTTATTTTAAATTAAAGATTTGTGTTGACTTGCTTTAAAGAAAACACAGTGGTCAGGCTTGGGGAGCAGCAGGCTGGTGATTACTGACATTCCTGACCATGGGGGAGAAGATTTTTAAGAGCCGTTAGTGGCAGGGGGTTTCCAAGGCTCTGAGATCAGCAAATGTTAAAACAGACTGGGACTAGACAGACCCCCATAGGCCAGAACACTCCCAAATGAACAGAGTAAACAACTGCCACCCTCACTGTCTGATGCTCTGTGCTTTTCTCTATCTATCTATCTATCTATCTATCTATCTATCTATCTATCTATCTATCTATCCATCCATATATCTATCTATCCACTCATCTATCCACTATCTATCTATCTATCTATCTATCTATCCACCCACCCACCATATATCTATCTATCCATCTATCTATCGCCCATCAATCTATCCATCTATTGTCCATCAATCTATCCATCGCTATTTCATATAATCTAATGCAACCATTACACTCAGTTATTTGACAAATAGCTATAGCCAGTGCTGTTTACAATAGGCCTAGCCTTTCATAATGACTTTGAAGGAATTAACATTGTATCATCTAGGCTATTGCAAGATGGCGTTTTCCCTTCACCGCTTAATTAGATTAGTAAAGTGAACGAAAACACAACCGTTAATTGATTGAATTGCATTATCTGTAATCTCAACTGTATGTTTAAGCAATAGCTCGTCGCTATCTTGCGTTGTCCATTTGTGCCTTTTGCCTGACGCGGGTCAGTTTGCTGGCTCTATAGGAGGTCGGAGTGACGCAGACTCGCTAATTTGCTCCTCCAAATGGAGCGACGAAGTCCATCAAGCCCCTATTAGGACCTCATTAAATTCGCATAGTGAGATATTTTGCACCCTTCTTAACGGGCTGAAGTGTGAACGCGTGCTTTTAGACAAACAGCGCGAGACGCGCTCGGACTGACCGCGGATCGGCTTCAGTTCTTCAGCTTTTGATGACTCCTGCAAGTGTTTAAGTTAAGAGCTGTTTTCAGATCAGCTGTCGAAGGCAGTAATTAAAGAAACAACAGACAGCAGAGAAATGAAAATGTAGGCTACTTCTAAAGAATCATTTAAAATAAAGATTTTTTTCTTTATTTATAATATTCTATAGCATTCTATGATTTAAAGAATGAATTTGATTGTTAATAAATTGCGTTGTAGGCCTAATCAAACGGTTGCTATAGGCCTACAAAATCAAAATGGTAACAGCTAGGCTACCTAACAAAATGAAGTAGGCTAGGAGTTCAATAACTTGGGGCCAGTATTGTTTTTATTGATGGAATTGTATAGGCCTACATCATTTTAATAACAGCCTAGCCCCACAAAAAATATTTTTAATACAATTTTATGTCAACAAAAAATTGAAAAAGATTTTAAAATATATAGTCATGCCTATAGGAAATGAATCTACGTTGTATTTCCATAGTCTGGGGAATAGTCTACAGCGAGGATAATTTGGACACACTTTTTGATTTTTTTGATCACGACAGCGTATACCTATCCTTAATTTAATGTAGCCATGAACGAAACCTAACTAACTAACTATATTATATATGGTCGCAGTCCTGCGTCGCCCCCCCGTCGTCTTTCTCGCAGATGGTGTGCAAGTTTGCCCCTCCGTGTTGTTGCAATAACCTCACGGTACCAGATTTCTCACCCTCACGCTGGGGCGCACTGTTTATACAACTGGAGAAGTCTTCACACCAAAATGTCCATAGCAGTCTCTATCCCAATCATTTGGCAAACAGCACCAAACCCCCTCTCAAAACAACCTCCGATCATTTGGCATCAGCGGCACCATCGCCCAGCCCCGCCCCTGCATCACCAGCTCCATATAAACCCCGAGAGCGAATCTCCTTCATCCATTCACTGCGACTCATCCACAGCGCACATCGCTCGGAGATCTTCCAAAAACAGGACTATTTGGGACTATCGCCAAGAAAAATAGAGAAAGAGAAAGATGAATTCCGTGTGCTTTGCCGCTCCTCTTTCCAATACTATGAACACTAAGATCCAGCAGTCCAGCAGGTGAGCATTCTATTCTATTCTATTCTATTCTATTCTATTCTATTCTATTCTATTCTATTCTACTCTACTCTATTTCGTTCTATTCTTAATTGAAAAGTAAAAAGTTAAATGCACAGCTAAAAGTTAAATGCACAGCTAAAATATTACTATCATATTCGATCCACAGCCCAGCTTCCCTGTGGAGACCGTGGCTCGTGACCAGAAAAGATGCTCAAACTGAATGCCGGAAAACCAAGCTGGCTTGTGTAAGTTTTTCCACCACTGCAATCCTAATATTTCAATGGAATTTCCATCTGTTTAGGAATGTTATTAAACACATGATACCGTAATGAATTCCTGCCACCACAGTGCTATTTATTACGCTGTAAAAAAAATGATTGTTGGTTTAACCTAAAAAAGTAAGTTGCCTGGTTGCCTTAAAATTCTGAGTTCATTGAAATTAAAACTTTGAGTTAATACAATAAACTCAAAATATTGTGTTATCTGAACAGCATTATTTATCTAAGTTGATTTGACTAAAGGTACAAATTTGTGATAACATCAGGCTACATGTTTTTTGCATGGTGCCTTGTACAGTTTTTTTTAAAGCAGCATTGGGTAGCTTTAAGGTGACAGACAGGCATGTGGTGAGCATTAGGCACAGCAGAAGGTGCGACCGTGGAGCTGTTTCATTGCCACAGAGCCATTGCAAAGGCAAACTGAGAGCAGTTGAGACACTCAGCCATATGGCACCACTGTCTGAGTGTGAACACTGAGTCAGTGCCCAGCGACGAGGTGTAGGGGAAAACAGCTCCCAGAGAGCAAGCGCTAACTCGCTTGCCAAGATTTAAGCAGACACCTCTTGCTAGGTTTGGGAAAGGGAGTTGGAGCCAGTTTCCCACAAACACTTTAGCCTGACACCCTCCATGTCACAGCTTTCGCATCCTGCCCAGGGTGTTATACACCCACGAAGCTGGCAGTGATATCACCTCATAAACACTGGACAGGAAGCATTGTTTGAGTTGTGTTTTTGTGCATGTGGTCTTACACGTCTTTTCTCACTCTTTCCAGCCTTACTCCAGGCCAGAAGTGCCCAGTAACACTACAACAGATGGCAAGATGCAATCTTTCCAGCACCCTGTCAGGTCAGTGCACATTTCATTTTGCTTGAGCAATGGTTTTGTTTTGTAACACGATTTTCTTTTAGCCCTAAAACCCTAATCTCTTCCAAATAAGGCTTATTTTACCATGCTGAAAAATGCATTTCTTTGCTCTATTTGCGTAGTTTCACTGTAAATAAAATTGCTGCCTTAAATATTTAAGTAATCAACTTGGATGTTTAAGTAATTTCAACTTAAATTGCATTAAACTGTCTTAAAAAAGTTGAAAATTGCTTTATATAGCTGGTATAAAACAGCTTCTTTGTATTCCAATATTTTTCCAGTGTATTTACCAATTTATTTCTTCACACATTAGGCTGTACTGGCCCAGATCGAAATCCTTCGACTACCTCTTCAGCGATGGCGAGTCCCTGCTCCGAAATTTCCCAGTGCAGGCCACCATTAACTTCTACGACGAGTCAGACAGCGAGGAGGAGGAGGAGGACAGCTGTGATGAAGATGACGACAGCGACGACGAGGAGTGTCTTAAACTTAACAGTCACTTCACCAGTTACAACTGAGAGTTCGACCTCACCCGCCGGCTCTGCAAATGTGACTTTACGCTGAGGGAAAGTTCATAAATTTAACATAGACACTGGATAACGCCACATCGCGCTCTATTAGAGAAGTCGTGCCATCAATAATTCAGTGCATGGACTTGGTCCTGTCTTATGAGCATCTAAAGCACAAGCAGAATGATTTTACTGATTGTTTTATGCAGGAAACACTAGTTACACGAATGCAGAGGCTTGCATAAATGTATTTCCTGTTCGGAACAGAGAAAATGCATTCCCACATTGGGAATTGTCGTTTTAGATCGATCTCAGGATTCTTACCTTCTTTTGTATATAAAATTCTATTTGTATTCTATTACCCATCCTTAACTTATGATTCATGTACTTTAATGTATATATGTATTTATGGCATATTTTTCTACTTTTGTACTTTTGACTATAAGAATAAAATCTATTTAAATGAGTGCAAAGCTTGTCTGTTTGGGATCTGTGCTTCAGATAGGGCTCTTTTTTGAACTCGCTCGCGTCCTTTGATGTTCTCTGACACTATCTGTTGACTAGAAGGGGCTCTGCTGTTTGTCCATGTTTCAAACAAAAGAGGTTTGATAAAGGGCACTGTCCGCAATGACAATGTCCTCCTAAGAATGTCTGATGTTCAAGATTGGACTCTTCCTGTAAAGTCCCAGAGTCAACAGAGACCTTACTTGATGGCTCTGCTTTATCTATGAATAGATATAGGAGAAAAAAGCAGTTTCTTATAGGAGGATACAGTATCAAAAAGCCACGGTTTGCAGACAATATGTTTGTTCTCTATAAATTAAACATCTGTTTTCTAGCTTTCATTTCCCCTGACAAATCTTTTTCAAAGTGCTTTTTGAATAATAATAATTCCATTAAAAAGTGTTATAGAATGACATGATAGAAGCATGCAAACCATTAGAATATTTTAAAATTAGTATTAATTACAGAAATAATTCACTTTAAAGGAATAAACTTAAATGCAAACTGAATGAAATGTTTTCTGACACTTAATTGCATGTTATTTACAACACGTTTTATAGTTTATTATATGTCTTTGAAATATGGCTGAAGTGTACTGCTGAACTGACAATCATTTATGATAAACTGAAACATAGGCTAATTTAATGTCCTTTTTTGAAACTTGTATTGCATGTCTTTAAATATATTTGTAGTACACATTTGTAATGATGAATTTGCAATTTACTACAATTAAAATATATTAACTTTCAAATAACAGACTACAGTAACAATTATAATCAAGTGCTTTAGTATGTTAGTCAACGCATCAAATACTTTAAAGCACAAAAGATGACATGACAAACATAATGATTTAAAATGTACTTTAAAGTAAAACCTTCGCTCTCTTATCTTCAAGGAAAGCAGTCAGAATTAAGATTCAGTACAAAATTTCTAATATGTCTAATCATTTAGTTACTGAAAACTTCAAAAGTTTGGTGGACATTTAGGATGGTCAGCCCAAATTGGTTGTTACATTTAAAGGTGAGTTTAAATCTTATTTTGCAGCCTTGTGACACTGATATTACAAAATCTGCTGTGGCAAGCTGTTTTAGCATTTAATACCCCTGGTTCTACTAGTCGTAATTTAGTTTTGACTAGTCAAAAATCCAATTCCAGGTATCTATATGCAATTTTGACTCGTTGTAATTGGAATTAAGATATCTATATATGCTTTGAAGATATCCACAATGTTATTTTGAATAGTCATAATATACGTACATTCGAGATATGCTATTTTGACTAGTCCTATTATTCCATTGACTTCCATTGGAAAATATTTTCTGATATCTACAAATAAGTTTTGACTAGTAGAAATTGTAATTAAAGATATAATTGATTTTGTACTAGTATGGCAAGTCGTTTTAGAATTAAATACCCCTGGCTTTACTAGTCATAATGTAGTTTTGACTAGTCCAAATTCCAATTCCAGATATATTCTGCAATTTTGACTAGTCGTAATACAGATTGAATATATCTACAATGTTATTTTGACTAGTCATGCTTCCATTGACTTCCACTGAAAAATGTTTTCTGATATCTGCAAATGAGTTTTGACTAGTAGAAATTGTAATTAAAGATATCTATAATTGATTTTGTACTAGGCATAATTCTATGAGAGATATCTCAAATTACAATTTTACTAGTGATATTTAAATTAGAGATATCTAATTGAATTACCACTAGTAAAAAATTATAACTCGAGATATCTCTGTGTTAGTCATAATTCAAATTTAAGAAAACTTTAATTCTTTATCATTAAAGATATCCTAATACATTTTTAGATATCTCAAAGTAATGTATTACTAGTCTAATTACAATTAGGCCTAGATACCTTGAATTGTATTTTTGACTATATTGGCAAAACTTAATAATAAATACCGTATAGAAAACTTAAAACTTAATAATAAATACAATATAGTGGAATTCTTCCTAGTTAAAACTCATTTAAAGAAATCTACAATTTAATTATGGATATCTCAATTGATTTTTGACTCGGAAGTTCTTTCTGAGATATCTTCAATGTAGATATCTGGAATTAACATTCTTACTGCAAAATTACTTTATCTAAAACATGCACACAAATAAACTTTTGCTAAACCCCACTTTAAACATTTTATTAACAACCCTTCCACAGAAACTTGTCATCTGCCATTTTGTTTAAGAATTTTATAATAAAGGTCCTGTGTGTTTGGGTAATTTTAAACTGTTTTATAAAGAAGTAATTCAAAAGTATGAAACTATAAATAGCTGGGGCAGTGTAAAAGTGACAAAAGGAATGCAGAGAAGGATAATAAAACTCAGGAAGGTTTTTGTTCTATGCTGTATCATAAAGTAGGATAATGTTGCATGCTGTGGATTAAATTGTGCTAGTATTCATTACCAAACTTTTTTTTTTGTACATGTCTCATGTCTTCTGAAATTTGCCATAATTAAAAAAAATAATAACAATAATGGACTGGCGCTCATCACTGAAAACAGCAGGATTTCACCATCACAGATCTCATAATACAAAACAACACTCCCACCTTGTGGGAAAAAATTTTAACTATCTAAAATATATTTATGGATAGTCAAATCATAGTTTTATATGCCAATTCAGCCTGCCATACACGGCTCCATCACAAGCGGCTAGAGTTAAAGAAGAGCGGTTCGGCATTATGGGTAATGCTGTCTTTTAATACAAGGCGTGGCATCAACAGGGACCCCTGAGTCTTGACTCTATCCCGATATCATGCTCTTTCTCTAATTCAAATATCACTTGTTTGCCCTCCGCGTTCATGACGATAAGAATAAAACATTAATGTCTATGCAAAATTACGCAACGGTTTCTTGAAACTATTTCGGAGGACTGTATACGTGCGCACAGACTACACTACCCAGTTTAGAAGTATGACTTTGCGTGTACGAAATCAACAATGGAATTTCATTGGACAATCAGGGAGAATCCGTGACTCCTATTGGCCCATCCGCATGTCAATCAAAGGGCATCCATGACTCATGTGTGTGCTGCTCCCTCGTTGGAAACAGGGATGGAATGGACTAGCAATTGCTACAGCCTGGAAGGTAGGCTTTATTATTATTTTGCGTCTCCCCCTCCCGAGTTACAAATGTACACGTTATTTTCTTTCGTTCCATGGCAACTAAAAATATATACTATAAATAAACCTCTTTAATCACACAGAGATCCCATCTAAGGACTATAGTCAGTCAAATTGAATATGTGTCTCTTATTAATATTTTATTTGCTTTTAAGAAAGCTATTTGCTTTTAAGAATGGCTTTAGTAATGACTGTAATTACAGCGAATTGCTTAGTCAATATTTTCATTAAAACCTTTGCACTTTTAAATAAAATAAAATCTATTTTACATCTAGCATTTTAAGTATGCTTTGCATTTCTCTTAGTCGTGTTATTATGTTTTTTTATTTGACGCGGCTTCAAGACAGCGTTAAAGGTGAAATTACGTTGGCCTGATATTTTTCGCATGTGACAAAGCGATAGTAACTTTCGAATTAAATTAATTCGTTAAGGAGTGAGCTCGAGCACGAGTGATATAAATTTAGCTCGCGCATCTCTCTATCTACCCGCTCCGTTACTATGGGAACCTCCTCCCCCGCCCCTTCTCCCTCCCCCATCAGCACATCTTTAGATGCAAGAGCTTATAGATTTATTTAGTGAGATCATCAGATAGCAGTCTTCTGTTTATGTGACATTTTAGAATATTGTGAGCAAAGCCTATGCCGTAATTATGATGAATAACAACAGGTATGCACGTAAGAGAACTTTTTTCAACGCTTTAAATGCATATTTTCTTCTGCCCAGGTCAAAATACTTCAGATTGTGTTCTCTTGTGGTAGTATGGCAGCAGGTAAGTGCCAGATTTCAACAACTTCATCTTGAAACACTGATAAGGTCCATTCAGATTGGTCTGATCTAAAAATAGCCCAGTAGCCCTTGAGCAAAAACCTGATTTCAACAAGTGCAACATGTTCAAAGATGTTGATCCTGGAACAACATTCCAATCAACCAATCAGATTTGAGGGACAAGTTTACACTTTATGTCAAGTTTAGGTTTACAACCAGGGTTAGGTGCTTCTATCAGTGTTTTTCACCTGTCAGTCATCTGATTTTAGGGATAACGTATGGGTAGGGAATAGGGATAGGTTTAGGGGAAGGGATATGGTTAGGATGTTGTTCCATGATCAAAAAAAATTATAATTTTTCCTAGGAACTTTCCCAGGCGTCAAGAACAGAACATTCAGTTCTTGGCGCTTTGTTAAATGACACAAAACCTTGATGTAATAGATGGTGTGTCAAAGTTCTCTGGGTTCCTGTTGCTCTTCTGAAGCCCTGCTGTACTCTTTTCAGCATTGAAATGACCCATATTACAAATTGATGCATATTAATTTAGGTAATAGAAGTCGCCATACAATAAAAAATCAGTCACACTTTAGGGTCCAATTCTCACTATTAACTAACTATTAACTATGACTTTTGCCTCAATAAACTCCTAATTACTGCTTATTAATAGTAAGTAAGGTAGTTGTTAAGCTTAGGTATTGGGAAGGATTAACAGATGTAGAATATATCGTCATGCATAATATGTGCTTTATAAGTATTAATAAACACCCAATATCCTAGTAATATGCATGCTAATAAGCAACTAGTTAATAGTGAGAACTGGACCTTAAACTAAAGTGTTACTGAAAATTCTGTTTTCTAGATGCATGTTTATCATGTTGTATTGTGAACAATTCATCTGTGCATATGTTTAATTAAAAAAACAAACATTTTTGACCTCATAATGTTTAATCATAATGTCATAACTGAATCTACTGGTAAAAATGATAGGCTTCTCTCTGGTGTTGTATGTAGGACTGTTTGATTGATGGAAAATGAATGGAATGATTAATGGATAGAAAATCATTCTTAGAATAATGGCAAAAAATAGATTTTTTTTCTATAAGTAATTGCACATTTTATGGGAACGGCATAAAACCGTTTTGATTTTATGTATTTGACAAGCCTTATCCATCGGCAAAGGCATGAACTTACGTAAACTGCATATACACAACAGTACAAACAGAGAAACACCTTTGCTCCCAGTAGCTAATACATACAGATGTCTTTTAATCTCTCAGCGTTTCTAGATGGCAAGGATGCAAACTCTCTCCTCAAACGTTTTCCACGGGATAATGGTTTCCTGGAGGAGCTCCGGACGGGCAACATTGAGAGGGAATGTGCCGAAGAGAGCTGCAGCTTTGAGGAGGCCAATGAAGTGTTTGAAAATAAGGAGCAAACGGTAAATACTGTCTCTACTAGCAAAAGCTTTAAACAATTCAATTTCCTGTGTTTATTTATTTATTTATTTTGATTTTTTGGTTTGTCATGCAAGTCAACAATATTGCAAGTCTATTGAACCATTGTTCTGATATTAGGTGCTTATACAGATTGTTCCTTTCAGAGGCCTGGTGTCGAAATGCCAGCAAATCAGTTCTGGCAATTTGCTGGCTGAGATAATGCTTTATTATGGTTACGTGTGAACAAGGACTTGCAATGTTTGGAGGATTTTACGTAAGAAATCTGCTGGCGTAGAATTTGAGCCTGTCGCAAAGTTCTTTGGAGTCAATGCAATTATGTCACTTTGTTTACTTGAGGCCAACATGACTTACAGATCTATTATAAGTGGGTGTTTTATTAGGTATTACTATTGGCACGTTCGGCCCTGTGGATTTAAAAAAAACTCACTTAAACATAATTGAAACTTAAAACACACTTTTTTTAGAAAGTCTAAGGGACCACGGGCACCGTTTTTAACTAAAAACAGAAGACTTTTAATGCGTTTTGGCCGTTCATTTACACGACAACGGCATTTTGGTGGCCTAAAAAAATGCAAACTTTTGAAAACGGGTTTCAAAGTGCAAGTTTTTGAAAACGACACCCTTATCATCTCCGTGTAAACTACAAAAACGCGAATTTGTGAAAACGGTGATGCATACGGACATAATCACAAGTGGTTATAAGACTGATGATGATGTATGTTTTCGAAGCATTTGTGTTCACATGTTCTTAAAGGAAGTAAAACGGGACTTTATATCAGAGGAGAACATTCTAAAATTGGGATTACAGTGAATGTTTCTGGCTTTGTGAAGATGCAATTTGATGCAACAAAAAATACAGTATTATCAAGATTAACATCTGTCGAATTACAATCGGACAAAAAATGATAAATGATATGTAATTTGTTTCTATAGGCATGTGCGTTCGGCTCGAGTGCACTGTGGTAAAAGAGTGCGTATGTGCGCACTATACAAAGTGGATACCTCATCCCACGATGCCCCTGACAAAGTGACATCGCCATCTACTTGTCTGGCATGCATAATACAGCGTTATTAGTCGTTCTTGCAGATCCGTGTGAATGGGGACCGCTTCGATAACGTTGTCTTCTGTAAAAAGAAAAAACTTTACTTTACTGTAAATGTGCCCTTAGTTCCATTTCCATCACTTCTTAAATCCATCACTTCTTTCATCTTAAATTACTTTGTTTTTAATGCCATTCTGTGATGGAAAGTAAATTATATTTTAAACATTTTTGGAATAAAATGGCCAAATCTTTGGTCTAGTTAGGACTAATTTCATTGCTAGCATTTTATTCACAGTTATTTGTATTGTGCTTTTCACAATACATGCTAAATGCTAAATATACAAAAGTAAGTAATATTTAACTTTTTTTAAATTTCACAAAATTACAGTTTGATTGGAAATGAAGATTTAGAAATATTTTCCGTAATATATGGTGTTTGTTTTCTTCATGTCTTCATTGAGTCTGTTAACAAGTACACTATCTCTTAGCTTAAGGCCAAAATAGAGTGCAGCATTTGGGTTCCAGAAGTAAAAATCCCATTCATTTCCTCCGTAGGGAAATTGTTTTTTAACAAAAACGTATAAATCATAAGACATACTTGCTGTGAGCTATGATGATATTAATCAATGGTTTTATTGAAGTCATCGGCCTGCATCATTTCAACTTCATTTTTTTTAAATAATTGTGTACAACAGTGGAATTTCTGGTGACAGAGTACATTACCCATGAATCTCCACCAATCAGAGAATCGCAACAAAAAAATCGAGCCAAAAGAACTGCCTACTCTCCACTGCAAATTACACAATAGTCAGTCTAACTACACTCTCAAACTACTTAAATATTTATCTCTATCTATCTATCTATATATATGTATAGACCCGTCAAATCAATTAATCACGATACATAAAAGTTTGTGATTACATGTGTATATTATATTTATATACTATTTACTGTATATGTCTGTATGTGTGTATGCGTATCTGTGTGTGTATATATATATATATGTGTGTGTGTGTGTGTATATATATATATATATGTGTGTGTGTGTGTATATATATATATATGTGTGTGTGTGTATATATATATATATGTGTGTGTGTGTGTATATATATATACACTATACACAGACATATTTATAATATATATATAAATATAATAATATATATATACACACATATATTATGTAAACACAAACTTTTATGTTAGATGCGATTAATCGCAATTAATCGATTTGACAGCACTAATATATATAAATATATATATATAAATATATATATATATATATATATATATATATATATATATATATATATATATATATTTATATATATATATATATATATATATATATATATATATATATATATATTAAAGTTGTTAAGTCCACAGTCTTGTACGTCTTTGCTTCAAATCAAAGGTTATACTGTTGTGATTCACTTAGGAAAATACCGGAACCAAGTCCACTGAAAAAGTGGACGTAAAAAATAATAATAATAATTTTAAAAAATGGTGGAAAAGATGTCACAACTGTGTAAAAAAAAACAATGAATAAGAAATCTTTGATTAGATAAATTCTTTTTTCTTTCTTTTTTTAAACACATTTTTATAATTTATAATTAAAAGTCTCAGTCTGTGACAAGGGTAAAACAATATAACAAAAGAAAACATGTAAATCTGTTAGTTGCAGACCCTGGGATGTAAAAATGTGTCATCCTTAAGAAACAGTCTACTATGTCTAGACTGTAGACTGTAGACATATGTATGGTTTTTTTATAGAAAAAAAAGTCAAATTGAAATTTTGCTCTGCTATTTTTTCAAACTTTACTGAGGCACATTTGGTTAAAGCAAATTACATCCGACTGAGTTTTATTGGCGTTCTGGTGGTGGTGTGTGAATGCTATATATATATAAAACACAGAAGGCCACTGCAATTTAACAATGTGTAAAAGTGGCTATCCCTTCATTCATAGATGGAGTTCTGGAAAAACCGCAGCATCTACACAGTGAACAGCAATGCCGATTCGGAGCGCTCGGACACAGTGTACATGGTGGTGCCCCTTCTGGGCTTGGCCCTTCTCATCATCATCGCGCTCTTCCTCCTCTGGCGCTGTCAACTGCAGAAAGCCACGCGCCGGCGTCCGGCCTACACCCAGAACCGCTATCTGGCCAACCGGAACGCCCGCAGCCTCCCGCGCATCCTGGTGCACCGCGAACCTCCCACGCACTCGGAGAACTCTCACGCCAATGACAGGCCCAGCGTGGTGGTCAGCGGCGCCGAGAGAGGCGGGGCTTCGGTCACCGCGCAAGACGCCCATCATCACGCCGGCCATTCGCAGAACAATCGCTCCCTGTACGTACAAGATTCGTCCTTGTCCGTAGCTTCCCATCTGTCCGGTGCGACCCCGCCGCCATCCTACGAGGAAGTCACCGGCCACTTAGAGAGCAGCAGCGATGAGACGACAGCCCCCTACAGCGATCCTCCGCCCAAATATGAGGAGATTGTGCTAGAAAAGTGAGAGCTTTCATAAACAAGGACACATATAGCGGTAACCAAATGTTAGGGATGCACTGGTTCCCAAGCACTTCTCCTAATGTGTCTCTCACTCTGAACAGAGCGCACAGGCTATGTATTTGACGGTCGCCTTGTGTCGTTGATCGGTTTGTGGACCGCACTGGTTAAACGTGGTTGTTTTTCAAGTCTCAAAAGAGTCCTGCCTTCACACTCGTACAATCTTCTCACCCTCTTCACATCTACTTCAACTGCTCACTCCACAGCGCATGACGGCAGCAGCTGCACTTCAGAAAGAAAATGTACAGATGTAAGCGAAGAAGAGATATATCCCTCACGAGAGTCGGCAAGTTCGCGTCGGGCGTCAAGCTTCAGAGCCTGCTAGGAAACGAAAGGATTGTTCATGATGTGCCAAATCTAATTGGTGTATCGTAGGAATGTTCAGACACACCGAATATTTCTAGAATGTGTGCGTCTTGTGTTTATAAAGTCGTGATTTCATCGATTCCCTTACACTACTAAGTATACTAAGCCCTGTGAAATCTTATACCAGCAGTATTTCTAATCCATACCAACGTCAGAATTAGTAATACACTCTCACGTGTAAATTGTAACGCTGACGGGAACAAAACAAATGCAAAACACAACATCCAAATCATATATATGCTACGATCACGCCGTTTCGTGGAAGATGCACTCTCACGTATGCACACAATTTGATTGTTTACAGACACATACACAGAAATTCACATAGAATGTGTGTGTGGAACTAGGCCTTAGAAACAAGAAGAATAGTCAATCAAATCGTCCGCTAGGCTGCTTGTGATTTTATGGTTATCGAGAGATTTTACCTCAAACGCTGTGCTCACACAATCACTCTCTCCCAAGACACAAATGCACAAAAACTCAAACTAAAAAACCTGTGTTTGGGGTCCAATCATTGGATAATACAACATTCCAGGCCCTCAATTTCTTGTTTTTGTTGTTCTCCCCGTCATTCTCAGACTGTTTACAATGTGTTTTATTACTCTTTTTTTATAACAGCGTAAAAACTGTGTGATTTTGTACAAAGCTTTCTGTGGCTTTTGACATCCCCAGGTGCTATACTGTACTATAATGCTGCTTGTTCTCACTGCTTGTTTTCCCTCCTCATCACTATATCTCTGTATACACGGCTTGTGCTCTACCTAGTCAACCAAACATGCAGCTGAATCATGTTTTCCAGCTCAGGTTTAAGCCAATGAACTGCTGCCACTGCAGTAAACTTGTAAATAATCTCTCACACTGCCAACTTTGAGTGAATGGGATATTGGGCTTAAGGTACGGTCAACATTTACTGTTGTTTGATGAATTTTTGTGGGCAATATCCAGTTATTTCAATAGAAATCCATGTAATTCGGAATTTCGCTAATGTGACTGCACCTTTAGTGTTGTGATGGGAATATTACCGTATCAATCCAATATAAATGGAAAAACGACATTACAAGTAGGTCAGTGGGGTTGTTGGGCGAAGCACTAAAACTAATGGAGCCTTAATATAATTGTGTTGAAAACACTGTATTATTATAAACTGCTCATTTCAAAAAGGGTTCAGACTTTAGCATGACCAAACGCTTTCATCCAAACAGTAGAGCGAATGGACTGGACATAAGCAAGCACAGTATTGGAAGTATGCACTGGGGAAGTGAGGTTTGACCTTGCCTCTCCTCATTGAAAATGGACGAATTGCAAACTGCTTACTTGGCTTGAGGCTCGGCTCATGTCTCCTGGGCCTCTTACTCCAGCCGCAACAATCAATCCCATGATGCCCTGACAGGCTGTCTTTTACGCTGATGGAGCACCCAGCTCAGTAGACGGCTTTGATAATGGCTGGCACAGACTGCAGATCAGTTTCAGACCGATAAGAGGATAGCATAGACAGCTCACTATACAGTGGATGACAAGCGTTGAGAGGTGGGCAATGAGTTGTAAGTTATGGCTGAACGTTACGATGGCGTATGAAGCAACAGGTTTCTAATGAACAACACTATGTAAGAGGTAGCAAGAACTGAAGATAATGTCAAGTGTGGTTTATCTTTGTGTTTATTTTAGACCAAGAGAGAACTGTACGCGTGAAGAAATGTGTCAGGGAGTGTGTGTGTGTTGTGTAAAGGTGTTCGTATATGTATGCCTGTTGCCAGAAGTCATGTTTCTGTCTAGCGTTTGCGCTAGTAAGAATGTGCCACAGGAGCCACGGGCTTGGCTTTATATGCTAAATATATATGTTATATCCAAAACCAAAACATAATGCACCATTGTTGTTCTTCAAGCCAAACTGCATGATTTTTCAATCATATATGCATTTTTTTTAATCATTTATGTATATTTTTCCACTGTGGCTCTGATTATCTTAGATCTGTTTGTGCTGGTTACACTAATTTTGCATTTCAATTTAAACACATTTGATTAACATAAGCACTACTGGTATTGTAATTCATAATTATATGATAAAATTGTACATTTGTGTATGTCTTGTGTCAAATGTCCTCCATCTTAGTCATCATGGCAATTTCTAAACCAAATGGATATATATACTTGAATATCCATTTGTGTGAATATACAATACATATAATCAGATCTGTTGCGTACAAACGTCAATTGCGTAAATGGTAAACTGATGCATGAATCTAGTTTTTTTTTGTATTATTATTATTACTTTGGAAGTATTTCATATTCATATTTCATATTTAAGCTTGAATTGGGGGAAATTCGAATACAGCTCTGTGAGCTCACTTTTATTCATGAGTGCTTTGTGTTTTGTTTAAAGCATTAATTCACCCATTAACTATCTCACCAAAATAAAATTACAATTTCTTGTTCTCTAGTGCTTTTAATTAGGCTTTAGTTGTTTAAGAGACCATTGACTTTTAAAAAAAAGAAAGAAAAAAAAGAGTCTTTGGAGTCTTCCATAATAAATCTGTCTTTTTCTTTAAAGATTTGACCCACATGCACGTTAACAGAGCTTCCAATGAGATTGACATAAAAAACCATGTTAATCTTTTTAAAAAAAATCATGTTAATCTGTTTTTTGTCACAAACATCATACATGCATCATTTAATTAAGTTTAAATTCACAGTAAGTGTATCTGCTTAATCAAACAGATGTGATTTGAAAAAAAGTGTTATTTTAGTATCATTGAGAGACTATTAAAGTTTGTATTCATATTTAAATGTTTTATTTTACATCATTTTTTTATCTTGTGTTTTTGAGATTCTTTTTATTATTTTTTTAAATTTCTGTATTTTTTTATTATATATATATATATATATATATATATATATATATATATATATATATATATATATATATATATATATATAATTTAAAAAAAAAACTATATAGACATTAATTAAAAACAAAAACTAGCCTAATAAAAATAAACATGAGGCCTACCTTAACTAAAATTATATATATATATACATGCATACATATATATCATTTTATTTCAAGTAATGTTTATCTTATTTTACATGTTTTAATTTTACGTTTAGGTCTATTTTATTTTACATTATTTTAGTTTTAGTTCACTATAACAGGCTAACTGTCAGAGAAACACTACATGTTTACATTTTGCTCAGAACTATGGATGTATGGCCAAATCCTCTCGAATTGTTAAATAAAATAGATAAGACAACATTTTACATGTATGTTACTTCTGAGAACTGAATGGTCCAAGTCAAATGGCAATTTCCTTTTTGTGAAAGCAAGCACTGATGTTTTTGGAGAATAGTCTATTAAAGAACGAAAACGCTGTATATATTTGTCTGTTTGTTATTTAATTAAGAAAATGAATGTGCTAATTCACTGTAATTTAGAGCAGATGTCAGCGATTTGTTTGTTTGGACCAGAGCTGGACAAGCAGTAGTCCCGCCTCCAAACACATAAGAGTTTTCTGATTGGCTAACGCCGAGGTATGCACCGCCCACTTTTGCACGCAGTAATACGACGTCACGTACGTCAGTCGCCGTGAACTGCATGAAGGTTGGTTAAACAGCTTGTTTAAAGTTTGAAGAAATGTTTAGATTAAGCCAAAAAGACACTTAAATTATCTGCCTATAATTTGTCTCTAGTACATGTTAGTACACGCTGGAAAACCGAAACCAAACTGTTTAGACCGAGTCGTGGACACATTACCATGTACGAGTTGAAACATTTAGCCCCACGAGCTGTAAGTTAATCAACAGGTGTCTGTTTATATTCGGATTTCGGACCGGTGTTTTGGTAGAAATATGAACTCTATATTTAAACTGCTTAGCCAATATCGACGTCTATCTATGAGACTGTGTAGGCCATGATGACTCGAGTGAACTATTTTGATGGCTGACCTTTATCACATGGGTCACAGACCGCTTATAATATAACAACCAGCAAGTTGCCTCTTTCTTTAATATTTGCTATTGACGACGAATTTATATTGTAATCTATTTTAGTCCGTGTGCTTGTTTTGTTCACCTAACGCAGCTTAACTTTTGATGTGGAGCCATGCGGTTTGTCTAATTCTCTTAACTGGCATTAGGGTAACGTTAGTCATGGCATCTACGGGATATTTTGGTGACGGTCCGCCGATGCGCGAGCGCGACTTCACTGAAGCCATCAGCCAGAGGATGCGCGTGCCCGAGCGGCTGAGGGTCGGTCCCGCGGGTCATGCGCACGAACCGGAAGATCTGTCTGCTGCCTACAGCATGCACATACCAGACAGAATTGCCTTAACAGGTATTTTCATATGAATATGCAATATGAATTGCATGTTCTCATCAATGGCATGTTTTTATGCAATATAGAGCATACAATAAAAAAAAATTCTATTTATGGAGCTGTGGTTTGCCAACTTTTAAAAAAGTTTGGGGTTAGGGGTATCAAAAATGTTATGGTTTCCACAAAAAAATTAAGCAGAAAAAACTGTTTTCAACATTAAAGGAAAAATGAAAATTCTGTCAGTAATTACTCACCCTCATGTTGTTCCAACACCGTAAGACTTTCGTTCATCTTCGGAACACAAATTAAGATATTTCTGATGAAATCTGAGAGCTGGCTCACTCCTCCATAGGCTTCTATGTAATTGAAACTTACTGGCCCAGAAAGTTAGTAAAGGCATCGTTAAAATAGTCCAAGTGACTACAGTGGCTCAACCTTAAGTTTATCAAGCGACGAGAATACTTTTTGTGCGCAAAAACAAAACAAAAATAACGACTTTATTCAACTATTAATTTTTTTCTGTGTGGGCCTCTGAGTGAGTTCACGTAGTGTAACAGCGCAGCGCTTCTGGGTTGTACGTCAGAACGTAGGCTCACTATCACCTACGTTCTGACGTACAACCCAGAAGCGCTGCGCTGTTACACTACGTCAACAGCTTAGGAGAATGACATGGAAGAAAAGAGATGGTTGAATAAAGTCGTTATTTTTGTTTGTTTTTTGCGCACAAAAAGTATTCTTGTCACTTGATAAACTTAAGGTTGAGCCACTGTAGTCACTCGGACTATTTTAACGATGTCTTTACTAACTTTTCTGGGCTGGTAGATGTCAGTTACCTTGCAGCCTATGAAGGAGTGAGCCAGCTCTCAGATTTCATCAAAAATATCTTAATTTGTGTTCTGAAGATGAACAAAAGTCTTACGGGGTTAGAACAACATGAGGGTGAGAACAGAATTTTCATTTTTGGGTGAACTAACCCTTTAATGATAATAAGAACCATTATTAATAATTGAGCACCAAAGAATAATAACAATTGAGTACCAAATCAGCATAATTTCAGAATGAAGAAGACCGGAGTAATGATGCTGAAAATTCAGCTTTTCCATCACAGGAATAATTTGCATTTTAAAGGGGTATTTTTTAGACTTTTAAAAAATTAATTGTATAATGTTCTCTGAGGTCCACTTATAATGTTAGCAAGATTTTTTATTAAACAAAACATCCTAATTTAGATGTAATAGGCTATTATCTATCTATGTTTTTGACCCTCTATTTGAAACACTTCATTTTGATGGGCGTCCCGCATTCAAGACTTTGCTATGATTGGGTAACAGTTTTGTATATTAAAATAATTTTCAAGTTTTTAAACTTCCGATGTTGAAATAAATCTCGTTACATAGTAGTAGTTGAAACAGTTATGCGTATTACATAAACTATTTGCCACAACCAAGATATATAAAGTATAAGTACTTGAGTTATAACATTTATAACTGACAAAGGATTACTTGCGGTGTTTCGTTTAAGCAGAATTATATGAATGTACCATTGTTTGCTGTTTGTCATTCTTATAGGAACTCAGTTCATTTTATTTAATAAAGTGAAAAAGGATGTTTTATAGTAAAATGACCTCTTATGTGACCTCTTATATGACCTCTTATATGACCTCAAAAGATCAAAGAAAATTAGATTTCTCAATTCATGAACCCTTTAAAATGTATTAAAATGGTAAACAGTTAAATTGTAATATTTCACAATATTACTGTTTTTACTGTATTTTTAATTATATAAATGGTGAGCATAAGAGACTTCTTTCAGAAACATATAATCTTGATTATTCCAAACCTTTACAAAATATGTCCTCTTAAATCTTTGACTTTTTTTTAAAACAGATGCTCCTGATATGAGTCCACGACCTCTTTTCTCCAAACGCACATCATCAACGTGGGACCTGCAGCACACGTCCTGGGACAGGGAGTCATTCACGAGAGAGCCTGTCCAGGTAGTCTCACTTAACCTCACAGCCAGACCTTTGACTAAATGGCGAAAAGGTCCATAAATGGCAGTTTATTCAGGCCTAGATCTTCTCACTCAGACCGAAGATTAGCTTGACACACACGTGAAGTGACCAGTCAGGTTTTTTTTAATGTGTTTATATTATATTAAAGGGCCCCTATTATGGATTTTTGAAAATGACCTTTCATGTAGTGTGTAATAGCTCTAAGTGAATGAAAACATCCTGCAAAGCTTTAAATCTTAAAGTGAACCGTATATAAAGTTATTGTCTTTCAAAAGTAAGAGTCGACTCTGAGTCAATTAAATGAATCGTTTTTCAAGCGAGTCATAAGCCGTTTCGTTGTGACATCAAGACGAAACATTAGCATATTGCCCGCCCACTTATTGCACGCAGACACCAGGGAAAACCTGAACCTCAAGCCAACAGCTGATTCCTGTGGATACTGTATAGCATCATGTCGAGAAGACGCTGTGCTCTACAGTGTGACGGTAAAGCCAGTTTTTTGGGGGTTTTTTCGCTGCCCAAGGACGAGCATGTGAAGAATCAGTGGTTAAAGTTCATCTTTACCACAATATCACTGCAGTATAATCCTAAACTTTTGCTGTGTTCCCTTTATTTTACTGACGACTGCTTCTCAAGGATTCGCAACTGTTTTTACTCTTGAAAGATGGTGTTCAAAATACTTAGTTTTGAGTTTTGTATTGTGTAGGTCTCCTGCTAACTCACGTTATCACTGTCTTACTGATATACTTCTGATAATCAGTTGTGGGCCACTATTACCTATATAACTGTCTATTAATGCAGATTGTCTGTCATTCTCACTACTTTGAGGAAATATTTGTTTTATCAACGTTTGTTACATCAGATCATTCACTCTAGAGCTCGGCTACATTGCATACATGCACTGTTATTGATACAGTTTCCACGTATTCACCGCAATATATTAGAAAAATACTCGGTAAATAAATTAGTACAAGTAAAATAATCGGTTTGTTGATGGACATGCACTTGTTAATGCTTATGGTGAGGAATTACAGTTGCAACATCTCATAATGTACCTCAAACTGAGTAGCGTATCACTGAGAAACACTGAGTCCTGCTCGAGTCGTCCTTGCGATGGAGGTTCGGGTTCAATAACTAGTTCTTCCAATGTTTCATCATCGGACTCGCGCTCGCATTGATATGGTCAAATCGACGTCATTGTTCGTTACTGTCTTTAGTTTACTGTGTAGGAAGCCTCAGGACAGCTGACGTTATGGCAATGGGCGTTTTTGTTTTCGACGCACTGTACGCGGTAGGCCAATCACAACAGACTGAGCGGTCTGGCCAATCACAGCAGAGTAGCTCGCGGAAAGGAGGGATTTAGAGAGATTGATTCATCTGACGAGTCGTTTGAGAATCATTGAAAATGTGATGATGTGCAAATGCATATTATGAGGAAATTAAACAGTTTTTTTTTACTTTTGATGCATGTAAACATGTTGTAGGAGACTCCACGACAACATTAGGAAACTTTAAAATAGCATAATAGGGGCCCTTTAATAATAGAATGGTGTAAAAATGGTTCCAGGATAACTTTTGAGCCATTTAAAGGGGTGGTATAATGCCCTTTTCACAAGATGTAAAATAAGTCTTTGATGTCCCCAGTGTGTGTATGTGAAGTTTTAGCTCAAAATACCCCACAGATATTTGTATATAGCATGTTAAACTTGTCACTTTTCAAGGGTGAGCAAAAACGCACCGTTTTGTGTCTGTTCCTTTAAATGCAAATGAGCTCCTGCTCCCGGCACAGAGGGCGGAGCTTCAACAGCTCTTGTCATTTTACCTCAAACAGACATGCACTGAAAATTTCAAAAACTTTTAGCCTTTTATGTTCAAACCGGAGTCATATGATGTCAACGGAGTCAAAGATGAAGAGACTCAAGAAGAAGTGATAACATGTAGAAGCAACAGGACATTTCTGAATGGTTAGATGATGAATTTATGTAGCTGATGTGTAGTTATCTTCTAGTCATTGATTAGCATATTCTGTCTTGATAATCTATAAATGTTCAGGGGGCGGGATTTATGCAAATTGTAGGGTTGGTGATGTCACTAACCCTGGAGGAATGTTGTGTAGTCCCTACCAGCCATTTGTTGTAGTCCTTAGAAA